>NC_140365.1:8660000-9155000 GCF_054491055.1 Hypomesus nipponensis
ACACAGACACACACACACACACACACAGATCTTAGTCTCGATGGTGGATGCTTATTGTATTTCCAGAGTGTGTGCGTGTGTGTGTGTGTGTTTGTGTGTCTGTTTGGTCGTCTCTGCGCGTGTACATGTTTGAACAGTTCTCTCCAGATTGTAACTCCTTGTCTTCAATGCATTCGCCACAGGGGTGGAGAGCGATGGGTCTGGGGAATCAATGGGGGAGAGGGCAGGGGGGGAGGGGGGAGGAGGGAGTGACGCCAGTCCCTCGTCTCTCCTCCTCCAGCCATCTGCTGGCAGCCGTGCGGCCGACGGGAAACCACAGACAAGTCAGACCACACTGCAGCTCCTGGCCTCCTCTCGCCTCACCTCTCCAACTCTTTAAAGGGATACCGCCGGTTTACACAACGGTGATTGTTATTAATTATGCAGCAAGCATGCTTCAGAGAGCCACTTGGCCGTGTAGCCATGTACTGCTGAAAACTCAGTTGAGTGAATTGGATTATGCAACGTGGCAACCATTTCTTGCCCGGTCTTTGTCCCTCACTTGTTTGCCTGGCATCCGGAGTGTGTTTGCACATCCACATGGGCATGACAGAGCTGATTCAAACCCAGACTGAACCCTGTGGCGCACACGCACACAGACCCCCCCCCCCCCCCATCCTCCCGTTGTGTTCTGAAGCCCTCCGCGAGCTCCCCTCGTCCTGCTCTCTCCCGGCTCTGTGATCTCTCCCGGGAGGGGCTCTGGATGGGTGACCGCTGATCAAAGCCCTAGCTTTATATCCCTAGCTTTGCCGTGCTTTCTGCACATTACGCTATCTACCGGCTCACGCTGCGGTACGTGCGCACACCGATCTTTCACCAGCCGTGCGTTTGATGATGAAATCCAGAGCAATTGAATTTGTACGCGGAAACGACAATGAGCCAAGATAGGGTTGGTACTCCAACCGGCAACCTTTGACGAATGAAGGAATTGTTTGACGCCAGAGACTATTGTTTTGCTTATAGGTCGTTCTCCGCAGGACTTGTTGCCGCCTGTTGTTGTGAGATCCGCAAAGGGACAAGAGACGGCCCTCTCTTGTCTGGGCCGTCATTCCACTCAGACAAGCTCTTTTCTGCCAAGGCTCGTTCGTCGCAGCCAGGACGGTGACAGAAATGGACATTTCAATACAGAAACCATAAATGAAAAAGGCGAGGAAATGTGATAGTGCAGATTACTAATAAGCAAACAGGGTTTTTTTTCTTTCTCCTCCCCCCCCCCCTCCCCTGTCTCTCCGCTCGCTATCCGAACGATCACGTTCCCTTGCATGAGCTAACTCCCTAATTAACCTCTGAGTTCCCCGATGCTGCATCATGCGACGCTCGCTCGCCCACTCTCCTTGCCCACCGTCCCCCGCTCCCAGGCCCCCCAGCCGTGGGGCCCTTCTGCCACCTAGAGGCACGGAAGGTGTACTGCCCCCCCGAAAACCCTCTCTTTATCGGAAAGCTTCATCTCCTCTGTCCTCTAGAGCTCCACACACTGTTTCAGGGTTCAACTGAGCTGGCTGATGTTATCAGCGGGGCTTCCTCCACGCATACAGTAGATATCTGGCTTGGTCCGTGTACGTCTCTGAGAAGATAAATTGTGATTCCCAAATTTTTGCTGATGCATCGTGCTTTATTAGCCTCGACCATATCTGCTTGGATTCAACAGTAGGTGAAAAAATGTGGATTACATCGGAGCGTCAGTTCAACAAGTATGCCAGGATCTCTTGGGCTTTTGTGAGTGAAGCTAGGTGGTCCCAAGCTAGTTGTAATACAGTCTGAACGGAAGGACTTTTATCAGGGAAGTGTGATGTAAAATACTGTAATTACACATCATGTGGGTGTAATTAGATGCTTCTTAATGAACAGAGTTTTAAATGAGATGTTGCATGTGTGAGAGAGAGAGAGAGACGTAGAGAGGAGAGAGAGAGACAGGGAAGGAGGGAAAGAGAGAGACATAGAGAAGAAGGCAGAGAGAGAGACCCAAAGACAGAAAGAGACAGTCATAAAGTGAGAGAGAAACAAAGAGAGATTTAGAGACCCAGAGATAGAAAGAGAAAGAAAGAGAGGGAAAAAGAGAGGGGGGATAGGACAGTGAAAAAAAGGGAGGGGAGAGAATGAGAAAGATTGAGTGAGAGAGAGAGAGAGAGAGAGAGAGAGAGAGAGAGAGAGAGAGAGAGAGAGAGAGAGAGAGAGAGAGAGAGAGAGAGAGAAATCAAGAAATGTGGAAATCACAAATTCCCATCATGCCGGTGTAATAGGACAGAAGCAGGATAGAAAATAAGAAACATTCGACTTTCCCACAAGGTTTAGACGCAACCCTTCCTCCTCAACAAAGCACGGGGCAACACGAGTGAAAAGAAAAACAGCACATGGTCTGAGACACGGTAGCTTTTAGCATGCCTTCAATCCAATTCAAACGTCTTCAACAGCTTCTTCACCCAAGCTTGATACACCCCTGACAGGGGAGTTGCTGTGCAGCCAGCAACAGACTGACCACCTGTTGTCCAGCAACTGTTAAACTGTGAGGGGAGAGAGAGCGATGGAAACCATGCTGGAGGCTTCCCTTGAACAGATGCGAGTCTGAATACATTTCCTGCTATGTCGAAAAAAAACAGGTTCAAATGGCTGCCATTCTTCTTTGAGAGACCCTGCAGAGATCACATGGAAGTGCGCCTGACCGGCAACCGAGTTCTACACGGCAGGCTGCTCCTCTCTCTCCTCCTCCTCCTGCTCCAATCTCCTCCCTCGCTTTTCCTCTCCATCAAAGCAGAAGGATGTGGCCTGCAGTGGATGTGCATGCTCTTCACCTCCCCCTGACTGGCTTCCTGGTTCTACACGGCAGACGGCAAAGCTCCTCTCTCCTCATCCTCTCTCCTCCTCTCTGCTCCTCCTCCTCCTCCTCCTCTCTCCTCCTCCTTCTACTCCTCCTCCTCTCTCCTCTCCTCTCTCCTCACTTGCTCTTCCTCTCCATTAAAGCCGAAGGATGTGTCCTGCAATGGACTCACACGCTCCCCCCCCCCCCCCCCCGTCCTTCCGTCCGTTGCGATCGCTCGCATCCCGCTCTGATTGACATCCGATCGACCGTGGCGCGTGCCACATTCGTCGGACGGCCTGCACGTCGCACGGCTCGGTTCAGTTCTCTCTCAGGAAGTGACAACTCGAAATCCACTCGAATGGAGGGTGTCAAGGGGAAACCACTTGTCCCCCTTTGAAACACTGTCTCACCTTAATGTCTCAATGGCGCTCACACGGACGAAGGGCCAAATTCTCGACGTGGCCATGCACGCGGAGATCCAGCCGCGCCGATTTCGAGAGCCCTTCAACAGCAGTTAAACAGAGACTCTTATGCTCCTAACATTTGAGCTCGGCAGAGTTCATATTCAGCCCAAGGTTATGCTGAGTCACGCTGCATTTGTGGAGAGTGTTTTCAAATGTGGAATGTTGCTCTTTTCACCAGAAGACCAGAGCCAGGCGTGTGCTTTGACCACAGCCTGGTCCACTCACCATCCTCCAAGGCCTTCCTCCGGTCTTCATGAGAACATTGTTAGCCGAAGCCCGTTAGACAGGCCACAGTGCCCCCTGTTGTCCGGTGATGGAATTGCCTGCTTCTTTCTGCCTGAAGGCAGTCTGGCTTACTAAACCCCCTCCCAGAGTCCCTAAAGTATGTTTACAAATTGACTTCTCCAAGTGGGCATGACTGGGTTGTGGGTTGAGATAGCTGATGTAAACCCAGACACAGCCCCGATCCATCATCAACACCGGCCTTTCTCACAGACGGCTTGGTGTGACAGCTTTTTTTCACCCTCTATCGAGAGGAAAACTCAGCCAGCCTGGTTAACTCTGATTACGTAAAAGAGGTTAGACGTTACACAGATCTTTTTCTTCACTCGTCTGCCCATCGGGCTCTCCCAAACAGGGCTGTGCTTTCCGTCTTGTCCCACTGTTCGCTCTCCCCTCACGGGCAGCGCCCGGCACTTGAATGCTACCCGATGCTGTCCCGGCACCCAGTAAAAAGGGGGGGAAGAGGTGGCAGGTGGGAGGCGTAGGGTTTATTTCAGGTCTGTTCACGGAAGATGTGGTGCAGTGCCGCAACTTGGATCCAAAAGGCGGGTGGGGGGGGGAGGGCGAGGTAGGTGTGTGTGTGTGTGTGGGGGGAGTTGCGGCGGACTGTTGCTAGGAAACACTTGTGGCATCTCTCCTCTTTCTCTCCTTCTCTCTCTCTCCTCCTCTCTTCTTCCGCTCTCCCTCTCTCTCTCTTGAAAATGCCAGAGCAAACGGAGAGAGGAGCCCGAGTGAAATGTCACTCAGAGCCTCGGAGGAGTTTGATGAATGTTCCTATTTAAGCACCAATGTTTATCAAAGGCCACTTCTGAGTCAATACACCCTTTCGCTGCCAAGCGCGCCGCGCCGACTGAGGCGGATGACGGATGGCTCTTCAGATTTCCATCATGTCACGTCCCACTTCCCATTTCCCCCGTTCCCTTCCCCACTCCTCCCTCCCTCCGTCTCTCCTTCTCCTCGTTCCCGGCCATATGGTCCATCAGCCTAATCCACGGCCGAGGTATCTGATTATTGAAGTCGCTCGGCTGAAAAGGCTCAATTCTCTGGCTGCCACCGAACCCCTTTCTCCCCTGCGTTAGGATTCCGTGCACGCACACGTGCACACCCTCTCTCTCTCACACGTACACCACTCAATGACACCAGCTCGGCTCGAACTCTCTGGTCACTTGAAGGGCAGTGGCTATCGTACAGTGACAAGGGACAAACTGCCCGGCCAGAGCTGATAGGCCTGGTGGCTGACCAGTGAGCCAGGCAACACGGGTCATCTCTATCGCACAGAACAAGCACGTGCCTGCAGCTGAACGCTTGAGATTAGAGTGGGGCTTATATTCCTCGTATTGATTGACTGGAGCGGCATTGTGTGACGCTTCAGGCTAATCATGGCATGAGAGATGCCGCACTGATGCAGACTACAGTGAGCTTGAAGATAATGGATTTTTGTATCTTGTTAAGGAGGAGTTGTGATAGGGGGCAGGCGACGGCCGGAGGCACTCGCAAGAGGAACCCCCATGCTGCAAGACACAAACGTCGGCAGCATGCGTGCAAAACAAGCGCACACGACACGTCTCACCGAGAGACAACCTCACGTTTGGCACGACGCTATATCCCTCTCACGACAGAGAAACGTGAAGACGATTCGGTAACAATGGTCCGTTGTTAATGAGTAGCTGTGCAGGAAGTAATAGGTTGTTCTACATTAAAACTGAATTTAATACTATTAACTAATATGGAACCAAGATTAACTAAGCAGTAAGTAAGAGAGAATTTAGTACAAAGGTAGTTCCTTGGTAGGTATTTGATTATTACTAAATAAATATATCCTCATTGAGAACTACTTGTGAACTATGACCAAATAAGAAAGAATAACCAATGAATTACTAATCACAAAAGTAACGTCTAAAAAGTGAACAATTGTGTTGTTTTACTCTTAACATGGTCATAACATTTCAGAAGCTTGTGCCTGAAAAGAGTTCTTTGTGGAAACCAGTTTATGATTAACGTTACAACACGGCCCTGTATTATTATGGGACACTTCTCCCCAATATTTGATCATAGGGGCCTACTGTATGATTATGGGATACGTCCTCCCCAATATTTGATCATACTGTATGATTATGCGGGCATTTTCGATGTGTCTGCTATTTGGTCTTTCTCCAGCTCAGAAAATATCAAATCACGGCCGGTCCATGTCATGTTTTCCATAAACCTATACTGGTGCAACGTCAATGAGTGAGTTAGGAGCTCATGTAATAAAAAAAAAAATGTATCCAATCACTGCAGTTGTTTTATGTTGTAGATCTTGTGAAGTGACATGTTAGTGAGGTGTTAACATGTTTTTCACTTTGAAATAATGGTCCAGATTACAGTTACTGTGGGATGACAAGGTAACTCTTGAGTAATTAGTGAGGAGTTAACGTGTGTCACTTTAAAATAATGGTCCACATCACAAGTAGTTCCTGCAGGATGACAATGTAACATTTATTAACAACTAATTTAATGACGCATTAGTGTCACCCGAATAGATAGTGGTTCAACTCATTTCCAGTTGGGACCCTCTCGACAGAAGCAGTATGGCTGTTAGCTGTAGTAGCAGCAGCAGTTTCCCGCAAGGCCAGGTCCCACATTAAATGTGTCACTTCAGGCCAGACTAAGACCAAGGGATACGTTTTTCAAGGGCCAATATCAATATTGACTGGGGCGGAACGTCTTGTGGCCCGATGAGTGGCGCAGTGGGCTGACCTGCTTTTCCAACAGTCTCCTCTTTGTGTGACTCTCCCTTCGCACTGCGCCTCCTCCACTCTGCTCGACTGGTACGTATCAATGCACTCCTTTTACTACCAATACCAAAGCCTTGTGTTTTAACTCTGACAATCCACGTAGACGTGTATCCATTCTAGAGAGGCTTCATTCTGTATCTCGCAAACAAAACTGTATGCCTGCTTTTGTTCCTGGTCTTACATTTACATTTAAACATTTAGCAGACGCTCTTATCCAGAGCGACTTACAGTAAGTACAGGGACATTCCCCCCGAGGCAAGTAGGGTGAAGTGCCTTGCCCAAGGACACAACTTACCTGGTCTTTCCTGCAGGTGTTGGAGGTGTTGGAGTACCACTCTGCCGGCATGCGGTTGACACCCTCCCTTCTTTCAGTTCTTCTTGCTTGCTGTAAGTATCTTAGAAACGGGCTTCTTAATTGGCCCCTGATTCTCCATTCTGTCGAGTGCTGGGTCTAGACGGAGTCCCGGACTTCTGGCATTCCGAAGATCACTGCATCCCTCATGAGGATTACTCATAAAAAATGCAATCAAAACTTGACTTAATATGTCTCATAGAACCCACATCTGTTCAAATGTATTTGTATGACTCAGCTCAATCACAAAATATATAGGAAAGGACAGGAATCTACTATGCCTGCCCCAAACTATCACTCAAGAATTGTATAACATTATTAACAGCTTGTAAGTGCATGTAAACTGAACCCTGAGGGGCTGGGGCTTATTGGGGGAATTACTGCATGGGTACTTAAAGCATGATTGAGTGTTTCATGCAACATTAGATTAATTGCATCTAACCCAGGGCACTTCCAGACAGAGCAAGAAAAGCTTGTGGAAGACTGACGGGGAAATTGTCTGAGCGTAGTCTTATTAGAAAGCGGAAAAGTGTGCGAGAGATAAGGTCACAAAAGGGATGCTACGCGCCTTGAAGTGTGGTCTATATACTAACCCTATATACCAGAATCTGGCAGTTTTTCATCCCTGGGGGGGGGGGGGGGGGGACAAAGACAACAGGAATAAGCAACGGTCCAAATCCAAGCCCGCCCAGGCTGCGTTGTGCTGTGCTGAGAAAAAGCCACTTGAGCAGAATCCCATTTCAAAGCCCACCCTCGCTGGAGCAACTCGCTGTAACCATGGCATTGCTCTTGGCAGGGGAAAATTGTGTTTCAGCACAGTCCATTTAGGCCTTCCAGTGATAAGCAGCTCATTTCAATTAGAAGGCCGGCCTACGTGCTCAGGTGCCAAGCACAGTGATTGCAATATTCATTGTGGCGCTGAGGGTAGCAGGTCTTAATGAAGATCAAACACTAATGTTTGGTCCTGGCTGGGATTAAAACGCCATGCGTCAGCAAACACATCCCCCCCCCCCCCCCCCAACATGAGCTCTGATCCCCTGCCTTTGAGGCTGCAGATCATCTGGAAAAATCCTCCCTGAGATTTTAGCTCCAAGTCATGATCCAAAATTCCGTTTTATTCGTCGGGGGTAGAGAGGGGGAGGCGGGGGGGCGGGGCGGGCGGATTCAGAGCATGTTTCCAAAATGGGCCAACTTGATCCCTCTCTCCGTCTCTCTCTTCGCCCTGTTGGGTCTGTCTCTTTGTGTCGCAAGTCCTGCTTTCCGGGCTTGCTCTGGAAAGGGAAGAGAAAAGGGCCGTCTCTGTGAGGAGGGAAAAGAAAGCTGGAGGTGGGGAGGAGGTGGGGAGGAATCGGACGGCAGGAAACGGCAAGAGGAGCAAAACGTTGAGCCTAAAGCCAAAGCCCAAAGGGGGCGGGCAGAGTCCGAAACGTGGCGAGGGGCCACGGAATGACCTCGGCTGCGCCGACATGGGGGGCATTTGCCAGCCCAGCAGATATATCTGCCAAGGACACGACGTCAAAAACAAGTGTGCCGGGGCAAAGACACGTCAGTGCTGCATGCCAGGTGATCGGACACACGCACGCACAGACACACACCACAGATCTTAATGTTGTGCGGGGGTAGTCATGTCCTCTGGCATGTTCTGAAGGTTCGGGAGGGTGGAGTGTCCTGTGTGCGGGACACCATAACAACAGAGTGAGGGCGTGTGATGTGTTCGGCTGTGGGGCCTTCAACTCAAACAGGTACTTCACCTCAGACTGAGTCATCCACAAAATAACTTTTTACATACATACTTTTGAAGGCATTTCTGTTTGCTAGTGGTAGTTGCAATTACAGAGAGACAGGAAATGTAGGGGTGAATGGAGGGGAAGACAGGCAGGAAATGACTCAGGCCGGATTCAAACCCCGCCCCTTTTTGAGACCACACGGTCTTCTACTCCGTGAGCCCCAGAATGACCTTTGAACACAAGTCACTCTCCACTTTTTGGGGGACATCGACAGTACCAAACAGATCATCTATCTCAGAAGAGGTTGACCAAGTGGGGGTTAAAAATGGCGTCCTCCCTCTCTACCCTCTCTACCCCTCACCCCTGACAGAGGCCACGGTCTCCACAAGGCTGTGGACGTGGTGTGCGAGGACTACGGCATCATCAACGCTCCGTTCTCCGGCACGCTGGGGGGGCTGGTGGGCCGGGCCGGGCCCGACGGAATGCAGTACGACGGGGTCAAACTCCTCAACTCGGGTGAGCACCTCGACCACTCGTCCAGCACTTCCAATCGACCTCTCTAAGGAGCTCAACCAAGCGTGCTGCAGTAGAAATATCTTCGTGGGGAAGTAAACAAGCCCCATTCTTGCTTACAAAAACGATTTTCTCCAGTCATCTTCCATATAGGATCCTCCCGAGACAGTTCCTACAAACAGTGCAACTCTTTATTCCTAATCCGTAGCTCTGAGGAAGAAATGTGCTTCTTTCTAACCCTCGCAACTTCTCGTAGCCGCTGTTAGCATTGTGGCAGGGCTGGAATGGAAACGCAGGGCAGGGGTGAGCCTGGGGGCTCATTATACAGGATCCACGGAGCGACTTGGAGGGATTAGCCAGGTTGGTGTAGAGAACGTGAGATCTAACTGAACTCTGGGTCCCCTTTGACACATGGACCTGCCTGCTTCTGAAAGCCCATCAAAGGAAGCTCACGTATAATGATCTTCCATAATGGCAGCCATTAGGGGCTAGGCCATGCATCTACATTAGCCTTCGTCCGGGAGTGCGTAGGTGTGTCCCTGGGTGTGAACACGTGTGTGGGTTTGTGTGTGTGTGTGTGTGTGTGTGTGTGTGTGTACTTGTGTGTGTGTGTGTGTGTGTGTGTGTGTGTGTGTGTGTGTGTGTGTGTGTGCGTGTGTGTGTGTGTGTGTGCTTGTGTGCCCAGTGCATCCTGCCTTGATGAGCTCCATGCTGAGATGAGTAAACAACATCTTTCTCGCTACCTCTAATTGAACTGCATTATGTTCCATCAGAGTCTTTCATCTCGGTGCAACTGAAGCTTGATTATGCATCAGAGACACCACACACACGCCCGCTGACTGGAGAACAGTGATAAAGGACAGAGTCATAAAAAGATTTGCAGGGGCTTTTTGTTGTATACAAGCTATTATATTTTCAGCTGGAACTCAACTTGGCACATTTTTTGTTGACGTTTTTTCCAGGAGTGGTTAGAGTGAGAGGGCCATCCACGCGTTTACTCTGCTGTCAGCACTTCAAAAAACAAGCCCTTTTGCATCTGGGGTCCAAACAAATGAGTAAAAGCCTAAAGCACGGTGCGCTCGCTACCTTCTTGAACGCACACTGTAGTCAGTGGATGAAAGTGTTCATTGAGTGTTGGGCATCACCTGTAACCTGATCTCTTCCGTATACCCCTACAGTGTTTTTAAACAGCGTTTAAACCCTTGAACAGAAAAATACTCCAAAACCCCATTTGAGCACTGCATGTTAAAACCATATTACCCAGAATTTAAACTGACATCAAATACAGGTCTCTCTTTTTTTAGTGTTTTTTGTAATAAAAAAAAGAAATGTATATATATGTATGTATGTGTATATATATATATATATATATATATATATATGTATGTATGTATATATAGAATACAAATTCATTTTTTATTGTATTTTATTCAGGTCATAATATGTATCTGTGTCCTGTGTTTGGCTTGCAGAGCATTGTGTGATGCTTTTCAACATGCGTCCGTACCGCTCCATGGGGCCAGTCAGGCAGGGGGAGGCCCTGGGCTACCTGCTGCCTCTGCAGGAGCGCTTCTCTGGCATCACCTCCCACATGCAGCTGCAGATGTGTGACCAGTCCGACGCCACACCCTTCATTTGACCTCTCCCATTTCACCTTCACTGTCACCTCTTGCCTTACAGGTCTTCCTGGACTTTTATATCAGTGAACCCTCTCCGTTGTCTGGCCCTTTGCCCTTTCAGTCTGACCTCTTAGCTTTGGTCTAACGCCTCGCCTTTTGTGTAACTCCAGAGCTTCTGAGCAAAGCGTCGCAGAAACTGAAACATATGCAATTTCCCTTTTTGCTCAGCAGAGGGCAATACCAATTAAGCATCTGATGATGTGCATTGCATATAATATACCACAAGATGGTGCTATTGTACTTTGTGCTGTGTAACCACCTTATTTTTAAAGTTCTATTATAAAGTGCATGTTATAAGGTTTACCTGAGTTGATTTTGAACTCATGAACTGGTGATAAAATGCAGACCTCCTGTTTTAAATGTTTCTTTTTTTTACATGAAATATTATCATAACATATTGTGTTTTTTGTAATTTAAATGACCGGTTTCATGCAAGCATTAGACACAAAGATAGTGATGCTGATTGGTCCATCATTCTTACAAAGTAATGGTTTGCATGAGCTTTAAACACTCCCTGCTCGTGAATACTAACAACCCCATTAGTTGTTTGTCTACACCTTGTGATAACACACTGTGTTATGTTTAAGCATAGGCTACATCTGTGTGATTTGAAGGGATTCACATGTGGAATTCAAGTCCCACCGTGATTGTTTTATACTTTGTCCTGTCGCTGTTTTTAATTTAAGGCAAGATGTTGCCAGCTTTTGAAATTATTTTAGGTGATATGTAAGGGATTTGTTCTTGAAAGAATTATAAAATTGGATTCTACTCTGGCAATGTATTTGTATTGTTCACACACAGGATCATTAATAAATCAAGGACTACTTTGCTGAGTGATACAAGGCCACTACTTTGATGAGTCAGAGGGCTGGTCTTTAGCAGCAACCCAGTCATTAAACCGGAGTTGGTGAGCTAGGATAGGCTGGGAGTTTGGTCGAGACCTACAACGAGACGGGACGAAACGGTGAAGGGCAAGAAAGCTTAAAGAACCGACTGAATGTGGTACAGGAAGTCTGACGTGGACCATTTATGACAAATCTCGATTGTTACATTCAGCTATAACGGATCCGACCGGCACGAATGACAGAGGTTTGGTGCATAAACTTTGTCATTCGCGTTTGATCGCTAAATACCGGACTACTGTTTTTAGAGGCACAGAGAAAAGGAGATCATGCCAAGGCGGACCGTGCACGAAGTAACAGTTCAAGATGTCCAGAAAAGGAGAAATCCGAATAAACACTATGTAAGTCAACAAGTTGCGTCCCCTTTTTTAACCACACGGAATCTTATGGTACCAGACGCTCCCGCTTTATCGAAGTTTTTAAATGCTTACACGTTCTCTACAGAGGAAAAGTAAAAACAAAGGGAGTATCAAGTTACATCTTACCCAAATAGTCGATGCAAGAGTAGTATCATATTATCTTTGTTGTAATCCATGTTAAGAAAAGTGAAGCTGATCGTAGTTTAAGCCTTTTGTTTTAAAGGTGTGGGGTTTGTTGATTTGATTTAATCCAGATGTTTTTTTGTTGGCTTGCATGTCAACATCTGGAAATAAAGAGACAGGCGAAGCAGCGTGTCCTTTGTAGCCTATTTAAATATATATGTATTTTGTAAACCCTTTCCTTTATCTTTCTACTAGACAGCGGTGCAATATGCACATTCAGTTGCTTTTGTGTAATATGCTATTGTAATAACGTGATAATATTAAGATGTTTCCGCTCCTGTTCCAGAGTTATGTCGACCCCTGTTGTTGTTCAGACTGGGAAACCCTGATTGTAAGGCCTTCAGGCTCCCATTAAAAACAACTAGAAACCAGACAGGGCTCTGAAGCATACAGCCTTAGGAAGCATGCTACTTTCCTATTCACCCATCTACTCAGAAGGTCACTGGTTAGTACTGTGTACATAGAGCCTTGGTGGAATGTTTGAACAGGGAATGTCCGATATAACTTACTGTCTGGCCCAGTCTGTGGTCTTGAATACTAACATATTCTTTCACCAAAGCTTAATTTGAAAAAGCTCACTTCACGTGGGACAGAAAGGTTGGAAAGCAGCTTTGGCAATAAAGCTGGGAGCCAGTGCATCCTCCTAATGTTGTTTCCATTACTATCATCCTCTATCAACTCAGGGGCCCTAAATGAAATATTGTGTGGTGGTATTTGGGAGTCAGGGGAAATGGGGGTGGTGGGGAGGGGGGGCTTTCAGAGGTGCAGATACTTTAATTTGCTCATTATTTATTTACTTAGTGCAACATTTTACGTTTTTCATGACTGGTAAATGTCAACTGGCAAGACCCCATGAACGTTGCGGCGGCGGCTGGTGCCTGGCCGGGCTGTGCCCCCGCCATGCGGCGACGAGGAGGAGGGGTGGACGTCCAGCGGCCGTCGTACCGCGAGCATCGCCAAAGAACCGAACGTTGGTTCCTGAGGTCCCGTGTTTTCTCCATCTGCCTCTTAACGCTCGACCGGTTTCCTGGTCGCCTGCCCTCGGCTCCTCCGTGACGCGTTACGGACCGTCGGGGGCGCTCAGCTCCTCCAGGGCGGGGGGGGAGGGGGGTTGCGAGCTCAAACTCCTGCAGGGACCACACACCTCGTGTTGTTGACAAGCTGCTCCTGAACGGTGCGGATGCCCAAATAGCCAGACGTGAAATTGTTTCGAATACCGTGAACTTGTAATATCCCGAGACGCACAGTGTGTTCATGCTGGTGACGGTGGTGGGCGGCGCTGTGGTCGCTACAGGGAGCCGTGGTAGAACAGTCCCCCAGGGGAAGGGCCTGGGAGGCAGGCCAACAGAAGCCTTCAGCCAGACCCTGCCACCGTGGAGGTTCCAATCACCTCCCAGCTTCTCTTTCTTTCTTTCTTTCTTCCTTCTTTCAAAAGTCTTTCTTTCAAAAGTCTGCATTTGTTGCGCTTGGTTACCAGCCAACAGGCCATGATTAGTCGACTTGACAACTGAATGGAGTTGGTAGTAACGAGAAATGCGGCGGCGGCACCAGATGGTATACCTCACGAGTGACATTGCCCTTTAAAATGACAATAGTGGTCGGCTGGTGTAGGAAGTGAGATCATGTACCAGGATGTCCATCCTGTGTCTGGAGATGGAAATGATGACATCGGCAACTCGTTTCATCACCCTTTATGTGGGGACCTGTGGTTTTCACAGATGGTGTGATCACCATCACCCCTGAGTGAGTCACATGATCTATGATCGTGGAATATATACTCAGCCTCCATTGTCCAAAGCATGATGAGGATGTCCTGAATTAGAAGACTAGTAGAAAGAAATAGTACCTCCTACCAGGACAGTTCCCAGAAATGATGAGCCCCATAAAAAGGTATCCGAGTGGGCCCTGTTAAATACAAATTGACCAGTGGCGGCCATGTCAGGCCTGTTCTTCCAGATTGTTCCGGACCCCCCCAAGCCTGGAATTGTTTCCCTTTTTCCCTCTCCACTTTGTGACACTCTTACACATCAGCGCTTTGTGTTTCATTGATCCAGACATCTTGTTACAGCCTTGCCTCTTTGTCCCTTTCAGGTTTACATCATCAAAGTGTGCTGGAGCGATGGCAGTACTGAGGTCATCTTCCGGCGCTACAGCAAGTTCTTCGACCTCCAGGTAAGAGGGAGAGGGAGCAGGGCAGAAACTGGGGTACTTGTTGGATGCCAAACTATATTCAACGTGACGAGGTGTCTCTGCTCATTGTCAATTCTCATGAATTGGACTACTATAAATATAAAACAGTTTCCTCCCTGTGCCGACTGCAATGATATGACGAGGCCAGACAGGGATGTTTACTATAATGGACGTTTTACAAGAGCAAAGCTCCAAAACAGGGAGGGCACCATATCGGCCTGTTGGTCACAGGCCTGTTGCAGCAGTGTGACGTGGGTAATTGCACCGTGTGAGAAGGAGAGATGGAAAACGAGCGCAGCTTGGATTGCACAAATGACCACAGAAATGTGTGGTGGGTCTCGACGTCACGGTTTTGATACACTATGGAAGGGAGGCATACTAGATAGGTTTCAGTTCTTCCTTGGGTTATAGAGGCCCGTGTTAGATCAATCAGTGCTGACTATTCCATTGTACTTCCCTCCATCACCCTGATAGAAGCACACAGACACTGACAAGTGCACTCAAAAGTGTGGAATATACAGTAAACATATACTGAAACAATACTTTGCTTTGAAAATTCCCCCATATTCATCATAGTTCCCTACAAAACTCCCTCACATTGCTCTTTCCATGTACCTTCAAAGTTTTTGTGGAGACAGGGCAGATAAGGAGGACATTTCTGGGGGCCTTCAACTCTGCTGTTTTCCCGCTTGCTCTGCTGACAGTCTGTGGGTGGGTGTGCAGAGTGGCGAGGGAGATTCAGAGAAGCCTCATGGCAGATTGAGATTACACCAGATCTTATCAGCTCAGAGGATTGGCCGTGGTGTATGATACTGTCAGGGGGATGGGAGTCAGCCATGGGTTGTCTCTGACTGAGATAAAGGCTACACGTCGAGCGATAAACTGTGATAACACCTTAGAGTTATATGCAGTAGTTGTCACCAAGTTATATGCACTGTTGGGATGAGTGCATTCTACCACGCTGTAGTACTTAATTAAGAAATGAGACTGAAGCTGAGCGTCTCTGGATTGTAATGAAAAAGTTTGATTATTGCTTCCAAGTTTTGTGTGCTGTGTTTGTTTGCAATAAAAACACGAAGGAAGACAATAACTCACTGCAGCCAAAATGTAATTCATCCTCGCTAGTTGTATAGGAATAGTCAGTCAGTCGGTGATGATCTTCTGAGATGCCAACCCTGGACAGGAAATTGTGTTGAGGTGTCCTGGCGTTGTCACTCCCCCCCACCCCCTCCCACATCTCTCTATCCTTCTCATTCTCTGCCTCTCACATTCTTTGATCATCTACCGGTAGTATCATTAGTATCATTAACTATCCTCCACGAATGACCCGTGACCCCTCCCCCCCACAGCCCTAAAGGACTCACCTGATGGTGAAGTCTGAAAACCACTCGGTCCCACTAAAGCGACCACATCCAAACAATCACGCCGACAAGCTCCGCACGGTGTTTAGTTTATCCCTCCCCAATCACCTCCGCAGGCGTGTGGCGCTTTCAATTCCTTGACGCCGTGCCAGAAGGGTCACACGAGCTATGCAACGTGCAACACACGAGAGGGCGTTCAAGACGACACCTCTCGCGCCGCGGGACACTGCGGTTGCAGCAGGTCTAGGGTCATCTTCATCAGACACGCTAACTGTCATTGGCGGATGCCCGACCCGCATTGAAATGATGGAAATCCTCCTCATTAAAGTTGCCTTCTAAATTCAGTTTCCTTGCCACTACGTTCTCTTTCCATGCGGTCCACGTGTCCCGTTTGGCGTTATTCTCTCTCCCTTGAGTTCCGTTGCCCTAGCTACGTCTTTAACACACAGATCAACACACAGTTGTTGCAAGGATATAGTGGCCGACACCTTTCTACGTTCTCCTCGCCATCCTATATCTGTCGCATACTTTCCGCATGCAGTCGACAACACCATTCGAAAGTGGAAACAGCAAACTGCCTCGCAGAAATGTCAGAGTAGCCTGTTTTGTGAGAGCACACCAGCAGTATTAGCCCTCGATTCTCCAGTGCACAATAACCTGGGTCTCTGATGCAATAAACTTTGTCCCAAGCAAAAGGCCTATGTTAGGATCTGGTAGCAATTACAGATGGCATATGCTCTCATTTACGCAATGCTGAATCAAAAGATATCAACGTCCATAAACGGGCACTATATACGGTTGTGTGTGTTATAAATGTATTCTTAGGAGGTTTAGTGGCACTAAACTCTAGAAGGAAAATTGCGCAAGATTGGAGTGTGCGAGTGGATCGGTGAATCTTCATTTGTCCATCGCTGCCTTTCAGCTGCCTCATCCTTTCTGTTTATGACGGGCGGAGCTGGATGTGGTTTCGAAAGAAAAACTCCGACCCTTACTCTTCACCATGCCAGACTCGATAGGCAGGGGGGTTTTCTTACACCGTTTCATAATTCTTCCCGTTTTCTTCTTTGTTTTTTACGATGTTTTCTACGCTTTAAGGAATCAGCAGTTTGGGAGCCAGTGTGTTGCTGAGGCAGCACATAGCTGGGAGGGCAGACACAGTGACAGGAAACCGCGTGTCTCAACCCGGTCTCCTCCTGTTGTGTTGACGTTGCTTCACACACGTACAGCCCCTGCTCACAGCTCCACTTAAGAAACAAATAGTGGATGTTACCAGTCATTTCAGGGAACATGACTCATTGACTCCCCTAAACCGAAGCTTTTTTGCAAACATGCCGCTGAAGCACTCTGTCAGATCCAAAACAATTGTTGAAAACGCCAACCATTTAAGAGCTGGATATGGCATGTTTGTTTTTTAGGCACTGGACAGTTAAGGACAGGCCTACTGTTTGTGACACATACCTCCCAATATTTCCTCTGCCGTCTCTTACCTGCATTGCTGCTTGTTTCAGTAATGCAGCTCCTTGGTCACGGGGCCTGACGTGTGGCATGTCGCTGGAGAGGAGACATGGGAGTATGAGAGGAACGCTCTGCAAAGGGAACCGTGCAGGAATGTGCAGTCTGCCATTGACATTCTCGAAAGAGAAAAAAGAGAGTTTGTCGCCTTCCTCCCGCTCATTCGGATCCCTCAGTGAGAATGCCCCGTCTCCTCATGTCATCACCAGCCAGCCTGTGTTCCAAGGCCGTGCCGTGCAGTCACACAGGATATGAACGAGACAAATGACCCCGTGCAAATTATATTAGTCTCTCTGACCGAAAAGGAATCTGTCCGATCGACAACAACGTCTGACGGGAGACTGCTCCCTGGGACATTTTGTCCTGGAACTGATCGTGTCATGTGACGATGTCCACTGAGGAAGGCCTTGTCTGCTCCAGTGAGGTCAGACTCCATTCAGAACCCAGGCGCGGGCTCCGACCGTCTTTGGGAACCCCACGTCTGAATCATCTGGCGTCGACGGAGGGCTGGGAGAAGACAGACAGACAAATGTTTCTGCTCCCGTCAGATTCCTCTCCTCGTCCAGGCACCTCTGATTACAGGCCTGAGACGTGTTCCGTGGTTTCAGACTGATGGGGAAGCAGACGGGGAGAGACAGGGTGTGTCTGCTCAGAGTATGCTCACAATTACGGTGTGGCAGGGTATTTTCTTTCTCTATCGGTGTCTCTGATTTCTCCCTCTCTTTCTTTGTGTCTCTGTCTGTCTGTCTTTTTCTCTCTCTCACTCCTCTCACTTGCTTTCTGTGTGTATTCCAGCACTTACAGTCAAGCTGTCCTGTAAAAAGGAAACTGTGTTTTCAGCCAGACAGATGGGTTTCATGTGGGCTCAGAATTGAAATATGTCCAGTTTTTGTTTGACAGAAGGAGCGATTCTTATATTAGATATTGGATTCACCATCTTGTTATGTGCTTGACCACAGCACTAAACAACAAACCACTTATCTCCAGTTGTACAGTCATTCCAAGCAGAATCAGACTAAACCTAGCAAAAGTAAAGCATCTTGTGCCTCGTTGATGTCGATCCCTTGATCTGATTTGAGTGATTCTTATATTAGATATTGGATTCACCATCTTGTTATGTGCTTGACCACAGCACTAAACAACAAACCACTTATCTCCAGTTGTACAGTCATTCCAAGCAGAATCAGACTAAACCTGGCAAAAGTAAAGCATCTTGTGCCTCGTTGATGTCGATCCCTTGATCTGATTTGCCCAAAGCCTTTGTCAGTATCTAGTGTCCGAGTACTCCCATTCCCAATCCCTAATTCCCCATTCCCACTTCTCCAATTTCTCCTCTGCTGCTTCTGGCTTTACCAACGACACACTGTTAGTGTCTCTCTCTCTCTGACCATGTGTGCAGCGGGACGAGCAGATATCGCCTCATTTACGACAGCTGTGTGGAAAGGAATCTCTAGGACCGATCCAATATATACAATCGGATCATCCAGATACAGGGTCAAGTAACTCACCGTCCGGTCACAAAAGAAAACGTGAATTCACGAGAATTCCCTAACCGTGTCATAACTATTTGGGAGCCTTGAAACTAGGCGCCCCTTTACACAAGGCCCCTTCAGCGGGGGTCAAGGCCTCATGCCTCATAAGGGAGGTCTGTTTGACTGCTCTCAGCCCCCACCTCCACCCCCGCCCAGCCAAATCTGTCAGCCTAGCCCTCCGCTGTGGCATGGACGCCAAGGTTTCTGTCTGCACCGGCCGTTTGATGGCTCAGCAGTAATTTTCCATGAATTGAGGAAGCGCGATGCGAGCAGTGACGAGGCATGACGTCACCAGCCACCTCGAACCAAATGGCATCCAAGCTGGCTGGCCACATCACAAGCTTGAATGTTGACTAAGTTCAGTTTTGGTCTGCGCAACATTGAAAACAAGCACATAAATCTATAGCATGGGAAGGCCCATTGTCGACAACACAAGCTAAATGAATTTGCCTTAAGTTAGCATGGAGTCTGAAGTTTGTTATTCATAGCTATAAAACGGCCTGGTTCTGACTTTGACATCCCAGACCTGCATTGAATGTAATAAGAAATATGAAGCGTTCCTATTTTTCTTCTCTCACTGACCTTAGCAGGCCTCTGGAACAAGGCCACAGCATACATGCCAGTTATCAGTCTGAGTACAAGCCAGCAGTGCAGTCTTTTTCGACACACTTTAGGCTTCCAAATTTTGTAGTACCCCTTCCGAAAACGGAATCCAGGCCACCTCAGAACACCTGTAGGCTGTGCGGTGGTCGCGGGCATACAACAGGTCTCTCAGCTGTGGCCTTCAAGTGTTTTCCTGCTTCAGCTGGACGGGTGTCAGAACACTCGTGAACCCCTTGTTGCTGAGCGGGGCTTTTGGGAGACAAAAGAGCTTCGAGGTTCGTTGGCTGACCCACCCAGGTGTGTTTTCATTGGACCACCGCTGTTGGGGGGGGGCGGGGCTTGCAGCTGGCCCCTGGAACAGAGAAGATGGGCCGTCAGAGAAAGGAGGCAAGGCCCTTTATTGGCGGGGCGGGCGGAAAACGACCTATAGAACGATGGGAACACTGGGAAGAGTGCAGCGTACTGGACTTTAAGAGAGAGGGAGAGCAGAAATGTTCCACTATGTCAGTGGGCTCTTGCTAACAGGCCACAAACCATATGTTGCCTACCCAGAGAGCAAAATACCAACCATCTGCTGAGTAGATTCCTAATCGTTGGCAGACTTCCTTTTATTGGCAGGATTCCTATGGGGGAATTGCTGAATGGTTCAAATGGGAAACAACCCTACCCCACCCTAGCACCCCAACCCTGCCCCCACCTCCTCCTTCGGCCCCCAACGATGATGTGTGTGACAAAGGGACGTGTTTTATGTTGTCTCCCCGTGACCTCTGGTGATGTGTGGAGCTGTGCTGTGTGACAGTATGTGTTGTAACCACGTGTTTCCCTGACGCACCCTGCTTTCAGATGGAGCTTCTGGATAAGTTCCCCGTGGAAGGTGGCCAGAAGGACCCAAAGCGCCGAATCATCCCGTTTCTACCAGGTAAGAGTCCAAAAGCACTGACACGCCTCGCTCACCTGACCCGGTAGCCCAGAGGAAGCAGGAAGACGTGCTACGTTGGCAGTCGTCGAGACGTTCCCAAGCGCTGGAAAACCCTCCACCCGTGAGCTCACTGTTTCCCTGGATGGAGCAGCGGTTTGTTTTTTTCCGTCTGTAAACCGATTGGCTGAGTGTTTGAATTTGCTAAAAAAAAAATTGTTGTTGCTCCCCTTGCAATCCCAGTCCACCAAGCTCACGATGCAGCTCAAGGCTCGAGTTTGAAGCAGGGCTGGGTGACTCTGTAGAGCCTTTGAAATTAGGCCACTTTATGTCTCATGAAAGTAACTCAATTGGGCATTTGGAGAAGGCCCCACCTAGAAAGTCTGGCTGTTGGCCTGTCCCACTGGAGGTGAAGGGGGAGGGGGGGGGGGGGGGGTATATTTGGGAGGGAGATGCATGGAGTTCATTTAGGGGGGTAACATTAGGGAGGGGAGAGCAGAGACTGGCTGAAGGTCTGGAACTCATTGAGGGATCACACACAGGGGTCCGGGAACTCTGAGATTTCAGCTGGGTTTGTTTAATAAACTCTGGATGGAGAAAGAGAGAGAGAGAGAGAGAGAGAGAGAGAGAGAGAGAGAGAGAGAGAGAGAGAGAGAGAGAGAGAGACAGACAGGAAGAGAAGGGAAGAGAGACACTGAGCAAGAGACAGAGACCGGAGAGGAAAAAGAGAGCGAAAGAGACGCACAGACATGGAGAAAGAGAAAGGTTGATTATCCAACATGTGCTTCCACATCCAACTCGTCTCATTTCTCCTCCTTCCTTACAACCTCTCATTGAATCAAAACAATTCCTGTTCGACAAAAATTGTTGCATCAACTAAAACCAAGTCACACCATTTCCAATTTCACCAAATACAGTCAGCGCCTCCACCCTGCTGTTTCCAGTTGCGTCCTTGTCCTCCCATCGCATGAATGGAATATCTCGCAACGTTTTTTTCCAGCCGGTTCATATTTGAACTTCTACATTTCTCCTTCCTGCGGGTCTCTTACTGGGGGGGGACGGGACACACACAGGAAAGCTACTTTGTTTCTGTTGGGATGTACTGCGCTGTTGTCAGTGGCTGCTGGCGTCTGATGTAGCTGAGACCAGCAGCTGGAACCTCATCTCCACTCTGCATTTCTATTCTCACCCAGGACCACATGGTCAGCCAAAGAGAGACTGGTCAGAGATCTTGGTGGACACGAGCCAAACCAGCCAGACACGGAAATGGTCTTCCTTTACTTTCACAGGGCTGTTTGGTCAAGGTCTCTCGTTTTGTTTCGACATCCCTGCCAGGTCCAGATCAGCAAAGTGGTCTGTCTTTGTGTGTGTGTCTGCAAAATGTACACTCAAGTCTTTTATTCCCACATTGTGTGGTGATGTAATGGTGCTGAATGTTCCCGGAGAGTCTTTTAATACTTTTGGGTGTGATCAGATGTTGTGCTGATACAACAATTGACTTCTGTGTGTCAACCAGTTGATCTTGACAGAGGACAGAATAGGGACTGTTTGTGCACGCAAGCCGTCTGCTTCTCCTGTGAACTTTCCTGGCTGGAAGGGGGGGAGGGGGGGGGGGGGTGGGTGGGCTGGTGGCATATGTCTCCAGACTCCAGTCTGTTTAATGTACTCATATCAGAAGCCAACTTAAACATACTTTTAAATTCAAATGTGCCAGGCTCAGTAGTGCTGTGTTGCAACGGAATCATCTAGAATCCCCAAGGAGCAGTGTGAGGTACAAGAAATACACATCAAGTGGGGAAAAAAACAAAAACAAGCACAGTTTTTTTTTTCTCTGCTAGAGTTGATGTGGTATACCAGCAGAATACCAAGTCTGAACACAGGTCTGTGGGATGGGGCTGTGTGTACTGAGTCAGCACTTTAGAGATCCCCGTAATCACTGAACACACCTTCTATCCCGCCTCACAGACCATTCTCCTCTCCCTTTCTGCCTCATCAAGCAGTTTTGAGAGAAAGAAGGATCTCTTTCTCACTTTCTTTATCTCTCTCTCTTTCTTTATCGCTATCTCTCTCTCACACACACACACACACAATCTGTCCCTTTTATCTCTCCATTTCTCTCACTCAGTTTCTCTCTAAACCTCCTTCTGTGTCTATATCTTTCTCTCACACTCTCTGTCTCCGTTTTCTCTCTCTCTCTCTCTCTCTCTCTCTCTCTCTCTCTCTCTCTCTCTCTCTCTCTCTCTCTCTCTCTCTCTCTCTCTCTCTCTCTCTCTCTCTCTCTCTCTGTCTCTCTCTCTCTCTCTCTCTCTCTATCCTTGTCAGCAGGCAGCCAGTCTCCAGGCTGTTTGATGCTGCGAGGGGCTGTCGCAGGGCTGGCCTCAGGAGAGGTGGTCGGCCCCAGCCTCGGCTCCTCGGCCCCAGCCATCGACCGCTTTCCTCCTCTCTACCCAAAACAGGCCTTTCATCGGTTGAACCCATGAGCTGCCGTACAGTCAGAGTGGGCAGAGTTGACTAGACGATTTCCTCCTGACCCCGGAGAACTTGGAAAAGTGTCAAGAAAGCTCTCTGTTTGAAGGGAAGAGGAGGGGTCGGAGGAGAGAAAGAGAGGGGTAGAGAGAGAGAGAGAGAGAGAGAGAGAGAGAGAGAGTGGTTGACTTTCAAGTCTCCTGACTCAGTTTCATAAACTGTCCAGAGAAAGTGGTTGAACTGTCAGCCAGCCAAAGTACATAAGCTCGCCAGGGAAAATGTCCCCACACCTCCAGTAGGCGGAGCATGTGCAGTCCTCATCCTCTGTCCTCTGTAAAACCCAACTCAGTCAAACAGCCTTTTATATTAGGGGATTTTTTGTAGACCTTACCGGTTGCTTTTATTCAAAGAGTTACCTGAAAACCTCACTGTGTCAGCCGGAGGCCCCAGTAAAGGAATCCAAATCTAAATGTGGCTCAGACAATATAAGGGTCAAAGTTCTCCAATATAATATAAGGGAGATAAGGGTCAAAGTTCACGATTAGCGTTCAAGTGCGGGAAATAATGATAAACACCTCCCTCCATCTCTGACTCTGGACTGAACCACAGGACAACCACCTGGCCTTCCCCCTCCCTCCCTCCCTCCCCCTCCTCACCCACCACCCTCCTTCCCACCCCCCATCAAAGCCAGCTGGTCAGGCTTTGGTTGCAGAATGGGCAGGATGCGTGTCAGGACCGGGGGGGAAACACTGTGTTTGCAGACACACAGACGCACAGGTTCACTCACACACTCATTGTGCAGATGTTCACGCGCACACACACACACACACACACGAACATCTGTGTCCCACAAGCACCTGAGGAGGCCCAGCGACATTCCAGGCCACAGTGATCACTGGTGGTGGGGGGAGGGGGGGGGGGGTTGACACTTTGCCTTGCGAAGATTGCCCACGGGCCTCGCCCCCCGATGGAGATATCGTCTCCGCCTCCGAGGTCGAGTCTCTCCTTTTGTTCTGCCGGTGTTTTAGTGGGCTGACTTAATGACCTGCTCGCATGCACACTGCGCACGCAGCTGCACCCGAGGACCCCGGGCCGTTAGAAGAGTAACAAAATACCCGTCCGCTCCCGACTTCCTGCCTCGCCGTCAAAAAAACTTAACAGGCCTTTCTGGAGACCCATTTGTAGCCATTTCTTCTTATTGTCTCTGTGACCCCAAATTCTCAGTGCCTGCCAGTACTCATTACGTGGCTGGGGGCATATTTTATAGATGTCAGCCAGTGTATTTAGCTGCGCCCCAATCATTTATTCATGACGAGGACAGCAGTCTACTCACCCGGCGGCTCTTAACAAGTTGCATTGTGCTGTCAGAGTTTTCATATGGATGAGGCGTTTCTATTAGCCTTGCATTCTAATGTCCTGCACACCCGCATGCGCACCGCTCACTCACAGTCAAACACACACACACACACACGCTCACATGCTCAACCCTTTGTGTCTTCCCTTGTCCTTTGCCAGACTTTCAATACAGAACACGGTGACTCGATCGTGATTGTGGGCCGTGCTCCCAGAATGAGTGAACGATTCATTGGGCTCTAAATGGGGAACTTTCTGGAAATGTATCGGCCGATTGAGTTTCGTACGCCGGTAAAGGGGGGAATGTCTGACGCTGGAAAGCTCTGGATGTTATCTGTGTTATCTGTGAGACTCGAGTGCTTCACCCATACATCTGAATGACCTCTCCCCCTCTTTTGCTTCCAGGGAAGATTCTGTTCAGGAGAAGCCACATCAGGGATGTGGCCATGAAACGTCTGAGACCCATCAATGAGTACTGCAGGGTGAGTCGACCCCGACACCCACTGTTCTGAATCTCGTCAACAACACCACCTGAGCATTTAACACGCACGCCAGCAAACAGATGTGCTTATCCGTTTTTTTTTTGTTTGTTTTTTTACATCCCCTCATATGGCAAGAATACACCCACTCACAGTCCTTACTCAGGTACAGGACAGAAAGGATTGCCTGTTCTTCTGTACTGTCGTGTTCCTTTCGAACATCCTGTTCCCCTGGCCTGGTTCTTGTCCCGGTCCTCGTGGCTGTGACGGGGCGTCAGAGAGGGGCTGTTTGTCTCCTGCTGTCCCTGTCTATATCTCTATATCTCCACACGTAGAGTGCCTCTGCTCTGTGTTGGTAACCCCATGGACTGAAGACGATGGCTATGGCTAGCATTGCCTGCCATGACTGTGCATAAATGATACTTCTGGCTATAGCACGGCAGGGAGAGCCAAAATGAAAACTACAAGCGATACAGACCCTATGTTCAAGTGTTGTTTACCCGATGCTAACGTTCAGTGTCCGTTATTGGAAAGGGGTTGGTAGCTTAGGCGCAACACGAGTATCTGCCATCGCCGAAGCCTGCTCTTGGCTCTTACAAATCAGGAGATGATGAAGACCATAGTTAGAACAGGGAGGGCAGTCTGGAACAGGTCCGACCAAGAAAACTGTTCCATCTGGAGCTATGAAAACCCTGTCAAAGGTTCTGGGTTTTTCTCTTGGGTCGGAGACCAGACTAGGGGGAGTCCACCTCCGTGGCAGAGCAGTGTGTGTGTGTGTGTGTGTGTGTGTTGTTGTGGTATCTGATTCTCCTGCCTGGCCAGAGGAGAGCTGAGCAAGTCCCTGTCAGCACGTCCTCAGACCTGTTGTCGGACTTAGACAGCGCCTGCTTTGCTGCCCACGAGCCCTGCCTTTTCCCCCCTTACAGACAGGGGGAGGTGAGGGTCCATGTGTGTTTATGTGTCCAGGGCGGACGCTGAGAGATATGGAGTAAGCATGTCGGGGGGGGGGGGCGTCCTCTGGGGGTCGTTCTGGGATAGAGGAATTTCAGGCGGGTGGAAGGAACAGCTTTTACCACTTAGGAGCACGTTGGGGTGGAAAACGTCCCCCCCGAGTGCTTGTGTGTGGCGGAGTGGGATGTGTTTCTGTTTATAGTGTTACAAACACTTCAGTCAAACGACTGCCCCGACTGCGACAACTGGAGGATGTTGTTGTGATCTCGAGAACGTCTCATACGAACAAAGGCTGAAATACAACTGGGTGATATCGACTTAGCTGGAATCACTTGAGGATTCCTGGTTCTCCTCAATCTCGACAGATCGTCAACGGTGCTGCAGTGTCTCTGGTCTGTGTTCTGTGAATGATGTGTTTTGGGTCCAGTCTTATCTGTGGCTGTCCAGACATGATATGTCTCAAACAGGCTCAGTTGCAGTGTGAGCAGTCCCAAAAGCTTCATGAATCCAGGTGAACATAGACCAGAGAAGGGTCAGACAGGTCCACCCCCCCCCCCCCCCTCATCTCCCTTTATCCCTGCTTCTTTGAACTTCAGGGTGGAGGGGGTGGTAGGTTCAGGGCAGTCAGCGATAGGATGGTGGGGTGGGTGGGAGGGGGTTCAGATGGAGCTGGACAGGGGGATCAAAGCCCTGCGGTCGGGCTGCGCCCAACCACGGCCCGGCAGGGCGAGTGGGTGGGGGGAAAGTCGAGGGGAAACCATGGAAATGAGACCATTGTGGTTCCTTTCATGTTGGACCCGAAGCAGGATAACCCTGTCAGGCTCCCTGTCAAACAGCTGACGTCTCAACCTGACTCAGGGTGGAATTCCCCCGGGCTTTCAACGTTCGTTGTTGTTTTTTTTTCTTCATCGTTTTTCCCCCCCGTTTTCCTGCTTTCGCCGGGAGGTACTGAGAGACCCTGACCCAGAAGCAGCTATGCGATGGTCTGCAGATGTGTTTGGCCGTTCTCAGAGAAGAGGTTGGGGTGGGGGTCGAGCCAGGTTTGGAGGCCGTGGATCACGCGGGGTCCTTGTGTCCCCCTGCTAACCATTTGTAAAGCCTGAAAACGTGTGTCGTCTGGAAGAAATGCCGGCTGTGGAAATAGTGCTGTCAGTGTTCGCATGGACAATTGTATAAACCGTCGGACAGGAGTGGAGACTTTGTCCCCACACACACTCTCTCTGTCTTCCGCTGAGATACACACACGCACACACACACACACACAATTAGGTTAATGCTGCCTGCTGTAAAGAACAACCATAAAGTCCATTTGCTGTAATGTGCCTCTCTGCCTTGAGTCTCTGGGGAGAATTCTAATGAGCACACAGGTCACAGGCAGAGTGGAAGCAGATATAAATCCACGAAGGGGATGGCCATCTCTTGCATGCCAACCCCAAACACGTAGCACCAAGCTCAGACGCTGGGGGCAGGGAATGGTTCCCGTGGAGGTCAAGAGTAAAAAAAACGAATCCATTGGCCTCAGAGCCCAAGTCTGCATCATCAGCTGAAAAGCAGTTTTTTACCCCGTAAAAATGTCTTTCATCTCTTAAATTGAACACGGGCACATACGCATGCTCGCATAGGCACCCCGACACACGCACAGGCAAACGCACACAAACACACTCTGTCTAGGGCTAATGGAGAGCAGCGATCCTACTGTGTGTGCGTGGAGAGCCTCCCAAACGCTCTCACTCTTAAGCCGTTGGCATCGCTTGTCGCAAGTAAAAATGCCAGGTTGCCACGCGGGACAAGGGCACCTTGAACACTGCCTGGTCTGCAAGTGCCGTACGTCTGATATCATAACTCAGAGAGAGAGGGGTAGAGAGAGAAAGAGAGAGAGAGAGAGAGAGGAGGAGGAGGGGGAGGGGGAGGAGAGGGAGGCTGAGAGGACAGTACCGAAGCACTTAGCCTTATTAAAGACAGACGCAGGCTGTAGCTCTGTGATGGATAGGTTGGAGAAATGCCTCGTGGCAGCTGAGAGGGCTACACGGCCGGCCGCAGCGATAAACGCCGACTGGTGAAGTCAACGCGACGCTCGACACGGCGCTCCTCTGGGGGGGGGGGGGGGGGCGGGTTGTCAAAGGCCTCAGGTGTGTGCTGTGCAGTCCCCCTGCCCGTCTGACAGAGAGAGAGCGCAGTAGGTTTGTTGGGCTTTTGTCTGCTGAGGAACGGCCCTGTCAGGTTCGGCCCAGCTCCGCTGGTGATCCACAGAAAGAGGGGGGCAGATCGATGAACTCGAGAGATGAACAGCAGGAAATAGAGCTCAGTCATCTGGGGGGGAGGGGGGATGGTGGGAAGGGGGGATTGAACTCAAATGAATGTTTCCCTTGATGGGGATGGCTAGTAGTCTAGTCAAGAACAAGATGCCGAGAAGGCATTGGGCTAATCCTTCTGGGGTTTTCTCGTGTGTGTGTGTGTGTGTCTGCAGGCTCTCATCCAGTTACCGGTGTACATCTCTCAGTGTGAAGAGGTCCGCTTGTTCTTCGAGACCCGACCTGAAGACCTGAACCCACCCACAGAGTGAGTAGCAACACAAGCATGCTCACACACTAGCACACACACACACACACACACACATGTACACCACTCGAGCAAGGTCGCACACACCAGCATACACGCCGACACACAAACAAACAAATACGAGCACACCGTCGACGACACACAGTGGTAGGCCTTCCTTGGTTTTCCTTCTCTGAATTGGCTTAGCAGCACCAATGTGTCCCATTGCTGACCATGTGAAGTCATATTTTCTAGCGATCCATTAGTAGGCAATTACACCGTGTAATGGGCATGATGTCATACTCCCTCTGGGATTGCGAGGTAACCGAGAGGGCGGCTCCCAACATGTAAGAACACCATCTTACGCCTCATCATTCGGAAAAGTGCTGAGATGACAGCTCCGTGGTGTGGAAAAGGCACGGTCGGCCTGGACTCTTGTAAATCTCCCCCAGCACATTAGTGTCACAGGCATGCTGACAGTACGACATGCCAACACCGACTCGTAAAATGTCCCCCCTTGCACCGCGTAGGTGTCGTTATTGAAGTCGGCAGCCGCCTGGAGGGCGCGCGGGGTTAAGAGTTCTGTTTTGAGAGAATGACTGTAACCTTAGTTCGTGTCGCTCCCCTCCTGTAGAAAAATAGCAGATGTCAACTAGCGTGTTAGCTTAGCAGCCTCACCTCAGGCTGCAGGCCTGTCGTCACATGCAGATGGTAATATTCAAAAATGGACGGGATCTGAGCCGGCCTCAGGTTTTACGGCTTGGTATTTTAACAAGCCATGTCGTTGAATTATCTCGCCAGAAATATGTGGTCGGACAGCAGAATCGTTTCACATTATTGCGTTACACCCGTCCAGCTTCTCTGTGCTAATAAAATGTTTGCGTTTCATTTATTTATAAAGAGCTTCCTATCAAGGTTTACTGCTGTAGATATCTTGTAAACGAGCAAGTGTTCCCTATGCCCAGACACAGTCAGTTCCTGGTTTGATAAAGCCTCTTAAATTATAGCCTTATCCTGGGCAGGGCTTTCAACTCAATCATCAATGATACCAGCCTCACAAAACGTCTTAAGCATTTTAAGTGTCATTTTCTGTCTCGGCCAATCTGCTTCGACTGCTTATCTGCTCTCCACACTATTGACTTTTGGGAACCTCAAATCAATGCGTACCATAAACTGTAAGACCATACTGTATGCAGAGATGCAGACACATACATATATTGGTACGGCAAGTGATTATCATCCGTCAGCAGCTATTAGCGAGTCATTGCCGGCAACAGTTATGACTAACCAGATAGAAATCCAAGATGGCCGCCCGGTGCCTGTTTCTCTAATATGATTTGTGCAGCGATGGCAGAGGGAGCGACTGTCTGTTTTGTGGAGGAGGATCGAATGCACGGCCTGTCACTGTGGTACTGATCAGTATGAATGGCTGTTGTCAGATCACCGCAGCAGACTCAGAACATCGTCTCCCACAAGCCCCTGCTGCCAAGGACGCATACCTTATTACCTCACAGACAAAGCCCTCAGCGTCTGCTGCGGGGGGTGGGGGTGGGTGGGTGGGCGGGCGGGCAGGGGGAGGGAGGGAGGGAGGCAGATGAATATAGAAAAGACCTTGGTTTGTCTTTATTAGAATTGGATTACTGCTCTCCCCTAATGCAGCCTCACGATGGCTGACAGACAGCACGCAGGCTGTCTGGGGAGGAGGAGAAATACCGCCCACCATAAATCTGCCACGCTCAGGGGAGGGTGGCAACGTCCAGGCCTCTGACGCTGCCCATCAGAGAGATGGACAAGAGAAGTATCTGGGGAGGGGAGGGGAATAGAAGAGAGGAGAGGAGAGGAGGAAAATAGAAGAGGGAAGAAGAGAGGAGAGAAGGAAAATAGAAGAGGGAAGAGGAGAGGAGATTGAGCCCTCATAAAACTCATTGTTGGGCAGGACCTTTGTGGTTTGGCACCTGGTCGTTGGAGCAGAGTTGCTCTGGGCTTAGAGACTGGCTGGATATTCGTTTTACAGGCCCACGGCTCCAGTGTCCAGACTGAGCTCTGCCCTCCATCCACCACTATACAGTCCTACTACCGCCTACTAACGAGAATGACATCTCCGTGGACCAATGAAAACTCACGTGTTTTCAGTGGGAGGGTTTTGTTTGATATGATGGAAAATGTACTCTGCGTTTGTGACCTAGTCCTGACCCACGGCCTCACCCTCACAATTTCCTCTGTGATAAGCCAGACTAAAGGCTCTGGGATATCTTGACTGGAGTTCCTATTGACAGTCCATCCATGGGAAAGCTTATGGTTTGAGATTCATACCGACTGGGGGCTAGGGCTGTTAACAAGGGTGCCAAGCGAACTATACATTACGTGATTGAGAGCATGGATTCAGTGCAGGAAAATGAAAAGAGCAGTTGCCAGGAACAAATGAAGGGAATAGCAGGAGGTGGAGAGTAAGGAAAGAGAGACAGAGAGAGAGAGAGAGAGAGAGAGAGAGAGAGAGAGAGAGAGAGAGACAGAGAGAGAGAGAGAGAGAGAGAGAGCCCTCAGTCTCCTTGGCCATCTGGACATTGAATCAGCTCTGTAGCTGATGTGAATTGATGGGCTATTGCTCCCTCCGATAGTAAAAACAGACCAAGCAGACGCCATAGCACGTTTGGTGACCCAGCATCAGACACTTATTGTCAACCATATCCTGCCTCACGTGGCCCTCAGTTTGACGTTCAAAACTTTGGAACGTCAGAGAAGCGATGTATTCCCAAACACTTAACTGCAATCCCCCTGAAAGCCTGACTGGCAGAACCAATGCAGGTATTATTGATGTTTGACCTTGGCTGAACCATGACCAGTCATACCAAAGTGAGCTTTGTGACCATTTGATTGGTCGCAAAGAAATACGAGCCAAGGAAATGTTTACTGTTACACACGCGGGTGGAAATACCAGCATGTGGTTTCTAGGCCATGCACGTGTATTCGACTCCAGACAGTGCTGCTTGACCGAATGGTAATGATAGTGTTTCTCTTTTACAGGGAACCCATTGGAAAGAAGAAATCAGGTAAGAATGCTTCAGTACTTGTATTGGTGGCAAAGCCGTACTCTGTGTGGCTGCATACTTTGTGTCAAATCAAATGTGACCACTGCACTGTAGGTTCTCAAGCACACACTTAAACCGTTTCACATATCATTTTCATTTGATACTGCATCATGAAGTAAAACTCGGATTTCTCATTTGACTGGAACACACTCCCATTCCGATATCCATCTGGACTTTGGCACCATCTGGTGGAAATGACTAATGATGCAGCCATACTCTCACCAACCAAATCTGCATTAGCTTTGATGTGACCCGAAATCCACAGATTTGACCTCCTTGACATTCATCGATCCTAGCCAACCAGTCTCAGTTCACCTGCACCCATGTCCACGTTTCAAAATGCCTCTTCATTCGTTTCCCTCATTCAGGCCTTGTGGAGCGAGCGACTACTTTCCTAAAGCGAGGTAGTAACAGAATCATGCTTGGCCCTGCTCTGTGTGTGACCTTGGGGGTGTGAACCCCGTGAACCTACCCTACCCTACCCCACCCTTCCCTGTCCACCCCACCACACCCCTCCCTTCCCCCAGCCTCCCACCTCCACACCCAGGCCTAGGCTGTGGGGCCTCTGTGAGGCCTCTAGGTGGGGCGGGGCTATGAAGAGGGGCCCAGAAGTCCCAGGGAACAGTGAGGAGTGGTAGGGCTGGTGGGGTACAGTCGTGGGGGTAGAGTGGAGCGGGAGATACACATGTATAAGAAGGGAAAACGCGTATGGGGATATCAGTGTCGCGCACCAGCACAGTGTACCAGAGTAGAGGAGGGGAGTTGGCCTACGCAGGGAAAGGTGGAGTCTCAGAAGGTTCTGGGTGGAGAAGGTGGGGTGAGAGGGAGGGGGCAGAAGGGGGAAAGGACTAGGTCAAGGGAGGTGCTGGGGGAGGGATGAGTGGAGCGCTGGAAGGGCGGGGCTGTTGAGGCGGAGAAGGCCCGGGCGGGTGGGGGTGGGGTGGGAGAGGAGGGGAGAGTTAGGATGGGTAGAAGGGGGGGGGGGGGGTGCAGGCAGGGCGGGCTTGGGGTCAGGCCGGGTTGGCTTGAGGCTCGTTGTGTGACGTGCATGGCAAGAGCTCGAAAGGTCACCAGGCCGCGTGTTCTGCTGTCCACCCTGACCCCTGACCCCTGCTCCTATGCTGACGTTAGGCCAAGTCGCAGTGAAAGCACAATTCCCTCTACTGCCTTGACATTCCCTCCATAACAACTGTGTTTGATATCATCTTCCTCATCGTTGCACAGAACTGAAGGGATGAGGACAAATAAAGGGAGCTGGACGCGGCACTATGGTCTAACAATCCTGGTGGTGGTATGGGTGTGGTTGGTGAAGGTCTAACTTGGTGGTGGTCCGTTCCTGTGTTGACGCTGCAGCCATGTCGATGATTAACCTGACCCTCTGCGTTACCCTGTGCGCTCCTCTAACACCTCTCCACTGCCCCCCCGCCTCCTTTTCCCCCTCCCTCTCTCCCTCCATCAGATCTCCTTCCTCCCCCAAATCCCAAATCAGTGCTTCGCTCCAGTTCCCCCAGTGACTTGATGTAGACGTAAGAAGACGAGATAGTTAGTGAACAGCATGCGGCCAAGGGGCACGGTGGCGCCCAGTTCTACCTGAGTACCTAGTCGTGCAGTTCTACACAGGTGTCATGGGGAAGTGGAGTTTGGGGGGTTGACTCGAGGGTCCCGTCTCTCCAATCACGCCTGTACCCACCTCCTCTGCCGCTGCCCGTGGCCTGCTGTCTGGGAAGATCAATCCTCGTCTGCGATGTTGGGGTGGAATGGCAATCACCCTCACAGGAAGACATGAAGTGAAATTCAACCCGCTGAGCAACGGGACCCCGTAGCCATTTTCTCGAATTTGGCGGTTGAATTTCACGACATTTCTTTGACACGGGGGTTGGGGGAAAGCGCGTCTGCTTCCTGGGCTTCTTTTGATTCGGAGCCCCAGCTAAATGCTGTGCCATATTGTGTGTGTGTGTGTGTGTACGTGGTGTGCATGTGTGTGATATGTGTGTGTGTGTTCCTCCAGGAGACTCCACCTCGGCAGACGCCCTGCTGCTGGGTCAGTATGTGGCGGTCACCGACTACGAGAAGCAGGAGAGCTCCGAGATCAGCCTGCACGTGGGCCAGGTGGTGGAGGTCATCGAGAAGAACGAGTCAGGTGAGCGGCCGCCTGCCGGTCGCCCTGCATGGCCAGCTGTCAACTCGATGTGGACCCACCGAGCTAAATGTGTGTGTACGTGCATGGATGTGTGTGTGTGTGTGTGTGTGTGGGGGCCCGCGCGTGTGTGCTTGTCCGTGCAGGATGGTGGTTTGTGAGTTCGGATGACGCCCAGGGCTGGGTTCCCGCCACCTGCCTGGAGGCCCAGGATGACCCTGACGACTTCTCCTACCCGGGAGAGGAAGGTAACCCCTGCCTCATCTGTCGCTCCCTGCCCGGCCCAGCTCCGAGCCCTGCCCCGGGTTTAGCACTCAGAGGCCAGGCACTGTGGAGCTCCACAGTCCAGCTGAGCCCTTAAGATAGGTTACTGTGTGTCCTGTGTATATCATCTGGGGTGTATTTGCTTCATACGACGTCCTATGCCATGGATCTGATTGGAGCATATGCCCCTCTATTCAGAGGCGAAAGAGCCCGTGACTGACTATGACTTCATACTGACCTGTTCTCGACCAGTCAGCGCTGACAGGTCACTGATAACAAAAAAAAACATATATAGCTGGAGAGTTAATTTCCTGTTTGCTCACTTCCTGCCCCCGCCCACCGTGCTCCGCTGACAGTGTCGAGGAGATACTGGTCACTGCCCATGCACATGGGGAGACGGAGAACATTAGGAGATCTGTTCAGCACAGGCCTTGGGCAAGGTGGAGCGCACGACTCTTTTTCTCCCCTCTACTCTGTGTGTGTGTGTGTGTGTGGGGGGGGGGGGGGGTGTGTGTGTGGGGGGGGTGTGTGTGTGTGTGTGTGTGTGTGGGGGTGTGTGTGTGTGCATGTTGGGTGAGTTTCGTGGGAGTGGGCATGTTTGTGTTTGTGCACCTGTGTGTGGATGTGTGTGTGTGTGTGTGTGTGTGTGTGTATGCATGCATACTCAAGCATGGTGACCAGACCCTCAGCATGGAGCGTGATGCATGCTGTGGACATGTGCGTCAGATCAACCTTACATTCGGCCCTCTCTGTATTGCACGTAGTCAGAGAAGTTGACCTCATTTCCACATCAGGCTATTCCGAATCAGATTCGTCACGTAAAAACCCACCGGTGTGACTATAACTGACCAAACTCCACTCAACCTAACAGCTTTGGAGAAGTTCATCCTATTAAGTAGTTACTCGCCGTAGAAATGTTAGCCCTGCACTAGCATAGTCTAATATTCTCCTCGTTTCCAGTGAATGTCTTACAGGGGATTTTGCTGTGTGGTGTGCGGTGCATGAACGTTTTTCCATCTTCTCACTCCGCAAGGTCAACCCTGTCCTGACCTCGCTGATAGAACACGGGGGGGGGGGGGGGGGTGGCTAATCCCGTTTTAGAATAGAGTAGACCAGAGCACTCAGACAGCCGTAGTCTACCAGAAAATGTCACCAGTGGACTCCAACCGCGTCGCCATTAATCATCGCCCAATCATGCGCAGCGGTTGCCCCCATCGGCACGTGATCGTCGCTTCCATTGGCTTAGTCCGGCCCTGTTCAGTTCACCTCCCGGGCGTATCATATTCCCCTTCCTCCCTCTTCCCCCCTCCACCCCCCTCATTCCTCCCTCACCCCCCCATGCCATTATCTCCTCTGAATGAAGTTGTGATGTGTGTGTGTCCGTCCCCCCCCCCCCCCCGGTCGCTGCAGAGGAGAAGTACACGGTGGTGTATCCGTACGCGGCCAGGGACCAGGACGAGATCGACCTGGAGAGGGGCATGACCGTGGAGGTCATCCAGAAGAACCTGGAGGGTTGGTGGAAGATCAGGTCAGAGGTCGCGAGCCACCGGCTCCACGCGTCGGTCGCTTGGGTCGTCGGCTTTTCGCGAATCGTGTGTTTACTCTCTTCCCCGGGCGCCGCAGGTACCAGGGGCGCGAGGGCTGGGCCCCCGCCTCCTATTTGAAGAAGGCGGACATCTTGACCCAGAAGCTGGCGTCGGGCGCGGCGGGGCATGGCAGCACCAACGACCTGGACGCGTTCTCCAAGCAGAACGCGGTCCAGCCCAACAACGCCGCCGTCAAGGACAGCAGCCAGAAGGAGCCGCGCTTCTCGCCGTTCTCCGACGGCAAACGCAGTGAGGGTCGAGCGGGGCGGGCGACGCACCGGTCCTTCTCCCTCTCTCTTCTGTGTCTCTCTCGCGCCCGCGCCTTCTCTATTGCTCCTTCTTTCTTATTTATCTCCTCATTTCTGTCTCTCTCTCTCTCTGTTTGCTTTCTCTATCACACACATTTTACCTTGTGGTTGGAATTCCATCACACCCCTATTTCCTTTCTCTCTCATTTATCTCTCTCTCTCCCCCCCCTCTCTCTCTCTCTTACTCTCTTTGCTGTCTTTATCTCTCTGTTCCTTTTTCTCGGATAGAGCATGGGAAAGCTGAGCACCATCTGTCTGTTTTGTTTCCCCCCCCCCAGAAGGTGGAGCAAGGCAGAGGCCCCCCCCACGCAGGGACCTGACCATCGTAAGTGCGCCAGTTCAGCCAACACTTTCAAAGACTTTGCATCCAGCTTCCAGAATAGCTGTGGTATTGATCTGACATTCAGTATTTATCTTCCACAGGTCAATACTGACTGAGACTATTTTTCTTCTCCCCCCCTTGGTACTCTTTCCTCTTTTCCTTCTCTTTCCTTCCCCTCTCTCTCTCTCTCTCTCTCTCTCTCGCTCTATTTTTCTCTCTCTGCCTCTTGCAGCCGAGGGGGTCAAACTTACCGAAGCCCCCCACCCCCCCTCAAGTAGAGGAGGAGTTCTACACCATAGCGGACTTCCAGACCACCATCCCCGATGGCATCAGCTTCCAGGCAGGGATCAAAGTGGAGGTGAGGCCCCTCTGGACCGGGTCCCTACTCATTTGAGCTTGTGGCACAGTGTGTATTTCGAATGTGGCCGTTGGATGTTTTACTGACTGGTTCCTGCTTGTGCGTGCCTTCTCAGGTGATAGAGAAGAACTCCAGCGGCTGGTGGTACATCCAGATCGAGGACAAGGAGGGCTGGGCCCCCATCACCTTCATTGATAAATACAAGAAGACCAGCACGGCCCTGCGCCCCGGCTTCCTGGCTCCTTTACCCAATGAGATGGAGAAGCTCAGGCAGGAGGAGGGCCCAGCCAGCGGGGCGGGGCCCGAGGACAGCTGGTCCAAGCCCCTCCCGGACGAGCCGCCCTCGACCTCCGAGTCGGCAGCCCGGCCCAAGCTGAGGGACTGGAAAGCCAGCGCCAGCAAGGGGGCCGCGGCCTTCTCCGGGCCCCTGCCCCCGGCCCCGTCGGCCCCGCCGGCCGAGGAGAAGCCGGCCCTGCCCCCCCGCAGGGAGTCCATCAACAAGAGCCTGGAGGTGGAGGTGCTGGAGAAACCCCGGCCGGACCTCTCCAAGCCCCTGCCTCCCAAACCCCCGGCCCCCGGGGTCATCCTGCCTCTGGTCAGCCCCAAGGCCCCCCCCTTCAAGCCGGACAAACCCCCCGAGCCCAGGAAAGAGGACAAGAACAAGGCTTTGCACCTCCGTAACGAGATGGGCCTGGAGTGTGGCCACAAGGTCTCGGCCAAGGAGGTGAAGAAGTTCAACCTGAAGCCCGTGGCCAAGCAGCCGCCCAAGCCCAAGCCAGACCCCCCGGAGGAGAAGCCAGAGGCAGCCGGCCCGCCTCTCTTCGTCAAGCCCAAACCCATGATTCGACCCAAACCCGTCCCCGCAGCCAAACCGGAGCCTCCGGCTGAGAAGCAGTTGGACATCACCAACCTGAGGAGCAAACTGAGGCCTCCCAAACCGGCAGAACCAGGCTCCGGATCGGCCGAGTCAAGCCAGCAGAATGGCACCTCACCCCCGGCCGGCGCCCCTAACAATGGTCCTCCTCACCCCCCTCCCCCTCACTCCCCCCTCGGCCACAGCGCTCTCAACAACGGCAGGGCGAGCGAGGAGCCTCGCTTCCTCCCTAAGCAGCTGAACGGCCACAGGCCTGAAAGCCCCGATCCCCCCAAGCCTGCCATGCCCCCGCACAAAGACCCCCCCCAGAGACCCCCCTCGGGCCCCCGGAGACCCCCTCCGCCGAAAAAGACCCCGGACCCCTCCAGCCCCACCGAACCCAAACTCCCTCCGCCCCAGAAAGACACCCCGGACCCCCCCAAGCCTGCGCCCCCCCAGCTGAGCAGACCGCCACCCCCGAAGCCCAAGGCCTTTGTGCTGCCGCCCAAAGACAGGGAGGAGGCTCCCAAGCCCAGGGTGCCCGTGGCCCCCAAGCCCCAGCTGAAGGGTGACAAGCCGGGGCCCCCGCGGGACAAGTTGCCCCCCCTGCTCAAGGAGGCCAGCAAGGAGGAGCTGTACCTGGCCGTGGCGGACTTTGAGGGCGACGACCAGACGGCGGGCTTCAAAGAGGGCACGGTGTTCGAGGTGATGGAGAGGAACAGCAGCGGATGGTGGTTCTGTAAGAACACGGGAGAGGGCCCACTGACGGAGAGCTGGATTCCATCCAATTACCTGAGCAAGAAACCCTAGCCTCCCAGGTTCTATGGCACCCACTCTTGTTTTGGGTTTTTAAGAACACAAACAGTCCCTATTTGTATTTAATTAGTCATTATTTTATTTATAGGTACCTTTTTTTATTGGTTTGTCACATTCCATTTGAGTTTTTATATTTTAAGTGAGAATGAGCCAGCAAATTCATACGTGTTAGACATTTTGTTGGATTTCGTTTTGTTTACTTTTGGTTTTGTCTCCAGCTCTTAAAAAACCCCAACAACAAATCAGAGACAAAACCCATTTAGACTGTTGTTCACCTTTAGTGCCACATGTTACTCCCAGCCTATAGTGTACTTTTTTAATGTATCCCAAGCTGTATTAGAACAACAGTATTTATGTATCTCCATGCCTTCTATGATATCGTGCCTCGGCATATTTTCATATGCAAAGTGCTTCCAGCTTCAAGTATATGCAGTTTAGCAGGATAGTGTCTCTTTTAGGATATTAAACATGCCTGATACTAATTTGTAGAGTTGATAATGCAGATGGTAAAAAAAAAAAGGCCATTCTTTGGGAATGAGGCAAACGCTCAAATCCAGCCAAAGTTAAATCAAGAGTGCTCAAAGAACATTTCATTGAGGTTAAAACAGAGGTTGCAGAGGGAGTTCATGAGGACATTTGCCATTTTCGAATGCTAACACATAACCCTCTCAGTAGAAGTTCTTGCCAAGTAAATGTAACGTTATTCACAGTTAAGTGTTCCATGCTTTTGTAAAAAAAAAAAAAAAAAAGATCTTTCATCTTCTGTTCTGCATTATGATGTTGCAGTGATCTGGAACAGGTCCCTTGTCATATTGCAGTCCAGGTTTGCACACTGTGTCTTGTATAGAAGGGAGAGAGGAGAAATATGCCATAATGGAACCACAGTCAAGTTAGACACATTGACCTGGAGGTTTCTGGAAACCTGCCTACAGAGACACCTGAAATGGGACCGGCTTGTTGTTTAGTGTTTATCTGAGACAGCAACCATTCACCGGCCCCAAAGCGAATCAGGAAGTCTTCACTGATTTGTGCAACGATACTCACAACATTTAGATGGTGCTCGTTATTTTCAGCAGAATCATAGAGAAATGTTTTACATGAGTGCTTGACTGGTTTCAAGCACGGACGATGTAGCAAAGTAGTTTTTATTGGGCTTCCAGAATGAAGTCGTATGTATCCGCTGTTGTCACTTTTCTGTCAACTTTAATCTCTTATTACTATGGAGGTGTGTAGGGAAGGAGTGCTGTCGAGGAGGGGAACAGGGTGGTTTTTGGTCATACTGGATCGAAATTGATTGACGGAAACAAGGAGAGGCCTCCGTTTCCTAGGAGACCTACGGATCCTCTCCAGATTTGTAAAAAAAACCTTTTTGCCAGCTCTGTCGATCTGGAGAGACGAGGAACGTACAAGTCCTTCGGTGAAAGCCAAACCTGAGCTCCGGGTTGGTTGGTCGGAAGTGCGGCCATCTTGCTTATCCCTTTCAGATGCGGTGTCTGGGCAGGCTAGGGTGCTGGTGGATATGGGTTCTTGAAGGGTCGTTGACAAGGCTGGGAGTGCCTGGAGAAGCTCGTAAAATGGTCTATCTACTCCTAGTTGCTATGAAACGTTTACTCTCACACGGAATGACCTTATAATACGGATGTGGTCGCAAACCGAGACATTTAGAACCGTTGGCCCAGGTCGTGGGCTCAGACAGGCAGATAGGAATCGGTCATTAATTCCATTTCTAACTACCCAAACACAGCTTCCAAGGAACTATCCAGCCTTTGACAGACATGTTTGAAATGGCTATTATTAGTGTGTTTGTCCTGGCCCAAATACTGAATGGGGAAGAGATAACACGAGGCCAACTGTTACGTCTGGAAACATATGCTGTGTGATGTTATGGAATATGTCTAGACGTAATTGGAATGTGAGAGTACAGCAGGTACTGGGGGGCTTCTGGTGGTTTCTACAGAAATGTTTACTGAGGGATTGTGGGTGAGGTTACAGGTATGCGAATGCTTCGTTGCAAGAGAACAGCTGTGTTTGAGAGTATGTATGTTAAGTGTTTTGTTAATAATCCTCCCCCACATCTCAATACTGAAACTTTGATTAGCTTTTTCTTGTGTTCTTTCCCTTCATGGACTATTTTGCTTCATATAAAAATTAATAAACGTTTCTCATTTTTCGAGGGTTTTTCATTTGTCCCGTCATTATAACTAGGTAGGCTGATGCAAGCAATATGAAGAAACACAAAACAAGGGCATTTATAGATACTAGAAAATCTGCATTTATTAGACTTTTATATACACGACAGTGGCTCCATCTTCTGGACAGTCACATTCACTGCATCCCTCGTTCAAATAAAGAGTTAAGAATTGAAAGAAGAACATGACCAGAATCAGTCATAGCATATGACCACAAACAAAGGAGGAAATGTTAAAATACAAACGAAAGACATCTGAGTGAGGAAGAGGATGTGAGAGAGGCAGGCAGGACATGCAGTTGTGCCTGGTGACATGGCGACAATCCAAAACTGGTTGAGAAATCAGCTCAATTTTCTTTTTTTTCCAAAGCAGCCGAAAATAGTTCCACTGCATGAAGTTTCAGTTCAAAGTATGGACACGATGCTACCCTCCCTAAAATAATGTCAGATCGCCTTCTCCGTGCAAGGAAAACGACAAACATCTTAAAGCCAAAAGGTATTGCACTTTGGTTAGCTGACAGTGCATTGAAAATGAACATAACAAATAAAGATCAACTTTAAGTCATATTTTAAACTAAATGTTTTAAGATCCTTCAAAGAAGACGACAGTATTCTGCTTTGGCTTGGTCAGTTGTCATCCAGTGTGCTATATTGAACAGTTACAGTAAAAACGCAGCAAGGAAACAAGACAACATTTCAAATATACCTCTTATGCAAGTCCAACAAAAAGTAAATCATTAAAAACATAATTCCACTCGAAAAGGTTTCATAATGGAGACGTGACTTCATTTCCTATGTCGGAAATAAAAAATGTAAAAGGGGACGAACGAGCGATGATTCCTCCCTTTTCCCCATCCTCGAGCACTCCTTCAAACTTAAGATCAAATTAACCAGCTCAGCAGAAGCTTTCGTCCACCATGTTCTGAGGGTGTCAACATGCTGTGTTCAGCATTTCAAGTTCATATTTACAGTGCTGAATGTGACACTCGCTGAAAGTAAAAGTTAAACTCAAGCTCTCATCACCTTTCTGCCTAAACATTGACACTAAAAAAAGAGATTAACTAGGACTTGGCAACGATCTCCACCTCTTATCGGCATGACAACATGCACTCTCAACAAAACAGGCAATTGAGCCAAGGCACATTCAGTTGAAAAAGGTTTGTTTGGAAGTCAAAGAATCTTTGGAAGGGACACTGTAAGAAAAGTGCTTATCTGTTGGCTCCCGCGACGCTGTAATTCTATAGAGGCATCTTAATGATTGTTGCACCAACACTATTCGTACGTTATATTTCGACGAAGAACTCGTCTCATCTTCCTCACAAAACTCAACAGTTCTTCAGTAAAAGCAAACTTGGAGAGAACGGATAAATGAGATGGAAAACAGCAGGAAGAAACCTAATAGCTATAAGGCAGGTTTGTCTAATCCTCTTTTCATGACATAAAATCTTTAAAACATAAATATTCCAAAAAACAAACAAAAAAAAAGTATCGCCGGAGGACTTATCGGACATTTCTGTTCAGACTAAGACTGAGGCTGCTGGCAGTAGTGGTGCTTGCGGCCTAGGAGGTGTTGTGTGTGTGTGTGTGTATGTGTGTGTGTGTTTGCATAAGACTATTTTATGTGGTGGATGATTCAGAGTAAGGCAGGAACTTGGTGAGCTTGTTGGGCGAACTGGGGCTCAGGCATTCCGAGTCCTCACTAATCTTGAAGAAGATCTCCTGTTCCTTCTTCTTCTGGTTCAACTCCTCCTCCAGAGCCTGGAGGACAAGGGAGAAAGGGAGGGGGAGAGGGGGCGAGGGGGAGAGGGGGAGAGAGAACCAAAAAGAGAGGAAGACGGAGAGAAAGAGAGGGGAGAAAGAGAAGGGGGAAAGAAACCAAGAGAGAGTGAGACCAAACGAGTGTCAAACCGGAATGGAACGAGCTCTTCGAAAAACACGGACCGACACGGCAGTAAACAAAATGACGGGTAACAAATCCCGAGTCAGGCGCGGATCGCAGGTGGCTGTAGAGCCGAGAGGTCTCCGGACGTCTCCAGCAGAGTGCTGTACCTTCTTCCTGGGCTTCAGGTGCTCCTTCCAGTCCCTCAGCAGGTGGTTGTGCTGCTCGTCAAGAGATTTGAGGCGCTGGGTCTCGTTCTCAATCAGAAGGTGACATTTCTCATTCTATAACACACACACACACACACACACACACAAACAGTCAGAGGTCACATAAATGCAACAGAGCTTCCTGGTTACAGGAGGTATCGTTTGTGGCAGAGTATGTTACAAATCATACACGTTCGTTAACCAGTTCCCTTGTGAGGTCAGATAAGCACAATCAACAACACTATCACTCACAGACAGACAGACAGAGATAGACCGACAGATAGACAGACAGAGATAGACAGACAGAGACAGGCAGACAGGCAGAGAAAGAAAGAAAAACCGACAAGAGAGACAGAGAAGGGAGACAGACAGACAGACAGACAGACAGAGAGAGAGAGACCCTGACCTGCAGCTGCTGCAGCTCTCTGACGTTGCCCTCACACTGGCCCGTCATCTCCCTCATCTGGTTCTCATGTTTCTGCTGCTGGTGGTGCCTCTCAGCCTTCTGACGCTTCTCCTCCTGCTGGGAGAACTGGGGGGGGGCAGGGGGTGCAGCCCCATGGAGGGAGACGGGGAGGAGGGGCGGAGAGAGGAGGGGGGAGACAGAGGGGAGGGGGAAAACAAATCTAGTGGCGGTGCAAAATAGAAGTTTTCAGCTTTTTTTTAAACTCGTCTTTTTTCTCCCCACGGTCCTCCCACACACACACGGTACCTGTTTGATCTTCTCGCGGTCCTCCGCAGCACTGCCCGTGGAGTTGATGCGGAGGCTCTTCTTGAACATGACCATGCGCGTCTTGCCCTCGCTGCGCTGGATCTTGGGCATACGGCCCTTCTCCTGCTGCTGCCGGGCCTTCAGGATCTCCACCATCCTCTGGTTGTAGCACTGCATCTGTTCCTGCTCCTGTAAAAACACACACACACACACACACTGTGTTCACTTCAAGAGCCCAGCCCCAACGGCCTCGTGTAACCTAGACTGAGGATATTTCCTTCGACCTCTTTCTGTCTTTTCTCCTTCACTCTCTCCTTCACTCTCTCCTTCACTCTCTCCTTCACTCTCTCCTTCACTCTCTCCTTCACTCTCTCCTTCACTCTCTCCTTCACTCTCTCCTTCACTCTCTCTCTCCCTCTCTCTGTCTTTCTCCTTCACTCTCTCCTTCACTCTCTCCTTCACTCTCTCCTTCACTCTCTCCTTCACTCTCTCCTTCACTCTCTCCTTCACTCTCTCCTTCACTCTCTCCTTCACTCTCTGTCTCCCTCTCCAACCCTACTCTCTCTTTCTCCCTCTTTATCTGCCTCCGTTTCTGCCTCTCTCTTTCCCCACTGTCCTACGGCGTGTGTGTGGTAGTATGGGTTGAAAAAGGCACCTTCTCGTGCTTCTTGAGGAGCTGGTGGCGCTGCAGGAAGTACTTGTCCTTGAGCTGCTGCTTCAGAAGCTGGTGTTTCTCATGGAGGTTGCTCTCCTCCATGTCCCAGATATTGGCTTCCCTCTCTGAGAGGGGGGGAGAGAGGGGGGGGAGAGAGAGAGAGAGAGACACACAGAAAGGGATCATCTTTTTTACCGGCTTGTCCTTAAATAACACCGAGACCAGTGGATATACCGAAACTCGCTCAGATTCTTAAAGCACATCATATTCCTACAACGCAAAAAAAAACGTTTTCAGGCCGATCTTTCATGCTATGGTGGTGCGCCCTGACGGAGTAGTGGGGGTGAAGGGGCCCCGGCCCGGCCGTGCCGTGCTGCGGTACCTCTGATCAGGTGCTGCTTCTTCAGGAGACACTGCCTCTCCGTGTCCGAGATCTCCCTCTTGTTCTCTGCGATGATCCTCTTCAGGGTGGCGTCCAGGTGGGTCTTCTGCGCCGCCAGGAACTTCTGCTCCTGTGAGGGGGGGGGGGGGGAGCAGGGGGAGGAGGGAGGGGATGACAGTAAAAGGCTGGATCAGTAATCACATGGAGAACAGCGGAAGAGTACAATGATATATAGAGATAGAGATATATAGATACATATACGTATATATGAAAAAAAGAAGGAAGAGTTGAAGGGATGGTTGGCCCAGTGAGTCGAGTGGGTTCGGCTACCTCGGTTTGCTTCATATGCTGAAAGGTGTTCATCTTCTGCTTCAGGGAGTCCTTCCTCTGGCTCCTGGGGAGCTTCTCAACCTCGTGTTTCACCTGGAAACAGCATCGTCGTCGTGAACATGACGTCACAAAGTGTGAACGCACGATGGACGTACACGCACGCGCGCGCGCGCACACACACACAGAACCCTCACCTCCTTCTTCTTCTGCTTCATCTGCTCCAGGAACCGGGCGAGGTCTCGCTCCTGCTCGGCGCGGACGCGCTTGGTCTCGTCGCGGAGGCGCACGCTGTGGTCCTGCTCCATCTTCTCGATGGTCTGCTTCTGCTGCTTCTCCAGGTTCTCCAGCTCCGTGTCGTAGAACTTCTTCTTGCTCTGGGGGGGGGGGGGGGGAGGAAGAGGAATCTTACGATCTTCACGTGGTACATCCGTGTTTTGGAATCGACCAATGACATGCTGGTGCTCGTGGTTCAATCCTTTTCCCCCTAAGCGTGAGTGTATGTCTGTCCGGGCACATTTTCGGACAATTGTGGTCAAATACACCTGACAGACTGGTGGTCACGACCTGGGAGGGGTGTGGAGGTCTCATTTGTAGGTTTGGTATTGTCTGTGGACTGCAGAACGGCTCTGTGTGACCTGGGCCAACGGTTCTACTGCATCAGTGTGTGTGTGTGTGTGTATGTGTCTACTGTATCTGTGTGTGTGTCTACTGTATCTGTGTGTGTGTGTCTACTGTATCTGTGTGTGTGTGTGTGTGTGTCTACTATATCTGTGTGTGTGTGTGTGTCTACTATATCTGTGTGTGTGTCTACGGTATCCGTGTGCGTGTCTCACATTCATCTCCTGGTCGAAGCGGCGCTGCATGTGGTCCTTCTGGGCGTCCAGCTTGGTGTTGAGCAGGGCCAGCGCTCGGTGCTCCTCCTTCTGCAGCAGACGGAGCTCCCGCAGCTCCTGACGCCTGCGCACACCCACACCGTTATGTTGGCTGAGAAGATGTAGTGTCCCGCTCTTACCACTAGATGGCGGTGCGTACGGGCCTATGAGATGTTTCCGCTTTGGTCTGATCATGCCCAACTCGATTTACCTCAGAATTCATACTTCCTCTGTGAGTCAGTGAGTGTATAGCTTCTTAACAGAGGGACTGACTTCGACAGATACTCCCATTTTCTCGCTGGTCTTAATGTACCCCTGCCCTAAGGCATTCGTTCCTGTTTCACATCAGATTCTTTGGTCTGGCTGCTCCCCCATCTCTCGTCCCTCCCCACAACAAGTCACTTTGTGTACTATTGTACTTGTGTACTAATGTGCTTGTGTACGAGTCTCAAAGGGCACGGGAGAAGTCAAAGAGGCCAAAAATAGCCTGTCTGCTTTCGGGACATCCCCAATATGGCCTGGTCTCTGAAGCCATCACAGAATGGCTTGACCCTCCTCATCCAGACCCCCCCTCCCTCCCCTCACCCCCCCCTCTCCCTACACAGAGAGGCAGAGAGAGAGAAGGACGGGGGGGAAAAAACCTGGATTTCCAGGAGAAGGAGGGCGGGACCTTGCCTGAGAAAGCGCATCTCCTCGTCCTTCTTCTCGTCGTCGCTGATGATCTTGGAGGTGGTCACGCTGACCTCCACGCCGTCGATGACAAACTTCCTGGTGCGCTTCAGGGTCTTGCTGGAGAAGCGAGAGTCCTGTGACATCAGAATGGGAGGGGGAGAGAGAGAGGGGGGGGGGGGAGATGAGGAAGGTAAAGAAGAGGCGAGAGATTAGGGTGAATCACACAGGGGAAATGTGTCTGCGTTGTGCTAGCTGAAGTTCCAGGCACAGCCTCCCAGACAGAGCCACTTCCTTTGTCTACTTTTGAGTCAGACTGTCCACAGGAAGTGAGAAACTGTCCTACCATAACCCTTGTCCACAGTCATGTCTGTCGGTCAGAGGCCTTTTACTTTGACTTCAATCCCACAGTCCCTCCAGCTGGGCTCCTATATGAGAACAGTGTCGCTACACTGTAGCTCCAAGAAAACAACAGAGGGCCTGGCCTGACTAGCACAGGAATCTCCACAAAGAATTCATTTTGGGTCTCCTGGAATGCACCAGGTGCGTTGATTAATAGAGGGCCTTGTCAAAGCAGGTTGTCACCGTCACGGCGTGTGCGTGCGTGTGTCCCAGCACAGCCACCATACAGGTAAGAGCAGAAGAGTTAGCTGGGATCCTGCTAGGCCAGTTCTTCTCCAGCTCAACGAGGAGGGGGAACTGACAACAACAAACACACCCGTATGGACCCGCGCGCGCGCGTGTGTGTTTTCCAGGCTCCAGGCTTCTCTCGAGGTTTCCGGGCTAGACCAACCATGGGGCAGGCTTGGACCAGGCCTTAGGTCTTTCTTCTCTCCCTTGACTGGGTCAAATCACCCGTCTTTTAATCACAAATGATTGGCTTCATCGTTAGTGCCAGCAATCCTGTGGTGTCAGAGCAGGAAGTAAGGGTGTCGAGCCCAAACGGACACTGGTTGACACGAGGCTGGGTTCAGAGAGCGGTGCACAGGAGCCTCCTCCACATGGTGACACAGTTGGTAAGGTCGGATGGTTAGACCAGCTGAGCAAACAGACTTCTGTCATGACTATATCTCTCTCTCCCCTCCCTCTCCCTTTTTCTCTCTCACTCTTTCTCTCTCTCTCTCTAGGAAGGGAAGCCAGGGGAGGTAAATGTGCAGCTCTTCCTGGTTGGCACAGTGCATTCACTTTGTGTGTGTGTGTGCGCGTGTGCTAAAAGTGACACATCAGATTAAGGATGTGTTTGGGAGAAAAGTGACACTTCAGTTTAGGTGTGTATGTGTGTGTACGTATGTGTGTTATGTGTAAACAGTCCACACTGACAGTGTGCTCAGAGGGCCCAGGGGGTCTAAGAGCATGTTGAGTGTTTGGCTTGAGCCTCTGTGTGATCCAGCTGTGTTCCCGTAAATTCCCATTCATAAATCACACACAGTCATGACCGTCTCTACACCCACACACACACACACATCACATTCCTACCAGGCGTGTGTGCTCACACACACTCACTCACTCTCATTTAGAACAGTTCTTCCCTGTTCCGGCCCAACACACAGATGAACTGCTGAATAATCTGTTCTGGAAAAAAGATATCTTGAACAGACACTGGTCCACCATTCAGCAGGAGTCCAGTGATAGCAGCCCATAAACGACCAGAAGCACCCTGGCAACAATGGCTGCATAGAAACAAGAGTTCACAATACTGAATAGAGCCCGAGACAAAGAACCATTGGTCATCATGCACGGAAAATGTTGCACTACTTGTTCAAAAAGACTTGAAACGACATATATTGTCCCTCTCCTGCTCTCTCCCCCTCTCACCCTCCCTCTACTTTCTTTTCATTCTCCCTCCCGCTCTTTCTCCCCCCCCCCTTTCTTCCGCCCTCCATGGGACCTTGGGCCTATCTTTGAGGGCCTCCAGCCATGACAACATCAGCCAGTTTGACTGCAGTCTCTGCCCCGTCCTTGTGAGTAGTGGATGAATGCAGGATTTAAAAGGGCAGCGAGGATAGCTGAAGACAGGCAAGCCTCTGTCTGAGAGCACACACCCGCAAACACACACACACACACACACAAACGCAAACACACACACAGGCACAAGCTTAAGCCACAGCCCAGAACTCCAAATCACACACACATAGCTCCGGTACCACCCCATCCTGAACGGGGGCATTTTTCCAAAGACGACTTCATCTAGAACGTTCCGCGAACCAAAGGTAAGACACAGGGCTCTGTCATAATGTGCTCCCGCGCTGACTACCTCAAGTCACAAACAGGCCTGGCGATTGACAGCGGTGGAATTCAAAGGTAAACTGTCAACGGGAAAGATGAAGAATCTACGGAGGAAAGGAAACTGCAGGACTTGCAGGACTCGTGTGAAACAAACTAGGAATGACAAACACTGTATATGAGGCCTATCCTATCAACTCCCACCTCCCCCCCCCCCAAAAAGCTGCAAAAGATCCGAAAGAACATGCCGACTCACCCTGACAGACATGGAGCCGTTGTCCTTGCTGTCTCCAGACAGGTTCAGGCTGATGTCCATGCTCTCGGACGCCAAGCTGCCCGCGTCCGAGCACCTCTTGTTCCTGCCGTGCGCGAGGGGCATCAGGCTGTCCGTGTGGCTGCCGATGGACGAGCGATGGGAGGGCCCCCTCCGGAGGTTACCGTTCAGCCCGATGAGGGGTGTGGGGTCTGGGGTGGGCTCTGGCGTGGGGCTGGGCGGGGCGATGGGATCTGTACCGGCCGTTGGAAGCTCCCCACTGCCTATGCTGCTGCTCTCCTCCTCCGCCATCTTGCTCTGGGCGACCTCGGCGACTTCGGCGACCTTGGCGACCGCGGCGACGTCGACCCTCTCCGGCTGCGCCAGCAGGGGCGGTTGCTCCGAGTCGGGGGTGTCCGGGGCCTTGCCCTCCTCCTCCGAGGTGGGGGTGCTCTTGCCGTCCTCCATGCCCGAGTCGGAGCTGGAGGTCTTGGTGGAGGCCTCGCGCTCGGGCTTGTCCGCGTCCGGGACGATGCCCTCGTCGGGCAGCCTGCCGTCGCCCGGCCTGCCCTCCAGCTCCTCCTGGAGCTTCTGGGGGAGGAGGGCCAAGGCCGGCTCCGGCTCTTCCTGCCGGGGAGGCCCGGCCTCGTCCATGGGGGTGGGGGTCAGGGTGGGTGTGGGGGTACCGGCAGGCTGGTCCCCCTCCATACTAGTCCGACAAGGATCGGTACCTGCAGGCTGGGGAGAGGAGAGCGGAAGGGGGGGTTACGTAATGCATAGGTGTGTCAAAACACTTTCCATAGCGGCGGGGTGACAATGATGTCGTCTCCACGCAAGCAAATAAAGGCGATTCCATGCCCAATGCCAACGTGTCTAGCCCTGGTGCGAGCTGTCTGCGACATGGTTGTCGTTTCAGCCCCGACCTTGGGTCAGGATTGCGTCCTTCCTGTTTAAAGTGTAAACATCTTCTTTCACCCTCTGAGCACCTGGGCTGAGACTCTAATCAGCAGTAGTGCTGCACACACACACGCACACACCCACCCCCCTCACCCTCACGTACAGAGAGCTGTCTCAGACTATAGATAAACAAAGCCGTCAGCAGTCTTTACGGCCAGGCCAGGCCTTCCTAATAGTCTCTCCAAAAACATTTCAGCACAAAGTCGGAGGGATGATCTACAGCCGTAATAGCAGAGGCTGCCTGGCTGGCTGGCTGGCTGGCTGGCTGGTTGGCTGGCTGGCGTCCAAAGACCCGGAGAACTGTTTACAACCAGTACCAACAGTCATATCTCTGATGTGTGTGTGGTGTTTGTGTGTGTGTGTGTGTGTGTGTGTAAACGACAGCTAAGCGTTCCCCAGCTGCCTTCATCTTCACCCTGACGATACAGTGGGGCTGTGATTGTGAAGACAAAGCAGTTGTGTGTGTCTGTGTCTGTGTGTGTGTGTGTGTGTGTCTGCGTGCTTGTAAGGGGATTGTGCTTGGGAGGTGAAAGCAGGTTGGGGCAGGGGGCTGGGGGGATTCTCTTGTCAGCAGAGAGCCGGAATTAAACCTGCTGATCTCGGGTCAGAGTCAGCAACAGACGACTGGCGAGGCGGGTGCCACACCCCTCACTACAGATGCTGGACCAGGGGGTGGGGAGGGACTCCCGAAACACAACAAACGGAAAGTTCCAGAAGCTTCCGAGGCAGTCACCTCAAACCAGTTCCTGTAGATCTAGAGCTCCGTCAATGGTAGGGGCCTGCTCTTACATACCAATCCCTAAACACACAGCCTTTGGCCTTTACCACACTGTGCCGGAGAGAGGGCCGGGACTGACCAGAAAGTAAACATGTTTACTTAAGGGTCAGTTGGAAACGGGTCATTGTCAAGCTTTGAATAATGAAACGGTCCCGAATTGTCAGGCAATATTTACGTACGCGCGTGTGTGTGTGTGTGTGTTTCAAGCCAAACACAGCAGACATCTATTTTTAGTTGAGGGTGTGTTCCAGTTTCTGTCTTTTGAGCCCTATGCAAAATCATGGGCATGGCATGAGAGAGGATACTTTCATATCTGCCATCAGGAATGGAACAAGGAAATAATCCTGATGTTGAACATCTTTACTTGACTGGGTGTGTGTTTGTGTGTGTGTGCGTGTGCGTGTGTGTTTGTATGTGCGTGAGAATGAGACTGACTATTAGAGTGCTTTGTGAGACTATCAGAGTGCTTTGTGTGCGCTCTATGAAGAGGTGGACTGAAAAACAGTGAAAGACTACAAGGCAGCCAAACCTCAGTGTGTGTGTGTGTGTTTGTGCCCCAGCAATACAGTTTGGTTGCATTATCAGAGAACCGTCATCCCCACCCACACACACCCTAGACCACACACGCTTGAACAGGAAGCTCTCTGGTTCTGGCCTATAGGGCTAAGCAACAGAACGTACCGGAGACTGAAACTGCCTACAGATGCACAGTAAAAAATTAAAAATAAAAAAAACTTTCTCCAATGGTGGAAACTTTGACTTGTAAGTAAGTAAGACTTGTGTGACAGAAACCTTTAACCAATTAGTTTCAACCTGTAAACTTCACTAGAAAAAAAAAATGTGGTTGGAAGTTAATGTGAATGAGAGAGACACAGACACAGAGAGAGAGAGAGAGACACAGACACACAGAGAGAGAGAGAGAGAGAGAGAGAGAGAGAGACAGACACAGACACAGAGAGAGAGAGAGAGAGAGAGAGAGAGAGAGAGAGAGAGAGAGAGAGAGAGAGAGACACAGAGAGAGAGAGAGAGAGAGAGACACAGAGAGAGAGAGAGAGAGAGAGAGAGAGACACAGAGAGAGAGAGAGAGAGAGAGAGACACAGAGAGAGAGAGAGAGAGAGAGACACAGAGAGAGAGAGAGAGAGAGAGAGAAGAGAGAGACAGAGACAGAAAGAGAGAGACCCAGGCGTGTACACATGAGGTCCACCCAGTAGGTAGCCTGGTGGGGCAGCAGTGTTCCCTCACCACAGACAGCTCCGTCGGGTCGTCGTCCTCTCCTTCCTCTCTATTGTCCTCGATTTCCTCCATGACTTCAGCCTTCGCCTCGGCCACCAGTTCACGCAGGGGCCTGTTGGTCTTCACGGAGCTGATGAAAGGGTGCTGGGGACACAGAGGAGGGGGGGGGGGGGGGGTCAACTAAACCACACAGGAATAAAACAATCCATGGAAGGAGGGAGGGGAGAATGTCTATGGGTCGGGACCGAGACAGAAGGACGTCACAAGCACACGAGCCTGGAAGCCGTACGTCAGCCGCACCAAGGAAGGACAACAGGAGCGAGGAGGGGTAGGAGGGAGCGTTCACAAAAGGAGGGCTTTCCCCCCTCCCCCCTCCACCCGCCACCTGTCCGTCTCCCCTAGAACAGGGCGCGAGCTCGCGAACGCGCAAACCCACAACGAGGCCCGACGACGCCACCACGTCTTCACCCGATTTGTCGCTTCGCCCTGCCGTCAAACACCCAGCACGCTTCACTTACACCAGCCAGAATAGGCTAGGTCAACCAGCCCTCACCAGGCAGTCAACCAGCAAGTTCACAGAGAGAAAGGTGTGCCTGTGTGTGTGTGCGTTCGTGGGGCTTGGAGGGTGTATAAAGGAGCCTGTCATCCATTATTCAGCATTTCTGTTCACTGTGGGGTAATTTAATTGGTCCAGCTGGCAGAGCAGGGCCCAGAGAGATGGGCCGTTGCTTGAAGAGGCCCGCTGGGCCACGTCCACCAGGACGCCATTATGACATTAGCCCTTAGCTTTCAGCTTCTCCAATGACCAGCAGTCAGCAACGCAACAATGAGTCAGGCAAATGAGGAGAGCCAGCTATCACGCTGGGGGTAGGGACGGGGGTGTATGTAGGGTTGGGGACGGGGGGAAAAGAAAGAGAGAGAGAGAGCTAGAGAGAGAGAGACAGAGCTAGAGCGAGAGAGCGAGAGAGCGAGAGAGCGAGAGAGCGAGAGAGACAGAGCTAGAGAGAGAGAGAGAGCCAGAGCTAGAGCTAGAGAGTGAGGGTAGAAACAGTTTAACTCAACACGGCTGCGTCTGAACTCCTCTCAGCTCTGACAACCCCCAGACTCACTGGAGGCCGAGCAGGGGGATGAGTCGACGCACTACTTCCTGGGTCTACTTGAGCTGCTCTCACGGGCGACCCCACCCAGGCAGCCTGTCGACCCGGGCCGCAGGGGGTGGTGCAGGGGGCGGAGGCCGTGGCCGTGTGTTTATACATCTCCTGTGTTTCACACACATGGAACTCAGAGATGAGGCATGAGGAGAATCTGGGTTCTCTAACCAGCCTCTCTCCACACTCCTCCTCCCCCCTCCCCCCCCCCCTCAGGCGACTGCATGTTTACTGTCACAACTAGACCCAGATCATGGCTGCTCAATGTCAGACAGCCTCCCCCCCCCCCCACACCACCCCGAGAGCCCTTGGAAACCTCACCACCATTTTGGATCTTGGGATGTTGTTGCATGGCCATTTTGGATCCAGGGCTGGATAAGTTAGGGCTTAGCTGTGTCTCTGATGTGGGATCAGCGGGGGGGGGGGGGGGGGGAAGACCCTCTCATTGGTCCTGGGTCTGGGTGTGGGAGGCCAGGCATGACATGGTCAAACATGTACCACATGTTCCATCTGTGGTTCACAGGCTACTGTGAGGGGAGACTGGACGTACGAGAAGACTCACGCTCAAGGGGAGGCATGTGTGTGTGTGTGTGAGGCATATGGGTGAACGTTCCCCCTTCCTCTTAGAGTACATGAATCCCAGCTGGCTATTGGTCAACTCTGGAGGGCTCGGTGAGGGATGTTGTGTACACGACATTCCACATGGGCCGAGGTGGCCTTGAGGGTGTCCCAACACAGAGAAAACTGTGACTCGCACGGTTCATATTTCAATCTATTGTTTTCTGCTGGAGTCCATCCAGATATCGACCGGAGCCATGGGGGGTCTTGCTCGAAATGGAACTCTGAACTTGAACAAAGTTAGTGACACTCCCTGAATGGGAGTCCGGCACCACAACACTGGAGCTATTTAGAAACCTGCCACACCCAAGGGGCCTCTGAGGCCTCACCTCCAGCCTCGGGGGGGGCCCCCTGGTGTTTCTTTGGGGCTACCAAAGGCCCCGGCCTCTATCCACTGCCGAGTGGCTGAGGGCCACGACAGACGGTCGCTGAATGGCTGTCGACGATATCTCCGCGGCATCTCGGCAACGCGGGAATGGGAGCACTTTCCGGAGCGATAACCATCGCGGCCTCGTGGCGTCGCACCAAAAACATCACCCCCGGCCACGCTGCCGTCCCTCCTCTCCCTTTCCCCGGAGAACTCCCAGTAGGCTTTGCCCCGGGCTTTGCTTTCCCTGCTCTCTAATTGGTCGGTGGGTGGGGGAAATACCAGGAAATCCCATTCCATTCTCCTCTATGGGACGCAGACAGGAAGCTGTGGCTCCTGTTGGATTTTAATAGATGCCACTGACTTCCCCTTTTCCCTCTCACTCTTTCACTCCCTCTCGTCCTCCCTAAACCCGCTTTCCCTCGCTTGTCCACCACTGTCCCCAGCGTGACAGCCGCCTACGTCTTTCACGCATGTTAATAGCGGTTGGTTTTATTTTCAGATGGCAAGATAGCGACAGGAAAAAAAGACGGTGATTTGAATCGAGCCAGAGAGTAGACAGTACCTCCAGGAGCTGGGCGGCAGTTGGCCTGCTCTCTGGATTCTTATCCAACGATTTCTTCAGGAAATCTTTGAACTCCCGTGACCTAAAATGAAGAAGAAGAAGAAAAAAAAAAAAAAAAAGACATAAGTGCCGGTACATCAATCGAGAGAGAGAGAGAGAGAGAGAGAGAGAGAGAGAGAGAGAGAGAGAGAGAGAGAGAGAGAGAGAGAGAGAGAGAGAGAGAGAGAGAGAGAGAGAGAGAGAGAGAGAGAGAGAGAGAGAGAGAGAGAGAGAGAGAGAGAGAGAGAGAGAGAGAGAGAGAGAGAGAGAGAGAGAGAGAGAGAGAGAGAGAGAGAGAGAGAGAGAGAGAGAGAGAGAGAGAGGAGGTGCAGAGGGGGTGTTTCCACGAGATAACTTCCTGACACAATGTACAGTTGAACTGTGAGAGGAATGCGGCACAGTTGGCGGAGCGCTGTGGCGCTCGCAGGGTAATCACGGCTTTAAACACAGCTACGTTTCCCAACACAAATAAAGCTCTCTCTCGAGAAAACGCATTTCCACCTCCGGTCTGGAGGGCTCTCAGTGTCGGGGGGTGGGGGTGTTTGGGGGACAGCTATCCTATCATCGACATCTCGATCGGAGGGATACGAAAAACATGTTCGAAAATCCAGGGCTATCCAAACAAACGCGTGCATGCGCACACGCACCCACGCAAACACAGTTCACTCTTCACAGGCGTGTGGGCTAAGTGCTTGGGACGGATAAATGCATCCCTGTGGTTTGTTCATAAACTCCCAACATCTCTCCCCGCACACAAGCGTCCACACACACTTAGTCCTCCCCAACACTGTAGTCAGTCATCAGTGTCTTCAGAACGCCCAACGCTCAATCATGTCTGCAATTGGGATTGGGAGATGATTGCGGCCTACCTCATAAACAGCTCTGGCACAAGTGAGCATGACGGTGTGTGTGTGTGTGTGTGTGTGTGTCTTACCACTTGGCAGGCTGTTCCAGGGTGGGCGGGTCGGACTTGGCGATCTTCAGCAGGACCCTCATGGGGTTGAGCTCGTGGTGGGGGGGCTCGATCTGGGCCACCTCGATCAGGGTGATCCCCAGGGACCAGATGTCGGCCTTGTAGTCGTACGGAGCATCCTTCATGGTCTCACACATCACCACCTCTGGGGCCATCCTGGACACACACACACACACACACACAGAGAGAGACACACAGAGAGACAGAGACACACACACAGAAAGAAACACACACAGAAAGACACACACACAGAAAGACACACACACAGAGACACAGAAAGACACACACGCAGAGAGACACACACACAGAGACACGGAAAGACACACACACACACACACACACACAAGGTTAAGACTGAGACGTGTCCTCATCTCAGGAAACGTGTGTGCCAAAAAACAAACATGGCGTGTATCGACGAGCATCAACAGAAACCGTCACGTCAGCGCGCGCTAACGATCATCCCGTGGACGTGCTTGTCTGATATTGCAGTCACGATGAGGTCTGAGCCGGCGCAGAGCCCCGACCACATTCCCCTCACACTACCAATATGTGCGTGTGCCAACCTGCTTGCACCCTCGAGTCGGTGTGCGACGATACAAACAGAGAACGTCCAACCACAAGAGGGACGTCGAACCGCTCCCATCTGGAGTGGCGAGTTGCGCAATCTTCATAAAAAAAATAAAAAAAAAGGCAATCTCGGTTCCTCGTTAACGGTGAAGAACACTGGGCAAAGTGTGGCCGGCTATTTCAAGTTTCTGTTGTGCAAGACTTGAGCAGAACGGGAATGCAGTGTATTGGGATGGTCCACCAGATGACAAAGGCTGAGGGGTTGTGGTCAATGGTTAACTTCCTGAAATCCCGGGAACATTGACCGAGTTACAGAAACATGCCTAGGCAAGACTACTTTACACCGGAGCTCACCTTACACACCCACACAAGTACACTCATAGGCACACAGGTACACACACACTCATCCCACACCTTCCAGTTGCATCTTTCTGTGATTGGCCTCTAAAAGGTGTTTGTGGCTAGCCATGAGATATGCCTAGTGGGTGAGAGAGAGAGAGAGAGAGAGAGAGAGAGAGAGACAGAGACAGAGAGAGACAGAGAGAGACAGAGAGAGACAGAGAGAGACAGAGAGAGACAGAGAGAGACAGAGAGAGACAGAGAGAGACAGACAGAGAGGCTTGTTCTCCTGTACTCACCAGTATGGTGTTCCTATGAACGAGTCTCTTCTCTGGAGGGTTTTTGTGTTTTTAGCCGACACTCCAAAATCAGCTGCAAGCACGGACGCCACAGACAAAAAACAACAAGAACAGTTAAAAGACATTCCCTGGACGTTTCTCCTTGAAGGAAATGAGCGATAGGCCCGTTTATAACCTCCCATCTTCCCCCCCCTCACACAAGCAAGAGAGAAATATCTGTTTATGCCTCGTAAAACTGCCATGACATCATGGAGGAGAAACGCAAAGCCGAGCCACTTGGTTTCACACGAGCACAGGGATCTCAAACAGGGGGCCGTAGTCCCGGGACGCGTGACCTCGCGCTCGGGGAAACGTTGTTTTGACTCGAGCCAAACGTCTTCTTCAGTCGTGACTGATTGGGGCGAGGAGAAATGACAGTTGCGTTTGGCCTGACGTTTCAGGATTCTGGGTCATTCTTTTGATTCCTCAGTCCTCGCACATAAACCGACACGTTCTGTTTCAGAGCGAGCGGTTTCCGGTCACTGGAACTTGGCTCTCTGAACAGTTGCTCACACAAGCAGACCAAATTTTCCAGGCCGGAATAACAACTTCACATTATACACCTCTAACCCCCCCCCCCCCCCAACACACACACACTCCCCCACCTACCAAAAGAATACTGCAAGCAGCTTGTTTGCAGTCCACTCTCCACCTAAAGAGCAAACTCCAACTGTTCTAAATCTACAGAGTGGATCACAAGCCCCCGGGACAAGCTACATAATAGCTTGGTATAAGTCAGACCAGACGAGCGCGACTGTCGCAGTTGAGTTTATAATTTAACACTGTCGTTAAAAAGGTGGGGAGGGAGGGGGGGGGGTGGGTGGAAAAAAAGAACACGGCTGCTTCAACAACTTCTTTGCGGTTAGACATGTCTCTTCTAATCCCAGAGGAAACCCGGTTACTTCAAATGAAGTCATTCCGGTGTCTCAAGTCGAGAGCGAAGGGCACGGAGGGAGGATGGTGACACACGGACCTCGTCACACTGAACAGTCAGGGACGCCCGGTCGACAGGGCCCCTGTAAGAGGAAGGCCACCCTCTTTTAAGAACAGTTTTCAATCGCTCCGCCCTTCGCGCAACGCCGCCCCGGTGATTGACATTTAGAAAGCCGCGGCTTAGCCCAGGCTGAGCGTGTCTGGCGAGGAGGCTTGAACCAGGATCAGATCCGTCTGAAGCGCTTCAGTCCAAGCCTCCTGGGAGGAGAGTGTTGAGGAATGCCTCGGAAGTTCTACAAAAACGCCATAAATCAAGGATTTTGGGCCAGCAAAATCGTTTCCCAGAATGCTTCATTGCCGGGCCGAGGGGCCGAGGGAGGGAGGTGTAGACGCGGATCGCCGTTGACACGATCTCCAGTCTCGTTGTGGAACCCCTTCCAAAGTCGTCTCAAAACGATTTCACAAAGAGTTTTTCGTTCCTTATGGGAAAAAACATAGAGGCCCCAGATTTATCCAACCCCCTGGACCCCCCTGGACAAGCCCCCTGGACCCCCCACCAGGCCCCCCACCCCGTCCCCGGCAGGCTCACCCAGCTTGATGTCCCCTTCCAGGGTGAGGAGGATGTTCCCGGCCTTCAGGTCTCTGTGGATGATCTTCATGCTGTGCAGGTAGACCAGGGCTTCCAGCATCTGCCTGCAGATCACCTTGATCTGAGGCTCCATGAGACCACGGTCCAGCTCTGCAGCCGGGGGGGGGGGGGGGGGGGGGGGGAGGAGGGAGGGAGGTGTGTGGGGGGGGGGGGGATAGAATAGATGCATATTTTTCAACACTTCCAGGGCACACATTAAAACCACAGGATTGACATTTTAGTTTTAAGTGCTGTTGGAAGTCGCCAAGTGGGATGAGGACAGAGCGGTTATTACCAGAGGTTTATATTAGATTGTTAACCGCCCCCCCCCCCCCCACACACACACACACAGCTATTAGAAGCTGTGAGTAGTCTTAGCAGGTCAGTGGCCCCATGAGAGCCAGCGGTGTAAATTGGCTCTGAGAAAACATTGACATTTCAAACTCGGGGGGAGGGGGGATGGGGGGGGGGGATGGGGGAACGGCGGGGGAGTGGTGGGGGAGTGGCGGGGTGAGGGGGTTAGCATCTTCACGCTCTGTGTCGGGCCAGCTCTATTCCAGCTCTATTCCAGCTCTATTCCAGCTCTATTCCAGCTCTATTCCAGCTCTATTCCAGCTCTATTCCAGCTCTATTCCAGCTCTATTCCAGCTCTATTCCAGCTCTATTCCAGCTCTATTCCAGCTCTATTCCAGCTCTATTCGGCGCACGGACGCCAAAGTGCGGCTGGGTGGATTATCAAATGAAAACAGTCCGGGGGGGGGGGATTCCCACCGTGTGGGCCTTCGCTCCGTCCGCCCGGGGCGTTCTGAAACAATACGCTGCTCTCTGACACCTAGTGCCTCCAGACTGGGCCCTCTGAGATAACATGACACCCTGAGAAGCACTCGTGCTGTGAGAGGTGGCCACAGGTACAGAACTATGAAAATAGAGAGATGGAGAGACAAACAGAGAGAGAGAGAGAAAGACACAGAGAGACAGAAATAGAGAGACAGAGAAATAGAGACAGAGAGAGACAGAGACAGAGACAGAGAGAGAGAGAGAGAGAGAGACAGAGACAGAGAGACAGACAGAGCTCCTCCCTTCTTACCTAGCATGGTGGCGTCCACAGCTCCCCCAGCGCAGAACTCGATCATGATCTGAGGAGAGAGGGAGGGACAAGGCTCAGTTATTCTGTTGATTCCCAGCTCAGGTTTCAAGCCACCTGCAATAGCCTTCTTCCCTCCAGTCACTGGTGCAGGAGCACGGCCCACTGTACAGTACAGCCCTGGGTTCCTCGACTGCAGGAATCTAAGCTCCAGGGCAGGGAGAGAGGCCCACTTTAACCCTGATGATTGGTCTAGTGCAGACTGCACTTCCACATGTCAGCTGCAGACTTGACACTACACCGTAACCTCTCACACACACACACACACGCTCTTTCTTTATCTCTCTCTCTCTCTCCAGCTCTCTAGTGGTCCCTGCCAGTGACACCTAAGGGGACAAGATGGCACTGTGATGTCACCGTGGATCCAAACTAGGACGGCGCGTCTTGCTGTTAAGGGGCGGTGTGATAACGCACTGCTGCTCTCGCCCCCTCGAAGCGGAACACGCAGAGGAACACGAGACCGACCGGCCGAATCATTTCAACAATGGAAAAATGTATGTTGTGTGGGACACCACTTCAGCAGGGGATTTTTTATTTTATTTCCTCCTTACACACACACACACACACACTCTCCCTCCCACAAACAAACCGTCTCTCGCTCACCCCTACAAGCGCACGAGCACAATAAGATCGAGCGACCGAAAAATCCCTTTGACGCCACTTTCCAAGGGTACTGACGTGTCCCACGAGTCAGCAAGGGGGCCCGAACCAACAAAGAAGAGAGATAGGATTTCTCAAATCTTCAGCGACCCCAGAGGGGGCCGGTGTGGTAAAACAACCTCGGGCCAACGACATCACTTCCTCTGCATTCCAAACACACTCCAAGTCTGTGAGCGCTCTTAAAGGAGGCATCAGTCTCTGACGTCCTGTCACTGTTCAAGCTGTGGGGCCAGACCAGCATACCCGTCGTGTGATCTCACCGATAATTCTCTGACAATCGGACAGGCCCCGAGTTAGCTGCGGGCGGTTGCCATAACACTCAGGCCCTCTGAAACCTGTTTCCTCGTCCCTGTTGGGCTGTGACATCACTGGCAAAGAATTCCTGGAGCTCCACAAGAGCGGACAGGGAGGCGAGTTTTCACCTGGGACACTTCAAACCTCGCCCCGCACACACACACACACACACACGTCACACGACACGCAGGGACAGTGTGCAGGAAGACTGCTGGGTGACTGGGTGCCAAAGGTAAGGTGGATATTCCTGTCAGTCTTGGCTAGCATCCACGCCCACGACAAAAGGCTCTTCTGTGAGCTTAAGTGGGTCTGGAGGATGAGGTGTTGTGAGGTTAGACGGTGGATTGGTGCCTCATTTCTTCCAGAGCCAAGAGCTGACAGTTCCTCCACTGATCCTGTCAGTCGACTAAGTGTGGAGATGACAAGAGGTCTAACGCAGTAAGCTGGAGAGGCTGAAACTCCACACCAGAATGTTCCCAGTTGTGTTCGGGTATACAACTTTGGTATTTCATTATTGTCGTTTCAAAATCCAAGATAACAATTTCAAAGGAGTGTTGTCTTATGGGTATCCCAGCTAGGGAAGATATTCCATGGAGTTATTCCAAACTGATTTGTATTAATATATTTTTTAAATATTTTTTTCATCTATGAGGAATTCTTGGAATATTCTAGAAGGCAACAGTGTTGTACCATAGTGAGAGATGTGATCTAACTGGTCTGACATCATTCACATTGTAGTGTGTATGGGTTGAGGGGTATGACACACACCATGACAGAAACACACACAGAATGACAGAAACACACACAATGACCTATGTTTCCATCAACACAGGCAAGACTTAAACAGCCACAGCTTCAAATGTCAGCTGTAAAGAGCAGCTAGTTGAACTGAGAGTCTCCACAAACACACCAAGGATTTTGAAATACGCCTTGTTCTCAGTTGAGTGGAAATATGAGTATTGAAATATATACACATTCACTCACTCACGCGCGCGCGCGCACACACACACACACAGCAGGTCAGCGAACATGTGGCTATCCAACTCTTTTGTTCCTCCGAAGGAAAAGCTTGTAAATAATTGAAGAGCGCTAAAAGACGCCTTTTCGCTAAGCCCTTAGTGAATTCCTGCCATTGCTCTGCCGAGCGGGCAGGGCCGGGCGAGCATTCGCTGGGCGTGACCTGCAGCCTCCAACTCATATTAACGAACAAACCCCAACCTAAACGCCATCGAAACGGCTTGGCACCCTCCACTGTGTCGGGGACGGTGATTTGAAACCTCATTCCCCCCCCCCCCCCCTCCCCATCCTCCCCAAGATGTAAAACCCCTGATTGACCGAGCTAATGAAACATGAAGAACCTGTTCCCATCCCAGCAGTCTCTCAGTCATGCCCGGTGTCACTTCAGACATGCGTTATCAGCCAGTCATCGGCCCCTAGCACCGCCGTGGGGGAGAGATTGAGGGTGCTAAAGTAGGGCGAGCGGAAAGGGACGCTACCTCGTGCTCCGTACTGTTGGGCCGCCTTGTGGGAGGATGGGAACGACGGCAGAGACATAAAAGGGGACAGGAGGAGATAAGGGCAGATTTACATGGAGAGGCACCGGGGCTGGTGTGGCCTGTGGGGCAGTCGAGCCCAGAAACAAGGATCCTTGTCTGACATCACTCATCCCCTGTCTAATCACCTCTCAAGGCTGGGAAAGGACCCGCACACTGACACACACACACACACACACACACTGCAGCATTCCTGAAGGCTGAGAGCCCACTTCTTTGTTAAGAAACAGGCACAAGGAGACAGCGATATAAACCAACTCGAACTATATATCATAGACAAACACAAATTAACCACACAGGCACTAGCCCAGAACCACATGCGTCAACATGTGCCAACACACACACACACACACACATACACACATACAGACCAGGTTCTGCTGTTGGCTTCATCCTAGTAGTGTTCCATCTGCCATCACCTTTTAATGCAGCTGTGTTTGTTTACACAATATTTGCAAGATCAAAACAGCTGCAGTCAATAATGAAAGGAACACAGTCTCCTTTAAACAAATAATTTAAGGGAGACGTGTCACATAAAGCTCATCATTCAGAGCAGGTGTGTGTGTGTGGGTGTGTGTGTGTACGTGTGTGCGTGCGTGCATGTGCATGCGCACAAGCTAATGTCAGCAGTCCAGGGCCTGCGCTAAAAGGCTCCCTGTTTCTCACGCTGGGGGCTGGCCGAGGGAGCAGATTGTTCCAGAAGAACAAACAGCCTTCTTCTCTCTGCAGAGTGGGTGGGTGGGCACTGGAATGTGCCACCCCTGCTCTCCTCTCCCAAAAGACTGGGCCTTCTGAAACCGAGCCACCAACTGCATGTCTTGGCACGAGTTAGAGATTCAGCAGATGCACCCGTCCCCCGTATCTCTCCACCCCACCCACCAGTGGCCTCGCCCAGCCTCCGACTGCTGTGGTCCGGCACGCCACACAGCTGTCTACCCCCTCGGGGTGCTGCCAGGGACAGGGTGGCCGTAATGGTGGTTGCGGCATGGGAGGTTTCATGGTCAAATCGCTGATCCACACCCACAAGTGAAGAGAGGAAAGCCTTGAAGCCATTATTCATAGAGCTGCCGTTCTGCTTACTCCATGTGGTGGCAGCGCTGGGGCTAGCCACGGTGGAGGAGAGGATCGTAGAGAAACTGCAATGTCTTCGTTACTCTGCTTTGCTCTGTTGTCGTGCTGGACTAGTTGAAACACTTTGTCCCATGAGGGCAAAGTGTGTTATGCTGAGGCTGATAAGCCTTCTCTTCTGAGAATTATCTGGGGAAAGGTTGCCCCAAAACGGCTGCCTATTGTCTGTACTACGACGCTTAAAACAAAGAAGGTTTCCAGGTCTTGAGAATGAGATCACAGGGAGAAAGCTGAAACTCCCCCAAAGGACATGCTGTAAATATGCATACGCACACGCACTCTCTCACACACACACACACACACACACAGCAGTGACACACTGTCACACACATCCACCCGCACAGCACAGTCACACACACTCACAGGAAATGTGTGGTCTGGAAGCAGGGAGGTGAGTTTGCACGCTGCCCTTTATCCAAACACAATGAATTAACACGGCACCCAAAACACCGGCCCTCCTCGCAGGCCACGAATACCAGCCACACAGGGCCAATCCTGGATGTGGTCCTGGATGTGGTGGCGGAGGTGGGAGAGTGGACACAGGCAGAAACTAACATGTATGGCGCAGCACATTCCATTCGACAGGAGTTAAGAGTTATCACACCATTAACGAGACGAGGTGGCCGAAGCAATAAAAGTTGTTTACTAGCCCTGGTCCAGCAATGCAAGAGCTGGACTTTGGATCGTCGGAATCACTGGGTCTGCTACAGATGTGTGATTGGAGGTGGAGAGGACCGGATGGGAGGAGTTTAGTATGCACTGGTAGCAGAATGGTTGGTTTGGACTTCCCCTCTTGAGGTTAGGAAAGTTTCCGCTTGACATGACATGCCCCCTCAGCGATAATCGACTTGAAACTGATCTCAGACTCCATCCCCGTCTCAAAGTATGGTCTGCGAGCCGTTAGGAACTATGTGGATGTATTAGATACTGGAGATCGTCCAATCCGTTATCTTTAGAAAACACACACGGCGTAGTGTGCAGGAGTACGCGAGTTCAGGGTGACCTCATTGTCACGTGACGCCGCGAGCAAACACGCTGCACAAGACAACGTGCCCGTTCTAATAATAACATGCAGATCTAAGATTTGTTTTTCTTTCTGGAAAACCAGTTTTGTCCCTTCCTAGGGACGTTTACAGTCGAGGACCAGGGTGACTCCCAATAGTCTCTCGTGTTTGTCTTGGCAATGCGATCGGACGGTTATGAAGCGAAAAGGCCTGTAATCTGACCTCCTCAATGAGAGAGAAGGAGGAAAAACTCGATGTGTGTACCAGGCATGAGGGACAAAGCTCGAGTTAGGCTTAATCCTCATGGTAACACAGTATCAAGAGGTCACCGTCAGGTCAGGTCGAGTCAAGTCAAGACTCAGGGTTGCCTCTCTGGGCCAATCAGGACTGTTCCACAAGACCCAATTGAAACAGCGATAGCGAGAAGTTGGAACGTCCCAACTCAGGAATGCAGAAGTGAACAGCAAGCCGGTTGCGGAAGAGGTTCCCACCACACCAGCAGCACTTGACCCACTGCTCGCTATCCGGAGTGGGACCGCTGACCACCAGGAGCCCCGGAGGACCTGGGCCCGACCGGGAGAAGCTTACCCAGAGCTTGTTGTCGTGGTAGAAGGCATCCATCAGCTTGACTATGTAGTGGTGGTCACATTTGGCCAGGATGTCAATCTCCACCATGTACTCCTCCAGCTCCTCCTCGCATTTGGTCTCGATCACCTTGGCCGCAGCCAGGACGCCGGTCTCCTTGTTTTTGGCCTGGAAGGAAAAAAAAGAAAGAAGACGAAAAAGAACCCCTTTAAAGCTTTCAGTTTGACGAGTAAATGTGAGAGAATGAGTTCTGTTTAAGGAATTATTCTTGTTATTCCATCTAACATTTGTTTTGTCTAAGCCCTTCTGGGAAACTGAGGGAACGTGGTAAGGATTCAATTGGGCGTTGGCTGGGGCCAGCTCGATGGAAGTGAAAGAAAGTGAGATTCAAGGACGCACTGGAGCACAGAGGTCTTTCAGAGGGCATGATGGGTCAAACATATATTTAAAAAAAACAAGGGTGGGACCAAATGTTACACTGTCAAACCAAGGCCGCTAAAGGAATCCAAAGTTGCGAAAACCAGTTTTGGTTTTCACTTCTGTTTAATCAAGTGAAAGGTGCTGACAACATGAGTTGGTCGCCACCTAGGCATCCAATTGAAAGGAATGTTACATTTCTGACTATAGATACAGATAAATGCTTTCAGAACACTTAAGCTACCTCATAGTGAATTCCTATGTGTGTGAGCCAGACTTTAGAATAGAGGGACCAATTAGAACCTACAGAGAGCCAGTAACTCCCTAACAAACAAGTGTGTAATTAAAGAGTTGCTTCACCGCAGTTTAAACAGCACAACAGGAAAGGAAACTCCACACCCTGAAAGAGCTAAGGAGGAGAAACCATTGAAGCCAGTCCTCCAGTACACACACACACACACACACACACACACACACACTGTATGAGTCCACAAAACATGCAGTAGTTAGAAACACCCTAACTGGTTCAGTCTTTGGGCCTGCATGTCTCCTTCAGTCAGCCAACCCTCATTGGTGGTGGGTGACCACATGACACCAGACACAGGAAGTGGAGCTGGGTGTCACAGCCTGAACATTCGGAGAACGTGCGGCCGAATACCGAACCTGGGGGTAAACACCAATTACAACCATAGAACGAGTCCTATGTGGTTCCAGCAGAAGAGTGCAGGGCCGTGGTCGAGCGTGGGGGGAACGAGACACGCTGGAGAGCCAGACAGACTGTAGGGGAGGGATGTGAAGACGCATGCACGAGGCCAGACGGGACCAGACAGAGCAGTGGCTCCGAGAGCGGCAGAGGGCGGGAGAGTGTCGGTAGTGCGCGAGAGCTACAGGGTGTCTGTTGGAACCGTGCGAGAGTTAGCTCGTGTGCGTCAAGGGTTTCCCAAACCTAGAGCGTGAGTGAGAATATTTAGGCAACTGAGTGTGTACTGTATGGTGTGTGTGTGTGTGTGTCCTCCCAGTGTCGATGTGAGGCAGACTAAACAGCCTGCGGGGGTCCAGAGTCTGAGGGGATGTGGGAAAACATCTGGGTAAACACACTGGTCACGCATCTACATGCGACACACACACACACACACTGGTGTATCAAAAGCTAGCCTGCTACACTTACAGCACACACACACACTGCGCCAGTACACACACTGACTTGTCACAGGCTAGCTTGCAACAGACACACTGCTACTGTACAAACACCCCACAAACAGTGGGTGTGTATGACATCTTTGAAGCAGAGTTGCAGATGTATGAAACATCACAGGGTGTTTACAGCGGTCTGTTCCAGACTCCCCCCCACCTCCTGGAACCTGCCCCCCCCCCCCCCGCCCCCCAGCCAGGGAAAGCCCCCCCATGTCAACAAGCCAGCAGGCTTCAAACAGGCTCCTCAACAAGCCTGGAACTCACTTTCGCACGCCCCTGCTCTCACTCTCTCTCTCCCCTCATCTCCTCCTACTCTGTCGGTTTCTCTCGCCCCCCTAGTCCTTCACTCCAACGTTCCCTGTTCCTTTTGTCCCTCTCTTTCTCTCTCTCTCTCTCTCTCTCCTTCCTTCTCCACCTGAGAGTTGAGGAGAAGCGCTTCTCTGGGTGGGGAGTCGTAATCCAGTCTTCCTCTGCTCTCGTCTATGGTCTTTCAACAGACAAGCCCCCCCCCCGCCCCGCTCCCGGGCAACAGCAGGAACAAGACTCAGGAATGCGCTCCTGAGCTGAACCAAGGAGCGGCTGAAGGGGGGGGGGGGGGGCATCTTCACATCTGTGAGTCTGTCTGGTTTACTGGCTGACTGTGCGTTTTTGTGTGTGTGCGCGCGCATGTGTGTGCCGGGGGGTGGGGGCGTGCATTCTCTGGTTAAGTTCCTGTACACAGAGGAAATGACACTAAAAGCGGCACCTCACAAGGGACCCCTGGCTTCCTAGAGGCCATCTTGGCATCGGAGGCCGTCTGGGCCGTTTCATCACGCTAACCCAATTACCCCAAAGTGGAAAATAAGGCATCCGCACACCAGGCTAAACACGCGCTCCCATCCCAGCTGTGAGGAAGCAAGCCTCTCTCTCCCCAACCCCACAGTCCCCTGAAGGGGCAACTCTGCACTGGTTTGTTTGGCCTCTTTGTTGACCCTGGGTGTCTGGGGGGGGGGATGCTCATCCTGCTAGCCTGGTAAGACGCATCTCTACCTGGGGAAGCCCTCAGGCCCCCTCCCTGCTCTGATAAACACCATGGCCCACAGGCTAGGTAGGTTAAAGCTGTAAAACAGGAAAGCTGTCTACGCCCTGCTTAGGAAGGTAAGGCATGCACATCCACACACCCACACACACACACTCCATAGTATCCAAATACCCTCTCATCACACCCATGTTTATAACCCATCTTAAAACACTTATGGAGATAATCTGTTCAAATCGAACATGTGGGCCATAAACCGAGCCTGGGATCCGGTTGAGAGTCCACTGGGAGGACGACTTCACCTGTGTGGGTGGATACGGCCGAGTGTCAGTGTCTCTGGTGCCACTATCCAGGGGTCAATCACCTACTGGTCCAATCAATAAGGAGATAGTGTGCTCAGAAATGAGGTTCCATGATTTGGAAAAGAACATATTGCACACACACACACATACACAGACACACGCACACACACACACGCCTGTTGGTAAATGTCTAACAGGACATCGCTCCTGTCCTTTCCCCTCTCATGGAAATGTGTGTTGTTAACCTCTGACCTGTCATAAACATACACAGTCTTTCACATGTCTGTGGGCAGGAATGTCATGTGTAGAACGCGTCAACATCAGCTTGTAAAGCCAAACCTTTCTGTGAGGAACCAACGATCTGTTGAACACAAAATGTGAGTCTTGGACAAATGCCATGTGAAATTGTTCTGCTCTGGCCTCTTAAACCATAAAGCTGTTCCTATACATGCAGCGGAATCATGTCTGAACGCTAAAGACATGCAGTATAATCTTCTACGGGAGACAGGTACAGTCAGATACAGTCAGATAGTCTTCATAGGTCGCGAGGGTCGACAGGGGTCAGGGGTCGTGTCAGAGAGGATCATAGGATCACAGGGGAGAGATGCTCAGAAGATCACCACCCAGACAGACACCTGACAGACAGGGGGCCAGGGGATTGGCTGGCAGGCACTAAGCTCCCGGCCAATCTGCTTTGGCTTTACATGGGATGAGCATTAGTGTGTTAAAACTTCCCGTGTCTGAGGTAGAGGGTTTCACCGTTGCCTGTCGTTTTTTTTCCCCTCCTTCTCGCCCTCAGCTAGGGAGGGTCGTAACGTTACATAACCTTCGTTCACGCAACCACAAGAGTTGTACAACAACTGTCGAGAACGGGGGAACTTTAAACTTTGCACCATCCAAAGCACAAGTTCTGTCCTCACAAGTTCTGTTTAGTGTTTTGCACCTCCCTGCCACGGTAAATTCCATGTTTGTATAACGTACATGGCGAATAAACCGAATTCTGATTCTGATTCTCACGACGCGGAAGGCTTCCTACACACATCCTCCCAGGGGGGCTCCCAACCCCTCGTCCCCACCCAGCAAGGAGAGCTCTTATCAGGCCGAACGGCTGCATCTGGGCCCTAAGATTACGACCCTGGAGACCCCGAGCAGAGAGCTGGCTCCACATCACGAAGGAGCATGTACGTCAAGCATGCTGGTGAACCGGCAATAGCTGGTGACATCATGTGACTGGACATGTGGCGTAATCGCCCTTGCCTGCGACATAAGGACTACGTTCATACAGTACACACAGAGCTGAGTCCTGAGGGCTTTAGCTTAGCAGGCTAACCCAGTAATCTTTTTTTTTGTTTGTTTACAGTCCCCTTCCATAGTCTGACATGAAAATACATTGTGCTAAGATAAGACCTCCATAGCCTTCTATGCAACAGGGCTATCACTATGGCAGGGACAAACTAGGGCCTGAATCTATGGGGACTTCCAGGGTAACATTATGACTTTGGGGACAGAGCAACTCCCTTGGCAGCAGGCAAGCGTGCTCAGCGACACGTGGCCCGTTAATAAGTAAAAGCTACCTTTCACCACCCGCCTCCCAGCTGAGCGGCAGGCTACTCGCAAAGGAGCAACAAACGAAAAAGGGAAGAAAAAAGAAAAAAAAACATCCTGTGGCGCACGGCCCTGGAGGAAGTGAGACATTCCACCGGTTCGGGTCGTACGTGTGAGGGAGATTCATGCACGCCAGTCTGGGCTAAGCCGAGGCCCCAGAGCCTCTTCTAGTCGGAGGCTGCGATCCCCAGGTGTGTGTGTTACGACACACACGGGTATGTTCAAGACCAACTGTGGAGGTAGTGTTCCCTTGGTGGTTTCAAACAGACATAGTGGCATCTGGATACTGGTCCCAGGACAGCATTAACCACTGCCTGACATTCTGACATCTGGGGGGGGGGGGGGGGGCGTTCCAACAGCCTGAACAGATGCTTTTCAAGTTCAGCATTCACTCATGAAGCGGAGCAAAACAGTTTATTACTGGAGAAGGGACGAGGTTGTCCGAACGAGACAACAAACGAGAGTTCCTCAACTGGAGGCTTAGAGCCACTCAACATCTCAGTTGACCTCTTGAACGCACCTCTGGGTATTGTTACCTGGCCATCTTTAAGTACTGTTGTCTGCGTGACTCATGCAGTGTCCTGACAGGCTGGTGACACTGGAGGCCCGTTAACCTGAGAACGATACCCAATGACACATATAAACCCGAGACTGCCACCGGCGTGGCCTTTGTTCAACTCTGTTCCTACAGCCACTGCTCAAGCCACAGAGACAGGGTTAACCTGTGTTTACACTTGCTCGAGCGCGCCATCAAACTGAGATGGTCTTCATTGTGTTAGAGTGTTCCCTCAGAACATTTCTAGGGCTACTTCCACAGTGAAGGGAAGTTGCCTCAAACTGAGGACAGGAACCAGCCCCTCAAAGTTCACATCTCTACCAAAACAAAGTGTACCCGGAACAACCCTTTTTTAGACGTCACTGGAAACATCAGCATGTGACCGATGATGACCTTACCATACAAATGAAGACGCCAGTAGATAATTCCTCCGACAGCTGTTTGGAAGATCACAGCAGTACACATCTTGACTAGAGCGAGACCTGCGAGTTCCCCAGAAGCACTGAGGCGAGGTGTGTCCTCCCTGCTGGGGTCACTGACCCCTAGTTCTGAGTGTCAGTTAGAGGCTTCCTCGACATATGACCTATGACCCCTGAGGCGCTTGTGTACATCTGCAAGGACTACCGGTTAACATGTTCATATCTCAGCCATCGAGGCCAAGTCAAGTCTCTTTTCTTGTACATTTCTTAACTACTACGCTTTTATCTCAGCCTTGAGAGCTCTCCAACAGACGAGCTGATCATTTTGCGACTTCAGAGCCAGACAGGAAGTGCTCCCCAGTCTCCTGCCCACGACTTCCTCCCTCCAGGCTCACCCTGACAGCTGCAGGTGTGGAACAGCACTCCTCCACCCTCCTAGCAGATAGTGTAGCCAGACTTGAGCACACTGGGGGCGGATATCACCTCCCGGAACGGGGGTCTTTTTTTGAAAGTTGGAAACTTTCAAAAAAAGACCATTATATTATCATTATATTGGTCAAATAAGAAATGCACTTTGAAAAAACGTGACTACCGCAGGTCGAGCAGGCCTCTATATCTTCTACTGAATGCATCATTTATTTCTACTGAGGGAGGCTCCCTGTTATTTTTCCCTCCCAGTGTCGTCAGTGCAATGCCACATGATGCCTGGCTCACATGCCTGCGTGTTCACAGGGTAGCAGACTGTTCGCTGTAGCCCGTAGCACCTCGTCAGGCCTCATTTCTTCCAGCGGACCTCCTGAAGTCAATGGCTCCCACTGTGCTGCCCTGTGCACCCGCAAACACTCTCGCTGCGACGTCGCAGAGCATGGACTGGGAGTGTTCCAGGTTAAACAGCGCTAATGATGGGCTACTCTGGAATGAGACTGTGAGCACCAACTAAGGCAGAATAACGCCCTTTGCAAATGAACACCATACAATATTACATAAATGAAAGTCAAACTACTCGTATTCTGTCGAGTGAGGTTTTTAGTATAAAGAAGACACACCTAGATCTCCGTACTTCAGCAGTAATGCTGACGGAATGCAAGCTATAGTGACCATCCCTCCAAGTGATGACATGAAACCAATGACACATCTTTGCGTGCTTCTCTTTCCTGATTAAAGAAGCCAGCGCCAATGACACATAACCTTTAGTTTTTCAGCTATAATATTTATAGCTCCCAATTAGATGGATGGCATTGGCCACTCAGTCATACACAACATGTGAACTGGTCATAGACGAAATTACATGAATATAATTAACCAAGAGAGGGATTGGTTCTCATCATTATGGTGACAAATTAAATAGACAGGTCAACCACTTTGATGTCACTGCTAGTCCGACTATGTGGATTGCAGCGCCTATCAAAAAGCTTACCTTGTAAACCTTTCCAAACGCTCCATCGCCCAACTCCCCGATTATTTCCCATATGTCGTTGGGATTTATATCACGGTGGACGTGTTCGTATTGCTTTACTTTCTTTTTAATGTCAAAGGTAGACAACCGAAGAATTTTGCTGAATTTTGCAAAAGCCATAATTAAGCGAGAAGTCAAATAAAAATAAGTTAAGGTAGGCAAAAACAAAACTCCGGATGCGCGTTACGAGCGCAGACTCGAGGCACAATTTCTGTTTTAATGTGCGCCGAACATTTGTTACGCCTTTCAAATATGTCAAATAAAATGTTAAAACGCACAAAACTAGTTATTCCACACCGTCCATACCAGTCCACGCGCTTTCATAAAACAATCCAGTTGTAAAATAAAACGGCTTCATATTTCCATTCACATGGTTTGTCCTTCGAGGAACGTTGACCACCTGCTGCCTTCAACCGATATAATAATCACAAGTGAAGACAACTTGTTGCTAGTCAGTGTAAAAAGCCCCACCCTCTCCTACTGCCATGATATATGTCGATGTCGTTTCCTGTATGCAGATCACTCATCTTTACCGACACGACATAGTTCTCCCTGTGAAATGAGTGTCTTTTTTTCCGAGTTGACCTGACACTTTGCATGTGACTGTTGACGGTCAGGTAAACTATGGGAAACAGCTGAAGGTAGAAAGACTGGTGTGAAATTGTGAGTTGTAAGTTAAATTATTGAGTGTACAAAACCTCTCCTAGGCCTAGCGAGGAGGTCAGCTGGTCAGAAAGGACTTATTCACCCCCACACTCAAGACTATTATGTCCTACTAATATAACTTGAAAGTGGGCCATTATTCTTTAAAGTGTCGAATCAATTAGGGTTCAATGTGTTTATTTCCCTGTACTGACTCTCTTGCACCACCTAGTGGGCATGAATACAGCATGCTCAAATGTTGACAAAACCAAGCTATTTCCCTTGAAAGTCTATAATTGTAGAACATGCTGGTTTATTAATAATTGGAAACCATAGGAGGAATAAAACTACCTCACCAACAGCAAACTATTAATTGAAAGTGTGTAGATTAGATTTAGAGAGTCATGCTCAAGGGATAATGTAGTACAACACTGCATTGTGATTTGCATAGATATTTGAAGCTCAGTTATACAAATTACACAGTAATATCTTTCTCTCCCACCCCCATTTGCTTTCTCTTTCTCTCTCATTCTCTCTCTCTGTCTCTCTCTCTCATCCGACAGTGACATTGCCATTTCAGGCTCCAGCTTGCCTTCGTTCCAAAGCTGCACAGTTCTCCGTGGTGAAGACCAGATCCTGTAGACAGAGATATGAGGCGTGTGAGTCCAATAAAATGAGAGTGCGATAAAGCCCTTCACATAACATTAAGCAGAATCGGTGGCGTTAGGATAAAACATTAAAACAGCAATCGTGAGCTGAGGAACAGTGTTCTATGAAAGCACAAGCATGAAAGGGTTGGAGCGAAGGACTGAAACGAGTCGTTCACTTCAGGGACTATGAAACCAAGGCTCCTTTAAAGTCTACAGGGGTGTTCATGGAGGTAGCCAGGACGGAAAACACATGAAAGGGATTTGTAGTGCTATAGATAGTCCATGCCTTCACCACCCCCCCCCCACACACACACACACACACCCACACACAGACACGCACACACACACACTGAACCCGTTACATCAGAAGCCATCACTTATTCATGTCACACTGGAGTTATACTTGACTTTTCACCAACTCCCCAACAGAAAAAGCAAGGCCTAGCGGTCACTGAGGGCGGTCATCGGTGGGGGAGTTGTGCCTCGACCACGGTAGCGTCTTACCCCGTGACACCTCTGGGACATGATCATGTACAGCTGGCGTGTGGTCACCCCCAGCCACCTCACTTCCCGGGTGTAGGCACAGCGCCTCTCGCGCAGGCCCTCCACCATGGAGATGTAGCTCCTCATCTTGGCCATCACGCAGCCGTTCTGTCGACACACAGAGCACACCGGACCTCGTGTGGACACCGCGGGCGTGGGGTGCAGACCGAGCACTGACATGTAGAACATCTCCAATGCAACCTCGGAATCTTTCGTTGCCCCAAGCGCGTGTTTGGGAAACACAGCACGGACAAGTCGCGGAGGGTGCGCGAGACAGGACAGCTGGACAGTGTCGTGGTCATACTCACGTGGACGTCTATGTAGAGATCAGGCATGTGCGACATACAGCGTCTCTATGGGGCGAGACACATCGTACACGTCTGGCATCTCCCAATCGAGTCGTTCGTCGCCCGAAGCAATTAAAAAGTGCTCGGCGCTCAATCTCTTAATAATAGCCCCTTAGTCACCAGTATTGGGAGAAGGGACTTACGGTTTCCGGAGCGTTCTTGATCTCGGCAGCTCGCTGGGTGATTTCCCGTGCCATCTGAAGCACCTTGGTGTAGCACGTAGGGGGGTTGGGGTAGCCCAGGACCAGGGGAGCCAGGGTCATGGCTAGCAGAATGTGCACCGAGAAAGCCATGGCTTCAGATGAGAAGCTATGCTCTCACGAGCTCTATATATATCACCGTAATGTACAAATTTAAACATGCCCAAATTCTTATGTTTACTCCAAAACATTGCTCAACGAGACAGGTATTTGTGTGTTTGTGTGTGGGGGTGTGTGTGTGCGTGTTTGTTTTTGTTGAGAACAATGGAGCTGATTGGAACCATTACTTGTCGAAGCCAGTTGATCACTATCAGTGTGTTCTCCCCTTTCTGTAGAGCAACATGTCTGCTTTTGCAGAACGACAAGATAAAGTGTTGCATCAAGGATTTGATCGATGGGAGACTGAGAAACACTATTCTGTAACCAGGAAAAACAAATGTGAAGCTATTAATGTTTGGGCCAACAGTCTTTGTGTGATTTGGCCTACGGACTTGTTCGGCTGGATATAGGGGCTTGTGATTAGCAAGAAAAACCCAGTAAACTATACTTGATGCATAATGTCTACAGGGAAGACAACAATATAATATGCCTGTTACTGTGTGGGCCTCGATTATGCTTTTCCTCGTCTGTGAAATCATAGACTATCGCTAAGATGAACCCTACTCTGTGACACGGAATCCAATACATGTGATGCATACAGATCATATCATGAGTAGATTGACGACGGGCACAGCATATCTATCAGCTCATAATTGAACATGAGCTCCACCAAGTTTCTGCACGGAAAGCCCTCAGTCATTGCCTTTCAGAAGCCGTGTGGGACGATGTGGTGTAATGCCGTATCAACGTTCCTACACTAGGTGGCGCTGCACTCACTAACATGGCCCTGCAAAGCCTCCATAGCTTTTTATGTGAATGTATAATTCAGAGGATAACTCCTCGCCATGTTTGAGTTGTAGACTACTGGGAGCATGAACACTCCTCTCTTCATTTGACAAAATGAGAAATGATTGGTAAACTCAAATACAAAAAGACATTTGAAAACATCCAGTGGCCTAGGCTACTTAGTCTAATATACTTGCATAGCACATGTTCAGGCTGGGCAGGTCTGGGGTGACATGGTTATTACTCACCCCATCTGAAAGAGTACTTTCTGATGTGCCAAGTGTTTAATCAAAGTTTGGCCTGGTTGTGAGTGATGATGGTTGCCCTGAGTATATATGGAGGTTATAGCTCCAGACCAGTCACATAAAGATGGATGGTTGAGAGTAAACTCATTTTGGCATGATAAGCCTGTCGAAATAAAGGGGGTGCACAGTAAGCAAATCTCTCACCAAGCAAGCCCTTTCAATGACCTTGGCCTAGTCAATTAGAGGTGCTGTAGGCCTACTGCCATGGTACGCCGTTTAATTAATTAATGCCAGCTCAAGTCCAAGTATAAAATACATCAAGTTGAACGTTTTTTATTGGTGATATAAAGTTAGCCGTTTCATGCATAGCCTTAAATCGACAAAGTAAACAGCTCACTGCCTCTGTTTCAGAAAAACTGCTGCCTTTGGAGTAAACCATTTTCAGTTTCTTTTAAAATGCGTTATAAATGTCCAGTTTGCCTGTAGCAGTTTGCCTGGTGGTGATGATTAAAACAATCAGATACGATTTGACGAGATGAGTGAAACCTTATGTCGGTGAATTGGTGAGCTGGCTAGTCTTCTGGACATTAGGCTATAAACATTGACAGAAGGCACGGGACATCCTCAAGAGAAGCTGCATCGCATATTCAGTCGGGATACCGGTGTGCGTGCAGTCTGGAGGTCACTCGTTCTGCTGCCTGCCTAGCTCTCTTGTGCAACGAAGTGGGCTACTTTTCCCATTTGCTGTGTATTCCCTTGATGGTAAACATATTAAACGGTCAGAAAGAAAAAAGACAACGACGACTCCCATCGCACTTTTTGATCAAGCGGCTCATCTCTACGTCGTCGTTTTCAACTCTTCCCCACAGTTCTCTGAGGCGGCAGGTGTCCGGATGCGTCGTCTTAACAACAGTCAAGAGATGCGCGAGCTGTCCCGTCTTTCATCAAAACTGGATATGGCATTTATTTACAACATCACCGGCGGCATTGATCGGTAGGTTTTCAGGCTTGTGCCACTGCCAGGTTGACCAACTGCCTTATTTCTATTCAGTATACGTGCTGTGTATGCTGTGGTATAGCCGGACTCAAGTGCCAGTCGGCAATGCGGTGTCTGTGGACTTCAGCAGCATCCGCGTAGTTGGAAAAGGTCCTGTAGTTGTTGGACCACAATGACCACCCACGACTGTTGTTTGGACATAGCCTAATGCCAATGAAGACCTTATCAAAGATACCTTAACTAGTATCTTGTTTACTGCATTGGTTTGGCTTGTTTATGCATTCGTTTCGTTTGTTTCAAATGTTCCACACTACACAACACAAACGACAGCCTACCACATTATAACTGAATTCAAGTCAATTATTTTAACCCGTTTCTTGTTAGGTAGGCTAAGACATTTAGGCTAAGGTGTGGCATAAAATAGCTTTATGTCTGTTCCGATGGGACATAGTACGGCACTATTATGTGCTGCGCATACCGAATAGTCTGCCTTCAAACAATGCCTCGTCAACACCGACAGTTCACGAGATTTCAAGAGATGCTTAGTAATGCCGACCCAGTCAATATCATAGAGTGCATGTTGATTTAGGATTGCCTTGATTTGCGCTGAGGGATGGGTATGACAAAGACTTCTTCAAGGTTGCCTACAGAATGTGGGAGCTGAAGTTTGGCGCTCTATGCTTGCTCCCCGTGGGAGTGGGCAGTTTGAAGGATTTCATTTATTTTATGCCAAATAACCCAACTATAAATCAAAGTAAGGAAAGGAGCCGCAGTAATGTTCCAATTCCAGTCTTTTTTTATTTATTTTTTAAGAAAAACTAATCTTGTACAGTAATTCATCACTTTGCTGGCTGCAGCATGGCGTGAAATGACCCCATCAGCTAAAAAGTAGTATAATATTCAACTTTGTTCAATCAAATATAACTTTACTAAATTAAGGAATTAAAAAACACATTCACTGGAGTTCTACATCTTGATTCAATAGTGCTTGAAATTGAACAGTAGTATGATTTTAGAACCCCACACACACACACACATACACACACATACACACCTCTGATTATGTGATCATGTTTTTCCTTCCTCCTTATAGGTTAGAATCCCATTGAGAGGAGGGGGTCGGAGACTGTGCTACGCTATTGGAACCCCTCCCCTCTCCCCCTCCCATCAGACACACACACACGCACGCACACACAAACACACGCCAACAAGCAGCTCTGCAGAGTGGCCCCTTCAGAGCCAAACCCACCGGTGTGCTAGGATATAGTGATCCGGGGCATGTCCACTTCTCTGTGGGAGAGCTATTCCGTGCTGAGTTAAGTGGACCGGAGGACCCAAGTGGAACAGATCGACATGGGGCTCGGACAGTCCAGCAAGGCGCCTGTCAGCGCCGACACCGCAGAGGGTGAGCATAACGAGGGCCTCCGATGACAATCTAAGCTTCGCTGGGATTTCATGTGGGATATTGTGTCTGTATGAGGCTTCGGAAATGAAACAAGCTCCGTATAGGCCTGTGTGCTCTACGCTAAAAAAACCCTAACAAGAAAAAGACATGTACAGGATTCGGAGACAGATGGAGAATTATGCTGATTGCTGTTTTCAAGGTTGCCAGTCATTTAGTTGCTTGTGGGCTTACTGCAGCTATATAGCCCCAGGCTCAACAGTTAGACAAGATGGAGTGGATTTGTGGAAGGAGTCCTTTTGAAATGTATTCACTTTTGGCAAAAGCTCCAGGATTATTTCAAGATAAGGTGGTACCCCAACATTTCAAGGGCTCTTTCAGCACCACTTTGTATTAAAGCCATTCGATTTGTGGTAGTTTATTTGACATCAAAAGTGTTCTCTCCTCTCCAGGGGCTGATTTGATTTCCCAGGAGGGTCATCCTCTTTGGACTTAAGAATTGTTCATTCAAATATTTATGTTCGAGTCATGAGACTGAAAATATTGCGATGGGAAAAATGTGCTTACCTATTATAGTACACGGATCATTTATTTGCAACAGTAATCCCAAAGAATTAGCAAACATAAATGTAGGCAACACTGAGTGATTTAAACACAAGATTGCAGTTTACAATAGTGACATACTTGTTACTATACTTTGTTTGGTCCCACCTGTTAGAGTAGAGCAGTCCACCAAAGTCACACTTTGAGCACGGCCATTGCTTCAGAGATTTCAAGTCCCAGATTGTGACATGCACAATCGTCAGGTCAGTACAACTGGAGTGGTCCTTGACATTGTTGTGGCATTGACATTGCAGCAATGCTACTATTTGTTGCCGGTGCCCTATATTTGCTGCTGAAAGCCCTGGGAATTGGACTCCAGGAGAGAGAGAGAGAGAGAGAGAGAGAGAGAGAGAGAGAGAGAGAGAGAGAGAGAGAGAGAGAGAGAGAGAGAGAGAGAGAGAGAGAGAGAGAGAGAGAGAGAGAGAGAGAGAGAGAGAGAGAGAGAGAGAGAGAGAGAGAGAGAGAGAGAGAGAGAGAGAGAGAGAGAGAGAGAGAGAGAGAGAGAGAGAGAGAGAGAGAGAGAGAGAGAGAGAGAGAGAGAGAGAGAGAGAGAGAGAGAGAGAGAGAGAAAAGAGAGAGCGAGAAGAGGGATAGTCACACCTAGAAACGTTGATTTAGCACGTCAATAGCTCCAAGTGCTTTAGTAGATCATTAGGGGCAGGATTGGGGATAGAGTGTGGCTGTTTACAACCGACTGGCACCCACACAGGGATGACAGGAGGGAAGTAAGAAATAACAAACGACATCATTATTTACCAGCTCAGGGTACCTTTTAAAGCGGCCATCAGTGCTCAATGCATCATGGCTGAAAGACACCGTTTGGTTTCTGGTTCTTCTGTCTCTGGAATCCTTGGTGTTGCATAAAGAATCATCCCTTATCCAATATATATATACATCCATATATAAGGGATGGTGCTAGCCTTCATACATTTATAAACATACTGTTTACAGAGAGAGAGAGAGAGAGAGAGAGAGAGATCCCATCCGCAAAGGCATGGGTGTCACAAGCGGTGTTTGGGCACGACCTTCGACGTGTCCGTTGGGGATCACGCGTGCCGCGTGTGACGCGCTCTCTCGCAGCTGATCATGCCTTATTCACGCTTCGCCTGCACAGGGACCCAAAGGGTTCTGTTTCACTCTGTCGCCACAGCAACCGCATGACTGGCAACTGGGCCTCTCCCAGAGAGAGCTTCCTGTCTATGACCAAAACAGGAGAGGGGGGGGGGGGGGCAGGGTAGAAAGAGTGCTGCAACCATTAGAGTGCTGGTGTTGGACAGCACTAATAAATGCTGGAAGGTTGCGCAAATTGTTTGGGTATATTAGCAAGTAGATCATTTCCCTTATAAAAACCTGCTCGGGTAGGGCTCCCTCTAGGTAGACCGGAGTCCAGCTCTGCCCCATATGTGCAGCCTGGTTCACCCACACGGCTCCTCCAGGGCCACTCCTGCCCACCGCCCCCCTCTCCACTGCTAAACACACGACTCAGCTCTTCTCCTCTCATCCCTGCCCTCTCATCCCTGACCACAGCTGTCCCCTCTGAAGAAACCCATCAGAACCGGATCTCTCAGTCACCCTGGGAAATTATCTTGTTTACCAAGAGACAGGGCCTCATATGGTACTCCTCAGAGTAGGTCAGGTAAACACTCCAACACAGATACCGAGTCGAGGAAGCCTCGCTGATTCGTGACTAACGGAGCATGTCATTAACTGTCACATCCCATTCATCCAATCAGAGAGGGGCAGGTGAGGTGTCACAGCTCGGCTGGGCCACCTCAACCTGGTGTGGTTATGAGTGTGTGTGTGTGTGTGTGTGTGTGTGTGTGTGTGTGAGAGACATGGTGGGGGACCATACAGTGGGCGGCACCATGGGATACGGTGAAGAGAAGAGAAGGCTAACCTTCTGTCCCTGTTGCCATGGCTAGCAGAGGCAGCGACGTCATTTGACTGGACTTGTTTTGGTATTAGTCAGATAAGAAGGTGAACCCTGGGTCAGACCTTGAGTGAATTCTAAAAGCGAGAAAAAGAAAGAGAGAGAGAAACTGCTGAAAGTCAGCTGAATGTCTTTCACCGAAGAAAAACACGCCACGTCTTTGAAATGTCCTTTTGTCAAAGCTTATTGTCATCCTCCGGAATATTATATAAATGACCTAGGTAGCGTACCGCTCGCAAATGTCTTTAGTCAGTGGACTGTGCTGCCAAAAAAACGTGATCGTGGCACAACTGAAATGAGCTAAGCAAAAGGGCTTATCCAGCTAGGCTGACTCTTCCAGTTTCGATCCTTTTCCTGTCTTCAACTAAACACCCTCCATCACTCTTGGTCAAAATGCAGCTGAATGTTAGTTTTTCTCCTCATCGTTTTCTCTGCTCTCCTTGATATAAACGATCCCCCATTCAGAAAGAAAGAATCATATCCTGATTACATTTCCTCAATATTTTGACAACTATTTAATGATACCTATGCTTTTCCCCTACAGTCAACTTTGACCACTTCCAGATTCTACGTGCTATAGGGAAAGGAAGCTTTGGAAAGGTAAGTTTTACTGCCCAGACTCTAAAGCCTACGTAGTGATAATGTTATTGGAACACCCTTGCACACAGCTCTGTGCTTGGGCGCAGCTCCTGATAAGAAACCTCCAATTAAAGCGGAGCATTCCACAGACGTTCCGTTTATAAGATCTAATCATGGCTTTGGTGATGGAACCTGTCAGTAGATTCACTCTCATTTGAAGACCATAATCCACTTCCATGTGGACTTTATAGTACAGTTAAAAACCGACGCTCGTCGGATGGAAACACGACACTAAATCACGTCCACCTCCAAAACACATAAAGGCGTCTTCCGATACTGGGACGCTGCTTGTGCTCCACAGGTGTGCATCGTGCAGAAGAAGGACACCAAGAAGATGTACGCCATGAAGTACATGAACAAGCTCAAGTGTGTGGAGCGGAACGAGGTGCGGAACGTCTTCAAGGAGCTCCAGATCATGAAGAACCTGGAGCACCCCTTCCTCGTCAACTTCTGGTATTCTTTGTTTGTCGCCGTTTTGGCGCGCGCGTGCGCAGGAGAGAGTGGGAACGTAGCGTGTGGCGAACGTGTCTGGGAATGGGAGCGCAGCGTATGTGTGTATGTATGTGTGTACGTGTAAACAGAGTGCGGGGCGCGTGTAGGTATGCGTGCGTGCGGGCAGAGAGAGAGAGAGTGCGAGTGCGTTGTGTGTGGGAGGGGCATTATTGAATGTTCACTCAAAAGCAACTTACTGTATGAGAAGTTTTTCAAGAAAAGATGTTACCTTGAGATCCAGTACGTTCCGGCTGTACAGCAGTTTCTCCAGTTTCACGTAAAACGTTGCCAAGTTTGACAAGAAAAGAGGACAAAACACGAGTAAAAAATAAACAAACTCCCTTTCAGTCGGTGTCCATGGCAAGCATTGTACGCTTATACACACATCACATACTGTGTATATTGCTTTGATGTGCTGTGTTTTCTAGAGACGGGCTTCTGACCGTTAAACCAGGGATGGTACGCCTTTCAAAAGGGGGTCGGAATCCATCAAGGGCATTCCCCCCCCTGCTTTTCTCACCCCTGCGAAGCTGCTAAAAGGACGTGGAGCTCACGCCCCCAGACCAGAGAGGGGAAGCACTTCGCAAGCCAGCCGCATGGTGACACAGAGAGACAGGAAGTGAGGGGGGAGGGGAGTGACTAAGGAGGATGAAGAGCAGCCGTCCTTACTGGGCGGTCCACCCCCACTGCCTGGTCAAGGGGCCCAGCCTCGCATTGGATCGGATCTCTCCCCATTCTCCAATTAGACCTCACTCTCATTCATCAGCTATGTAATTACCAATGCCCCATAGGCACTTACATTGTATGTTTGGTTCTGCCCCCCCCCCCCCCGGCCCCCAGAAGAAACATGGCCGCCCTGATTTGATGTCTCTTTGAGATCGTTAACAATTAGATGATGAGATGGGTTCGACTCCGCTTAATCTGACTTTGAGGGTCTCTATGTCCTTCTCTTTATCTCTCTCTTTCTCTCTCCTTCTCGCTCTCCTTCAGCTGTGTCTCTCTTTGTCTCTCTGTTGCTATCGCTCTCTCTTTCTCTCTACCATTAAGTGTGTCTCTGACCATGCTTCTCTCTCTGTCTCTCTGTCTCTCTGTCTCTCTCTCTCTCTCTCTCTCTCTCTCTCTCTCTCTCTCTCTCTCTCTCTCTCTCTCTCTCTCTCTCTCTCTCTCTCTCTCTCTCTCTCTCTCTGTGCCTCTCTTTCAAATTCTCTATCTTTGTCTATGTCTCTCTTTCCCCTCACTCCCAAATCTCCTCTCGGGAAAACACTCCATTATTCCAGACAGTGTTGGCAGTGTAGTCTACAGCATGTCTATGACTGAATCAATAGCAATCTATTAATTACAATTTTGAGGGTAATAAGCAGAAATGTCCCACAGCGGTTCTGAGGAGAAGGAATGGACCAGCTCGCGGTGTGGGACAATAAATCCAATACAAACGGAGGGGGAAGTTAATGCTTTTGGCAGCGCTGGAAGGGCCCGCGGGCGAAGGGAGATTTCCCTGAGAGATATGCTTGGGTCAGCTCCGCTCCACGCCGCTCCGCTCAGCCGCGAGGGGCTCTGCGGACGGTTGGCGCAAGTTATGATTGTCCCGGATGACGCCGTTCAAGGTCACTGGTGGCGGGTTATCGCATGCGCGCCCAGGCGCAGGGAAGAGAGAAAGAGAGAGAGAGGCTGGGACAAAAAAGGGAGAGGGCTGATTCTCTCCTCCACCCACACACTTTTTTTACTCTCCTCCTTTCCCTCCTCTACTCCCTCGTCTCCTGCCTTTCCTCGTCAATCCTCCCCTCCTCTCCTCCCTTCCCTCCTCCTCTGTACTGCAGGGTCACCCCCTCCTCAGGTGTGGTGTATGAGACAGCAAGTCTCTCAGCCCAACTCTGTTTGAACACAGAGAGTGTCCGTGGGCGACAGATGTACCATATGGACGCTGTTTTGCCATCTGGCTGTTTTTATGATCTCTCTGCGTTCCTAAGAATGGCGCATTTCTAAAACGCATCCATTTCAGAACAGTGACACAGTTCTCCAGGTCGAGTATCTAGCAATTTGGTCTCATGGGTGTCGTCGGTTGATGCGTGGGCGACTTTGGTTTGATACCTGATAAGTCCTAACATGCATGTAGCCTCCGGTATAGTTGAAATGAACACCCTTTCAGCTATTGAAACTCAGTTCTCCACACAGAGAGACCTGTGTTTTGTGTTATGGTGACGGTGATGTGACTACCAGCCTGGTGTGGTCGACGCTGATGTGCCAACGTCAGGGGAGCAGCCTGTGTGCACGCTTGTCTCAGTGCCAGTTGGTACGGGGAACCCTGTTTGGCAGTGGCCCCTCACAGACGGGCATCTGGCTGGGGGAAACCTCACACTGTGTCAAGGTGAGCATCAGAGAGGAGAGAGGGAGGAAGGCTAGGGAGGGAGGGAGGGAGGGAGGGAGGGAGGGAGGGAGGGAGGGAGGGAGGGAGGGAGGGAGGGAGGGAGGGAGGGAGGGAGGGAGGGAGGGAGGGAGGGAGGGAGGGAGGGAGGGAGGGAGGGCAGGGAGGGAGGACAGGGAGGGGCCGGGGGGGAGAGAAGAAAGGGGGAGAGAGGGAGGAGGGGAGAGAGTAAAGGCAGAAAAGGGGGCAAGGAAAAGAGAGGGGAGCGAGCCTGAGAGACAAATAGAAAAGCACGGAGAGAGCGAGCGAGAAGGCGAGTGAGAGATTGAATGACAAAGAGAGGAGAGAGAGAGGGTGCGGGAGAGAGTTTGCACTCTGTATAAACACGCCATTCACGATCTTCCCTGAGACTGCCACTGTCACCCAGTATCTGCCTATAGCGTGGGTGAAGCGCTGTGCCGTTTCAGTGGTGTCCGTTCTCCCTAACCTCTCTCTGGTTTTCCCCTAGTGGACTTGGACAACTCTGTTAGATGTTAGACCAAAACCACAGGCTACTCTGAATGCCACGGTAATGGGGCTTGACTGGCCCTGGGACCTACTGTGCTGATGCAGTGTGTGGTTTTATGCATGGGTGTGTTTGTGTGTGTGTGTAATCTGGCTAGAGCTCAGACACTGATGGAAGAGATGTTATCACAGCCAGGTTTTCAGTCCAGCTTCCCATGCTGTGTAGTGGCCAACTTCCACAGTCAGGTCTTCTTGTCGGACTAACATGGACCGCATTCCGAAGAAGACTATGCAGTACTCCGAACAGAAAGCTCCAAAACCTCTTCCCATTAGCATTCTCGTCGAGTCGGCCTGACTTTCTCGTTCTCGGGTATTCTTTCCCAGAATACCATTACATCTCTACAGCATACTGCACACAGACCCTGCTTCTAACTTCCTTGTAAGTCGCCCTTCTCTTTCCTCATAACCCCTTTGCCAACCGTCTCATCTTCCGTCAAGGTTCTCCTACCTTCACTCCACCTTAAAGGCACGTGCTGTGGAGCCCCTCGTATAGTTTGGAAAACAAAGGGCTTGTCGCACTGTTTGCAGTTTCGAGAGGGCGCTGTGCGGAGAGGAAGGTCCTACTACAGGGATTCAGGATATCTGGCCTGGGCCGGGAATGGAACAGAAATCAAATGGGCTGCGCTGGGACGGACTAGGGATGGAATAGGCTGTGCTGTGCTGTGCTGAAGGGGTCCAGCTCAGTGGACTATGCTCAGAAGCGCGCCAGAGCGGAAGCTAAAGCTGGACTCCCTCACACCCCTGGCCCCCACATCAGGGACTGTTGGGGTGGGTTGGGGGGTGGGTGGGGGTGGGTGGGGGTGGGTGGACAGCAGCTGAGAAAGCATTCGCTTCTGACTGGTAGGAGTCGCTCGGTTTAAGAGGGGATGGGGCCAGATGGACTAGGTTCTTTACCTCATCTGTTCTCCAGTGGCTGTCCGGTCAGCTAAGGTATTTCAGAGAAGTGCGTGGGGGGGGGGATGCGTGTGAGCATGTGCATGCTCGATTGCTCCTGCGTCTGCATACGCGGGGGTTTGGGTAGGTGTGATGACCTCATCATTTGCAGTGTATTCACAACAACGCGACGGCACACCGACTCCTTCCTGTCACGGGAGCGTTGATTCGCGGCGGGTTGTTTTGTTCTCCGGAGGAGCTGTAAGGACACGCAGGATTCTCAGACGCAGCTCACAACGTCAACCATTTGATGAAAACACAAAGGTTGCCATTTGTGAGTCATTTGGGGAGGTAGGACTTCGATCGTGGTGCTTTGTGTGGTCATTCCTCTTGGAGAAGCCATTTTCTAGAGTATGCTATCTCTCCCTGGGGTCTGGCTGTGGTTTTTTGCTAGTCCATTACAGGTCCTCTGGAGGTAGCATCTCTGTAAAAGCTGACTGTTGGCCTGAAGGGCAATTGAGGGTCACGCCAAACTGCATATGTAGCACAACAAACGGACCAGAGATAATTCATGCCAGGCAAAGTAATGAAATCCCCCCATGCTTCAAGATAACGTCCAGGTGGCTCTGCTCTTGCCCCTGCCCGCTGGTGACGCCGGTGGCGAAAGTGCATTGTCGTGTTTTTTTTTCCTCCCCCTCCTGTCTGACGCAGTGTTCCAGCTGAACGGTGGACGTTTTTCGAATGCGGCTCTCGTGGACACGTTTCCCAAATTGAAATTTGGAAGCTATTTTCTCTTCCTGATCTTTCTCGTTTTTGTCACTCGGCGTCCTGGGGTTTGACACTCAAATGACGAGTGTCAAAACCGTGAGCCGTTAAGCCTTTAACAGCTCACAAAATCTGCGTTCGGTGTCTTGTGCCGCCTGACCGATGGCCCGGTGAAGAACCGACTTCGATTCAAAACGTCGCCGGAACTCACGCCTCCGCATCCAGACAACGCCGCGTAGCGACACCGCATCCACCCACGGCCTTGCTCGCGTTTCCAAAACCTCTGTATCTGACCAATCAGCGTGGAGCTTACATGCTCTTATCAGAAGCAGTGGATCGTATGACGCTTCCATTGTTGAGATACACCTTAAGCTGGGTTCTGGACCTTAATGACTTCGATGGCTAATTCACGAAGACTGGGAGGTCCTTTATTCATATTCAGAGGCAGTAGGTGGTCTTGAGGCAGCGAGTCAGAGGGGAAGCCCTGCCTTGTCTCCCTCTCAGTGGAGTGTCGTTTGCCAGCCAGCCTGGAGCCAATTGCGATTAGCTTCGCTCAAATGTGGCCTAGCCCATCACAGTCCTCTTAATTGGGATGAGGGGGATGGGAGGGGGTGGATCTGGAGCATCAAACAGATACCAGTCAATATGTTCGTTCTGGTGATTGGCTGAGGCCCCTCAGCGGTTCCCAGGCAAGCGTTGCCTCAGCCAAATACAGGAAGCTTGACGGGTGTCGTCTTGGATGTTTTTACTCTTCTATCTTAAGGTATCGGGAAGTGAAACAATGTGTTTGTGTGTGTGCCCTCGCACGTGTGTGTGTGTGTGTGTCGGGGGAAGTCTGTGTTGAGCTTGCACTCGTGAACTGGCCGGCCTCTCTGTTGGCTTGAAAGTCAGGCTCATTTCCTTCACCACGTCACATCCAAGTGCTTAGGTTTGACCAACTCCTCGCTTTTATAGAGTGTGCCAGGCGAGCAGAAACAAGAAGCCATCAGCCAAGCATAAAAAGCAGATTTTCTACTAGATTAAGCTTCTTTTCTCCACTGCGGGCTGTGTGCAGACCATCGATCCCCTGATAAAACAGCCGTCCGTCCCCCCCTCCTCCGAACCCCGCCTGCACACGACTAGTCTGACCACAGGGTTGAAGGATGTCAGGGGACTGGTCTGGGTCACATCCACGACATGAAAGATAAATGAAAATAAAAGCTGGGGGTTTTTTTGTCTTCGTTTTTCACTCTGCTGGGGAGGAAACCGCTGTTTCTCCAGCTGGGGGAGGAGAGAAAAGTAGCTGTCATATGTAAATGTCTCTGACAGCTCCTGCACTCCTTCAGCTGAATGCTGTGTTAAGAGGGCTTACTCAACCCCTCCAGAGGGAGGGAGAGAGGAAGTGGAGACAGAGAGAGAGAGAGTTAGAGAGAGAGAGTTAGAGAGAGAGAGAGAGAGAGAGAGAGAGAGTTAGAGAGAGAGAGAGAGAGAGAGAGAGAGAGAGTTAGAGAGAGAGAGAGAGAGAGAGAGAGAGAGAGAGAGAAACAGCAAGAGGGAGAAAAGGAGAGCGAGACTAGAGGAATAGCGAATCAGAGAGGGTGCGAGCCAAACTTAGAGATAGGCCCCTTCGACACAGCCTGTCCAAGGCAGGGATGTTGGGCTTCAATGTTGCCTCCCAGTTTTTCCAAAAGGGCCGTGGACCGTCTCAAATGAGACCCTGTCAGGGAGAGTGCGCCTGGTGCTGATGTGATTGTTGCATATTTGATCTCACTGCTCTTTCGGCGCTTCGCTCAGTGCCTCACTCATCATCAGCTACCCCTCACCCACACTCGCACACACGCACACACACACTCGCACACACAAACACACACAGACACACACAGACACAAATACCTACCTCCTTCTGTTCCAAGCTACCCCATCATTTATCAAACTTTCGAGGGTCTCATTCTGACACTCCCCTCACTAACTTTCGCTCGATCTCCTTTTCTTTCTCTCTCTCTCTCTCTCTCTCTCTCTCTCTCTCTCTCTCTCTCTCTCTCTCTCTCTCTCTCTCTCTCTCTCTCTCTCTCTCTCTCTCTCTCTCTCTCTCTCTCTCTCTCTCTCTCTCTCTCTCTCTCTCGCTTTCCTACCTCGCCCTCCCGTTTACAAACGAACGCGCACACACACACATGCGTACGAAACCCTCGCCCGCTCACCGACACCGCCTCGGTCGAGGCCTAGCGAGCCGACTTATCACCCGGGTGTCTGCATGATCGATGGGGCCGCGGGACGAGCCCCGGCCATTCAGGATCATCATCTCCTGTTAGCGGGCGAGGGGGCGTGCTCTTCTTCCTCTCGTCGCCTCCCAAAAAGATGTTTGTCAGGAGAGCCTGGTCGTTAATCTGCCCTCTCGCCTGATGTCCCTGATGCTCTCTGCTGGATTTACTGCCGTTCCTGGGAGATTGCCGTGGGGGGGTGGAGGAGGCTGAGAGGTACCTAGTTCCAGTCAGGGATCCACACTCCCTGACCAGCCCGGGGCCCCTTTACACTCACTGGGTAGGAGGGAGCGTTTGGAGAATTCTGGCGTGGGGTCGGGGGGGGGGGGGTTCATGCGTTTTTGGTGGGGGGGGGGGTGTTTGGGCCTGGGTGAGTGGTGCGTGGGTGTGTGTGTGTGTGTGTTTGCTTATGTGTGTGGGGCTATGTGGTGCGTCGGAGGGTGGGAGTGATGCGTGTGGGGGGGGGGGGGTGTTTGCGTGTGTCTCTGAAGTGGTTGGCCCTTAGACGTCAAGAGGCCTCAGCAACATCGGAGCCTGTGTAGACAGGCTGGAGTCTGCTCAATCAATCTCCATTCACTCACAGGATGCAACAGCGCTGCTCACTAATTAAAGAGGGTCCTTGGGTGTGTGTGTGTGTGTGTGTGTGCATACGTCAGTGTGTGCAGTGGTGAATGGGTGGCATCCGGTTATGATGTTAAAAAAATGATAATCCATCTCATTTCACATCCTGTCAATTCAGGTGCAGGAAGATTTTCATGTTTAATAGATGTGGATGTGTGGGAGCCTTTTAATATAAAACTTCCTGCAAACTTTGAAGTGTATCACTTCAGAGTTCTACCTCAGCTGAGACACGCTCTCAGCAAGCCGGGGTATGCATGCGTAAAATACTTTTTGCACAAATGGCTTCACTGTGCGCTAGGCTAATTAGCCATACGTTACACAAGGAGAAAGGGAGCTCTCTATTGGGACTCCTAGCCAGTAAAATCAATGCTGATTTGTGCAGCGCTTTCTCAGGAGTGGGTTGTGTGCTGATGTAGGTTGACTGTGCATGCCAGTGTTGGATTGATGGATGGATGGAGGGAACTGAAGGGATCGGCTTACATCACACACACACACACACACACACACGCACACACACACACAGGTGTGCGTCTACGATACACTCAAGAAATGCCAACACACATGCAAACGCACCTATGGCACAGAGATATTGATCAAAGTCAGCCCCTCACATACGCACACATCCCCCTACACCCAGACCACACACACGCACACACACACACACATTCCTATGGGATTGAACTATCAATTATTGTCAGACCACACAGACACACACACCTTTGTCTGGCTCCATGACCTGAAAAAACATTGATATATTTCAATGAAAAAACAGAACATGAACTCCACTTCTTCATCTAGTGATGAATAGCTGTCTGGTATTCGAATATCAAGACGTGCCCCTGGCTTTAGTTAAGAGCTTGACTGCCACGCAGATGATTTGCAAGGACAGCGATGTTAGACCTTGCCGAACTATGCAGGACTAAAGACTACAGTTTGATAGCTAACCAAGAGATTCGTTATGACAGCCTGATGTACTTGGACTGTGTGTGAATGAGTGGATGAGACACACAGTCATCATCCCCAGGAAGTTTGTATAAGCATGTGTCTATTCAGGTGTGTAGATATATTTTCTGTCTCTTGTGTGACGCATTTTGGGGCTTGAGCTAACCAGTTCCATGAAAGCAGCACTTGTAAAGATGCACAAAGATAAGAAAGTCTTCCTGACTCCCTCTCCTCTCTTCTCCTCTCCTCTCTTCTTCTCTTCCCCCCACTCTTCAACTCTCCCTCTCCTCTCCTCCCCCTCTTCTCTCCCGTCCTCTCACCTCTCCCTCTCCTCCCCCACCCCTCTTCTCTCCCGTCCTCTCACCTCTCCCTCTCCTCCCCCACCCCTCTTCTCCCCCCCTCCTCTCCCTCTCCTCCCCCACCCCTGCTCTCCCCTCCTCACCTCTCCCTCTCCTCCCCCACCCCTGCTCTCCCCTCCTCACCTCTCCCTCTCCTCCCCCACCCCTGCTCCCCCCTCCTCACCTCTCCCTCTCCTCCCCCACCCCTCTCCACCCCCACCCCTCTCATCCCCCTCCTCCTCTGCCCTCTTTTCCTCCCCAGGTACTCGTTCCAGGACGAGGAGGACATGTTCATGGTGGTGGATCTCCTCCTGGGGGGAGACCTTCGCTACCACCTGCAGCAGAACGTCCACTTCTCCGAGAGCACCGTCAAACTCTACATCTGCGAGGTGGCGCTGGCGCTGGGCTACCTGCGCAGCAAGCGCATCATCCACAGGTGAGGGGCGCCTCATCCTCATCCGACCCCACTCTCCCGCTCAGCCGGGCTTCTCCCAGTAGTCCAAGAGGGCGAGCAGACGACACAGGCTCGTGCCCGGTTGGGTTGGTTCCGAACCACCTCTGCTACCTGCTCCGTGTCAGGTGAAGGCCGGTCGGAGCCTGTGTTCGATCGCCTCTGTCTGTCAGTCGTCCTCTGGGCTCTCCAGCAAGGTCAAAGGGAGGTGGCGCACCTGGCGACTCGGAGTTGCTGAGTCGTGTCTTCAAGAAGTACACCGTACCGTGTTGACAGTAAACTGCTGATGTACTAAGACGTAGGTGCCTCGTTGGATCTGGGATCAGTCCGTGCGGTTTGGGCAGAAATTTGCATCGCAGTGGCAGGGAGCCAAACACACAGAGCCAGCATGGAGATGAATCCAGGCCAACCTTATTACTTAAGTTAAGAGGAAAGATGTCCCCAGGACTTTTACCATGCTTTATCTCCCCCCTAGTAGGCACTCAAGCCCTCCAGCCTTACAGCTCCCAAACCCCCCCCCCCCCCCCCCCCACACCCTCCAAGCCCCCGCCCCCACTCTCCCACCCCCCCACCCCAGCCCTGAGTAGCCAGATAATCGAGGAGAAAGGCCTTTCCGGACCAGGACGAATGGTCCACTTCACTATTCCAGAGGGCCACAATTAATCAAAGCCACCGTAACAAATGACATCATTTAGTGGCGGAACTTAAAGCAGATTACAGTCGTTTCCAGCTGTCCAACCTGGAACCCCCCCCACCCAGGAAATAGTTTGGCTTATCAATTTCGCCATCCGCCGATTGATCCGATGTGTGCCCATTCCAGGCCTCTGGGGAGCGACGTGACTGAAGGTGCAGGTGTTTGTGTCGTTTTGTTTTGATGGAATCGTCCCCTTTTCCGTCAGCATTCATTAGGAGAGGAAAGAGGTGGCTGTTCCTCCTGTTGTCTCATCTGTATGGAAATTGAATACACATTTCCCCCCCTCCCCCCTCCGCGGCAAAAGCCGCGCACGCGGGCTTCGTAGCGCGCGTGCGTGCTTGTTTCCAGGCGGGAGTGTTTCTATTCCTATTTGCGCCCCGGCTCTTTGCGAGGATCTCGAACCGCGCTCATTCGGTTTCTACATCATTCATCGTCAAGAGGACATGAATGATTGAGGACGAGGACGGAGGACCGCGGTGTAGAACGCACGTCGAAGCCCCTCGACGAGCCGAGACGAACGGGGACGTCGACGACGAAGCGTGCCATCGTCGATGATGTCCCCGGAGAGGGGCACCGCGGGGGGTCGCTCATTTGTTTTCCTCAAATCCGCCGATGGATCCTCCGTCGATCTTCCACCCTCTCTGCTTTAGCACGTCCCCCAGTGATCCAGCGAGCCTCTCTAGGGGAGGGCCCAGGCGGTGTGTCGGGCTAGCCAACGTCACCAGCTACGGTAACTAACCAGGGTGAGTTTCATCACCCGCTACTCTGGGGACCTTCAATTATTAACACCTGGCTGCATCTTAATTAGCTGTCTCTTCCGAGACCAACCTCACCAAACAAGCTCTGGAAAGAAGGGAGGAGGGAGGTGGAGAAAGAGGACTGAGGGGTTTGGGAGTGTGTGTGTGTGTGTTAGGATAGCATTACTCCATGCAGTCGGAGTCGAGGCAGTGAGACAGGTCCTCTAGCAGTCTGGCTGAGCCTGAGGTGGCTGTATATCTACAGCGGACCTGCTGTGTGTGTGTGTGAGCGTGTGTGCGTGTGTGCGTGTGTGCGTGTGTGTGTGTGTGTGTGTCTGAGCGTGTGTGTGCGTGAGCGTGTGGTAGCGTGTCAGCGTGTGCGCCCTTGTCCGTGCCGCCGTCGGAACCGAAAAACAGGCGCGGGAAAACACCTTTCCCCCAGCCGTAACCGCGTGTTTTTGTGTAAACTCCTATCACATGAAGCATGGTGTGGCCCAGCTGTTTCTGCCTGCTCGTTTCCAACAGCGACGTCTCACCAGGGATGGAGGGTGCAGGCGATAGGGAGCTCACCCTCAGCTGGCGTCCTTGTCTCCAACAGGGACTCTTTTGCGTCCGCCCCTAAAGTGATTCGTCGTGACAGGCGCGGGTTTCTTGTTTTTGATTAACTCTTTCTCTCTCTGTCTCTCTGTCTCTCTGTCTCTCTGTCTCTCTGTCTCTCCTATTTTACTCGACACTATACCGGATACATATTACACTTTTCTGCCTATCCTCCACACCTCCTCTATCCCTCTGTCCTCCACACCTCCTCCATCCCTCTATCCTCCTCCCCTTGTTCGCCCCCAGCAGGGGCCCTCAGGTTCCCACTCAACTCGACCACCCCAGGAGCGCCTGCTACAGCCTCCCCCTCCCCACAACAGTCCTGTCCACCGCCTCGGGGTTCGAATCCCAGTCCCACCGCACCTCAACACCGTGCCCTGCCACCCAGCCCCTCTCGCTCGTTGCTCGATCCCCAAGCTGACGAAAAACCACGGGCGGCATTGTGACTCAGCCATTGAAGGCAAACGTTCCAAAACCCCTTCCAGCTATGATGTAGGATTGGGCCCGATTATAAGGCAGAATGTATCGTTTCATTGTTCCACGTCTGTCATTTCGGAAGTGAAATCCGTGGAGTGGTCTAGTTGCTTCAGAACAATGAGACGCAGAACAGGGCGGATCCGTTGAGGCGCTCACGCTGGGAACATGGCAGCAGCTCTACCCCCAAGTCTCTGTGGCGGAAGTGGGTTTGGCCGCTCGCAAAGATTGGGTTGTGTGCCTCGGGGTGCTGCTCTACCTCTCTGTCTCTCGTTCTCTCTCTCTTTTGTCTCTCACTCTCTCTTTTCTCTCTCTCTCTCTCTCTCTCTCTCTCTCTCTCTCTCTCTCTCTCTCTCTCTCTCTCTCTCTCTCCCTTTTTCTCTCTTTCTCTCTCTTTTTCTCTGTGACTTTGACTGCGGTAAATAATTAATCAGTGATAATTGTGATTTTAGCTGTGCCTTTTTCAAAATTGCTGCTCTCAGAAGCCCCAGCTCGCTCTCCAAACCGGCCCAAAATGAGACCGGAGCCTCTTCAGACCTGCTTGTCAGGTCGTCTCGCTGCGTCTCACAGCAGCATTGTGTCTATGAATAAGAGATAGCTCCTCTCCTCCTCCTCCTCCTCCTGCCCCTCCTCCGCCCCTCTCCTCCTTCTCCCTCACTAGCAGCAGTCAAGACCACTCTCATTTAACAGATCAAACTACAGTGAGCGAGGGAGCGGGGAGCTTTTAGTCCCCTCTGTCGGAGGCTGGGGGGGGTGTGTGAGGAGTGGGGGCTGTGTGAGGCTGGGGCTTTTAGGCCCCTCTGTCGGAGGCTGGGGCTGCTTGAGGCTGGGGCTGTCGGAGGCTGTATGAGGCTGGGCCTGCCGTCTCTCTGGCTCTTTACACCTGCTAGTGGAGGTGTTTCTCCAGACTCCCACCACCTCACTGTGTCTCCCTGGGGTAGAGGGGGGAGGGAGGGAGGGAGGGAGGGAGGGAGGGAGGGAGGGAGGGAGGGAGGGAGGGAGGGAGGGAGGGAGGGAGGGAGGGAGGGAGGGAGGGAGGGAGGGAGGGAGGGAGGGAGGGAGGGAGGGAGGGAGGGAGGGGGTATGGATGGGGGAAGCTTGGCTGTTGGACAGAGGCAGATCTGAGAGCAGGTCTGGGATGGGGTAAGTGCTGTAGCTCCATGCTGATGGCCCCATTATCAAAGGACCTCTTCTTAGACTGTGGAGCCGTTGGTCGAGAACAGAGGTCTGGAACACACCCCTGCCAAGAGGAGACAGAGGACTGGCGACGTGTGTGTGGTGTGTGTGTGCGTGTGTGTGGTGAGTGTGTGTGTGTGTGTGCTTATGGGAGGGATCCCAGATTCTTCCTTTTCCAACCACCACACCACCAAGCCTGACCTGTGTGTGTGTGTGTGTGTGTACCTGCTCTGTGTTGAGACGGGCTGTTGGTTGAGTCCCAGCTGTCTTCTGTCAGTGTCTCTGGAGCGGGGTGGCGGTGGGGGCGGTGGGGTATCAGATGCCCGGGTGCAGGGGTCAGGTTACCCCTCTCCTCCTGATGGCAGGTGTAATGAGGTCATTAGATCCAGCTAATAGCTTGTTGGGGCAGTGAGGCGGGAGAAGGGCCAGGCCAGATCAGCTTCCCCCGCGCCCGCTTACCGTCAGATAACCTCCATCATCCAGGTACCCCCTCCTTCCCCCTCTCCAGGTAACCCTCTCCATCTCTGGCTCCCCCTCGCCAGGTCCCCTCCCTACCCCCCACCCCCTCCTCCACGCCCACAGTAGGGTAACTAGACACCCTGGAGCCCGTGGTACACACAGTACTATCCGATGTATGTACCTCTCATACCTGAGAACTGTTTCACCACTTCTGGAGGAGAGACAGAGTGAGGGAGAGGAGGGGGGGGGGGACTCAAATTGAGAAAAAGAGAGAGAGAGAGAGAGAGCGAGAGAGAGAGGGAGGGAGAGTGAGATGATGGAGAGTGGAAATAGAGAGAGGGGAGAGGAAAAGAGCAACACAGGGAGGACAGGTGTTTTCGACAGTCAAACTGTCCTTTCCGGAGGGGTTGACGGAGTGACACAGCTGTCACCCTGTGGCCCTTCCGTCTGGCTGGCTGGCTGCCTGTCACATCCATCTGTTGCTCCGGTCCAATGGCGAGATTACGCTTACATCTGCTAATGAATGTGTAGCGCGGGGCCCGGCCGCTTGGCCGCCCGTCACACTGAAGGACGACAGTTCGTAACCCTCCCTGGTGTGTGTGTGTGTGTGTGTGTCTGTGCATCTGGCGCCTGCGTCGGTCGAGTCGCAAACGGACCGTGAGGGTGAGTCAGACAGAGAGAGAGAGAGAGAGAGAGAGAGAGTCTAACATCAATCCGAAAATGTTCTATTCAACTTCCGCGGATAAAGCTCCATCTGTGACCGTCATTCTGTGGAGAGGCTTATCAGGCCGAGCTCGTGGATGCCCTGATAGAAGAGTACCAGCCTGGGAGGACAGGGGATCCTGGAGAATAGACCCGCCGAACAATCGCACCCGTTTTTTTGGGGGGTTGTTGTTAAAGCCGGAACGGCTTATAAAACTCATTGTGTTCCGTATCTCGTCTCCAGACGGTCGTCGTGACAACAGGCCTCCCCCCCCCCCGCGTAATGGCAGATATTAGGGGCTCAGGCGCACCAGCTGCATCCCATAATGATCTCCCATTGATCTGCAGGGCTCTGGCTGCTCTCTGCTTGGCCCCACCCCTCCCACCCCCCACACTCCCCCCACCCTGTTGCTGCCTTCACAATGGAGAGTTGGCCTTTAGCTATGAAACACCTCACCCAGTCCCTCCCTTTACCCTCCTTTGAGGCAAATGCCAGCTAATTAAAGACAACACATGTGGCCTTTTTAACCCCCCGGCGGAGCCAGCCGTGGGTACACAGGGCGCCCAGGAGAGCACCGCACGCCGCCCCCCCCCCCCACACACACACACACACACGTGCGCCGCGGCACAGTCCCTTTGATATGGTAATGACGAGACGCTCTGATAGGCCGGTCGGGGGGAATTAAGAGTCTTAGGGCTGGTGAGCTCAAAGGATGCTGGTTAAGTGGACATGATCACCTGACAAGTTGCTGGGAAGAACACTGGCAGATTAGCTGAGTCACCCATTGGCTTTGCTGGTGTGCGTGCGTGCGAGAAGGTGTGTGTGTGTGTGTGTGTGTGTGAGAACGAAGCCATTTTTTTCCATGTTCATCCTTAAATAAGCATTTTTGGACTCCCCTTTGAAAGCGCGTTCGACTCTACTTTCAAAGCTCAGTTCAAAGCTAAGCTGAAGAAGAGGGAGGACTCTCGAGTGCGCAGACAGACACCAGAGGCTGTGGGGGGGCTGGAGGTTGAGGTGCTTCTGCCTGTCATTAGTGTTGACCTTGGTGGGTCTAGTTAGAAGTCCGGTCTGTCCTAACCTGCTTCTCATCATGAAAAACTGTATGTCTGCATGTCTGTCTGTCCCACTTGTGTGTCTGCTGCGGTGTTCTCATAGCCTTCCCAGCTGCTTCACACACACACACACACACACACACACACACACACACAGGAGATGACTCTGCGAAGAAGAGAATGAGACTTTTGTCTCCACGCCAGCCACTCCTGAGGTGAATAGTGAGCCCTGATGAAGACAGTGACATGGCATCTAGTTTCTGCTAGGCTAACACCTGAACCCCACCCCCAGAACTATCATATGAATTCCGGTAGAGCCCGAGCCTGTGTGATCCTACACCCCTGTTCCGGAGTGTTCCGTCCAGGTCCAGTGAGACAGAGAGTGGGTTCTGGTGGAACTGAGTTTCGCAGGTGCGGCTGTTGTGTTGTTTTGCTCGCGTGTCTACTGATATCGTAACTGCTGACGCTCTGTCGAACAGGCTGCCCCTCAGCACACCCGACCGCAACCTCACCGTGGCTGGACGTGACGCCAGCGTTTTGTGCCCGTTGCTGTGTTTTCCTCTCGCTCTCGCTCTCTCCTGTCTTGCCCCTCCCTCTCTCTCTCGCACTGTCTTTCCTCTCTCTGTCTCCCCTCTCTCCCTCCCTCCTTTGTCTATAGATATATATATATATCTCTTTCTCTCTCTTATCTCTCTTTCCTCTCGCTCTCGTTCTCTGCCTGTGCCAGACAGAGCAGCAGTGGCTGTCCGGACCATGAGACAGCATCGTGGAGGTGACGGAGATGCTCACGGGGAACACGTCTGACTGCTGCATCCGTGTGTGTGTGTGTTTTTCTTTCAGGGACATCAAACCTGACAACATTCTACTGGATGAGCACGGTAAGACCCGCCCGCCATCTCGTCTCTCGTGAGGGGCTCCGACCCTCTCCTGTGTGTCTTCCTGTGGAGCGTCTGTCTCTCTGCGCCGTGGGCCCGCCCCGTCCCGCTGTCATTCAAAGACGCGATCGATGGTCGCGCGCGCGGTGGGAGGGCACGGCGGTGGCCGGAGAGATACGGAATCGGTAACTGACTGGATGGTGTGGATAACGGATGATGTTGTCGCACTCTCCACTGAGCCCGCCCCCCCCCCAGCTGTGTTTCCACGAAACACCCCCCACACACACACACACACCCCTCCTAGCCCTGTGTGACGGAGAGTTCCTTTCAGAGACGGGCCGCTAGCTGGACTAGCCACGCTCCCTTAATGACTCTGCGCCCGCGGAACACAACAGGTGCCGCGGAGGCGCAGCCAAGCCTACCGTGACGAGGCTCAGCTGCAACATCCTTCATCGGTACGCTAATAGAAAAGGGGCACTTTTAATACTCTAGGAATCTATCCTCCTCTCCTCGCAAACAACGCACACACTCACGCCCACACCCGTGAACACGCCCCGACGCTCAGGCCGAAACAGCATGCGAACGCGTGCACGCAGTAACGCCGGCGGGCGAACACACGCACGCACACACACTCTTGACGTCCTGAGGAGGATACTGGGCAGCCGGTTGGAGGACAGAGAGGGGGGTGGGGGGTTATTCGGATGGCAGCCCTTCTGCCTCAACAAAGTAGGGAGAGAGGAACGAAGAAAGGAGGTGGGGTGGAGAGAGAGAGGAGGAAGGGCAGACGGACGGAGGGAACCATGGAGGAAAGGACAGGGAGGATGACGGTGGACGACGAGGAGAAGAGAGTGGGAGGAAGGGAGAGAGAGAGCGTGGAGAGAGAGGGTGGTAACTTGAGCGAGAGGGCAACAATGAGAGAGGGAGGTGAACGGACAGAGAGAGAAAGGCGTGAACGGAGAGAGAGAGAGAGAGAGAGACAGAGAGACAGAGAGAGAGAGAGAGCTGTTGTGACAGCCTCGTCGCTTCCCCCAGGACTGCAGATGTCATCCGCCTCTTGCGGCTGATTCCCCCGGCCCCATTAGCCCGCGCACCTGCGGCCGGCACACCTGCCCTGACCACAGAGACGCTCTGCCGCCAGGTGTGCGCTCCGCGGCCCCCGCACGCCCCGTGGACGACGCACTCCGATGCTCCCTCCACGTCCCAGGCGGCTCCTTTTCCTCTCGTCGCTGCCCTTTTAAGGCTCCGCGGATAGAAACAGCAGCACTGGGAGGATGTTTTTTTTTTTAAGCGCAGCGATTCATCCAACGCAGGTTTATCTTCGGTCCGGTGGGAAATCACTTGTCTTTTTTTATCTTTTTTTTTTTTCTGTCAAAATGATCGACTCTGGCCGCCGACTGAGGCGGCGCTGCTAAACGTCGGATCCTCGGGTGGGGTGTGTCTCTGCTCGGGGAGATGGTGTGACCCTCAACTTGTCCTCCTAGGCGTGCGTGCGTGCGTGTGAATGTGCAGGCATCGGCTTCGCCTCCCTTGCTCACACACACACACACATACGGATCCTAAACAGCGACGCAGACAGTGGCGTGGTGTACGCAGGCACCTCAACCTACACATTCGTTCACACACACACACACACACAGACCTCACGCCACAGAACACACACTGCACCGGTGGGCGGGGTGGGGGGAGGGCTGGGGTCACCCTCTGAAGCGTTGTCCTGGCCAAAGGAGGGATATTTCATCTACGGAAACGCTTCGGTGAAGCCCAGGAGCTGATGGCGCCTTGAAAGATGTCCCCACCTCCCTGCCTAATGTTGCATAGAGCTCACACAGGGGAGACAAACGACCGTAGACTTGTGTAGGTGTCACTCTTGTGGCACCCCCAAAGGTGCCTGTTTCGTCTTCTTCTCCAATTGACGAGCACACACACCGTGTGTGTGTGCATATGCGCGCGTAAACGAGAGAGAGAGAGAGGGAGACAGACAGAGAGAGAGAGAGAGAGAGAGAGAGAGAGAGAGAGAGAGAGAGAGAGACAGACAGACAGACAGAGAGACAGAGAGAGGGACAGGAGGACAGGCTGCGGTGGAAGATAAAAGAGTTGTAGTGTAGATAAAAGATAGGAAAAGACAGATAAGGATGCAGATAGCCGGAGAGAGAGAGAAATGAGTAAGGTTCGAGAGAGGGAAGGAGGGAAAGTGTACTGTATTTGATGCGCAGAGCGAGAGAGTAAGCGCAGAGAGAGAGGGAGAGAGGGAGAGAGAGAAGTAGAGAGGGAGAGAGGTAAAGAGAGAGAAAGAGAGAGAGAGAGCATGATGGCACCTTCCTTATTTCTGCTGGCGTCTCTCAGGCTCCTGTCTTATCTTTAGAGCCCAGCATCTTTGTATAAACAAACACCCATGTTCTGTCCAGCTCCGGGCCTCTGCTTTGCATTCACAGCACCATCTGTGTGTGTGTGTGTGTGTGTGTGTGTGTGTGTGTGTGTGTTTTTGCGAGTGTGTGCTCGAGCAGTGTGATGGAGGGGTATTGGGGCACCCATTCAACCGAAAACAATTGCTCTGCGGCACACACATATACACACACAGAAACACGCACACACACAGACAGCACACACACACACACGCCCCTCATCAGCTAATAAAGGAGGGTGCTCAGTGTGCGTGGCGAAAGCTTCGGGCTATCACCCACCAAGGTGAACCAGTGACTTTGGAGGAGCTTCCTGTCACAGCATCTCTAACCCCCGCCCTCACACACACACACACACACACACAGCCCTAAATAAACATCTCTGTGTTGTATCGTGCGTGCTGGCTTACCATGTGTCCCTTAGGCATTGTATGATGTGGAAAGTCGTAGCTAACTGAAGGTATACCGTGACTATATCATGTGAAAACAATGCACTGCTGGTCCTTGATCTGCTGCTGTACTTCCTGTATGCGCCGATTGGCTGCCGCTTTGGACCAACGCTAGCGTCTGATGAATGAACGTGTCAAAAGTCAAGGTAACAAGTAGGATCATCGACAGCCTGAAACGTAAAGGACATTCTTGGCTGTTTTTTTTCTTCTCCCCCCTGTGGTTTAGGCCACGTCCACCTGACAGACTTCAACATCGCTGCCATCGTCAAAGACGACCTGAAAGCCACCTCGATCGCGGGGACAAAGCCATACATGGGTAAGAGAGAGGTGACACCGGCCATGGACGACACAAGCACACAAACCGGACCCAGGTCCTTGTTTGTATCCCAGATACAGTGCGTTTGATTTCACTCTCGAGGCATGCCTTTCAGGGACCCGTCCCACTATACACAATACACCGCACCTATCGCGTTTTCCAACAAACAAACAAAGAGGTCCTCTTCTGTGAAAAGCAGCATACAATCCAGTTTCGGCGTGCACAGAGCCAGCCTTATTAACTACGGTGGATGAATGGGCGTGGGGTTTCGAGGCAGCTAATATACAGTAACAGAGTTACCGCAGGCTGCTAGGCTACGGGAACATGACCCCGAATGACCTGTCTGTCTCGTCCAATGTGATTAGCGGAGAGGACTGATGCGCCGTCTGATGAGGAGTGACAGGGACCAAGCAGGAGAGAGGAGCAGCGGGAGCGAATCGTGTGTGTGTGTGTGTGTGTGTGGCAAGCGCGTGTGACGATAAGGACTTTAGACAAGTCGGATCTAGATTTGGTAGCCTGGAAGATTATTTATGATCCTTTCTTTATTTTATCATCTGCAGGTTCCTCGTGTGCGTGCGTGCGTGGATGCATGGACGTAGCTGTGCGTGGGAGAGAGAGAGAGAGAGAGAGAGAGAGAGAGAGAGAGAAAGAGAGAGAAAGAGAGCGGATGTATGTGTGGCAGTGTACGTGTGCGTGTGTGTGAAACCTTCATTAGTGTCCATCCGTCGTCGTGTGTGTGCATGCAGCCCCGTGTGCGAGTGTGTCGAGGTAGTGACCTGGCTCTCTCCCCCCCCCCCCAGCCCCAGAGCTGTTCCAGCCCTTTGAGGTGACCCACCCTGGCTACTCCTTCTCCGTGGACTGGTGGTCTCTGGGCATCACGGCGTACGAGCTGCTGAGAGGACAGGTAGGCCGGCCGCCTCACCCAGGCCCACACACCTCCCACCCCTGGGAATAATACATCCCTCCATCAGGAACACAGCCGTGGGGAAGCTATCTGGGGTTGACAAAGACACCCGTGCGAGAAACGACCTCTTTTGTCACTCCTCCCAGCTTTCCCCAGGATAGGCCAGGATGGGTTTCTGTCTGAGGCGAGATGGGGGGGATGCTTAACTCGGATCAAATCGAGTTTCTGACAGGGCTTCGTGTGGATAGGAACATCGCTGTGCCCATCATTTGGTCGTGGATCCCAGGGTTACATCCCCCCCCCACCCCCCGTGGCTTTACCTCAGCCTCTGCCCCTCTCCCCTCTCTACCAGGCCCTCTCAGTCCCTCCTGCCTCCACCTCGACCTGCCTCTGTCCCTCTCCAGCGCTGGCGGTAGCCCCAATCTGTGCCCCCACGCGGTCCCCACCCTGCCCCCCATCCTGCTGGGCCTAATCACCGGTGTCATGTTCGTCTGGGAAGCAGCCATCCGTCACTGTCACTTCCCCGCGCACACTTCCTGTCCTCTAAGCGCGAAGGGAACTCTCTAGATAGCTCGGGGAGAGAAGCCTGCGGTGCCGTTTGAAGGAGCGAAGATGCTGTGTCATTCTCAGGCAGGTCTCTGTGTCCGCTTTCCGGGTGGGGTTGCGTCGTCTTTTCGCACGACTTCCTGGAAGTGAAAGAGCAGTATGTTTCGTGCGTGTTACCCTTTCCCTCTCGATCCCCAGAGGCCATATGTGATGCGGTCCAGCACGCCAGCCAATGAGCTCCTCCAAACGTTTCACAAGGTCCACCCTTGCTACCCTGTGGCCTGGTCACTGGAGATCAAGTCTCTGCTCAGAAAGGTATGGTGTGTGTGTGTGTATAGGGGTGTGTGTAGGGGTGTAGCATATGTGTGTGTATGTGTGTCTAGATCATCCTGGAGCGTACAGTATAAATGTTCGGTATTTCCACTGTAGGGCTACTTAACCAGTCTAGCGATGTTTCACTGCATTGCTCCAGGAAACACACTGCCAGCCCCTATCAGCATTCCACCAGTGTGTGTGCTGTGTGTGTGTCTGTGTGTCTGTGTGTGTGTAGGAGGATGGGTTAAAGCTCATCCTCCTCTCTTCTCGCCCCCTCCCTTCCTCGACTTCCTCATCACCTTCCTCTCCTTCTTTCCTCCTCTCCTCCTCCCCTCCTCCTGTCCTCCTCCCCTCCCCTCCTCTCCTCTCCTCTCCTCCTGTCCTCCTCCTCCCCTTCTCTCCTCCTCTCCTCCTCTCCTCCCCTCCTCCTCCTCCTCCCCTCCTCCCCTCCTCCCCTCCTCTCCTCCTGTCCTCCTCCTCCCCTCCTCTCCTCCTCCCCTCTTCCTGTCCTCCTCCTCTCCTCCTCCACCTCCTCCCCTCCTCCTCCTCTTCACCTCCTCCCCTGCTCTCCTCTCCTCCTGTCCTCCTCCTTCCCTCCTCCTCCTACTCACCTCCTCCCCTCCTCTCCGCCTCCCCTCCTCCTCCTCTTCACCTCCTCCCCTGCTCTCCTCTCCTCCTCTCCTCCTCCTCTTCACCTCCTCCCCTGCTCTCCTCTCCTCCTCCTCCCCTCCTCCTCCTACTCACCTCCTCCCCTCCTCTCCTCCTGTCCTCCTCCTCCCCTCCTCCTCCTACACACCTCCTCCCCTCCTGTCTTCCTCTCCTCCTTCTCTCTTCACCTGTCCTCGTCCTCCTTCCCTCCCAGCTCCTGTTCATAGACGTCCAGAAGCGGATCTCCTGCCTGGCTGAGCTGCAGGACCTGGACTACATGTCTGACGTCAACTGGGACGCAGTGCTCAGCAAACAGCTGGCCCCCGGGTTCATCCCCAACGTGAGAAATGACCGTGTCATTCGCCAAGCCGCCAGACCATGTCCCTGTCACTTAGCATCTCAGAGCCGCAGCAACAGAACCACAACAACAGAACCACAAAAACAGAGCCACATAAGCCTAACATTGTTGATAATAACATCATATCTGAACCACAATGTCATCCTGGCATAATCGCAACATAATCCACAACAACATTAATGAAACAGTCGATCAGCTCTGCCCTACAATAGAATACAAAGGAATACAATTCCCAAATAATAATTTATCCCTGAAAATAATTATTGTAATAGAATAGTAAAGAATAAAATAAAATACAATAGTACTTACTTTTGTTCTATGCTATCTGCCTAGACAGCCCCCTGCTGGTTTAATTAGTCCCCACACACACAGACACACAAACACACACACAGACACACACACAAACACACACTCCCGTAAGCACAGAGGGAGGTCCTGTCTGCTTGCTCTTCCCCAGTGGTGTGAATCAATTAGCCGGCAGGTAAATGGGAGACCTGCAGGAAGTGATGTCAACAGCCTCCACGCTGGGTGGGTGTGGAGGGGATAGGGGGACGGCTGCTCAGTCGGCATGGTGACTGAGCCAGTCGTCCGTTGCCGGAGGTCGTGGGTTGAGTTATTATGGGATGTCTAGGAGCGGACAACTTGAACGGCCTGGTGTGTGTCAGATGCAAGGCCGGCCTGTGTCACCCTCAACCTGTAATCGCAAAGGCCGACCTTCCCACAAGTCAGTTAAACATGAAACTAAACCAGTAACACTTCATATCAGTGGTTCACAGGCCAGTGAGAAGTGAAAGAGGAATGATGGCAGTGGGGCGTGTACCGCGTTTCATCCCCATGACAGACAGGGATGAGTCCAGCCCGGCCGGGGCGAAAGAGAATCGGCATGGTCTCTCCGTCCGACGATAGCCCGACCCTCACGTCCTGTCTGTGTTGCAGAGCCCGATCTTCACTTCCTGTCTGCATTGTAGAGCCCGATCCTCACTTCCTGTCTGTGTTGCAGAGGCGGAGACTCAACTGCGACCCCACGTTCGAGCTGGAGGAGATGATCCTGGAGACCAAGCCCCTGCACAAGAAGAAGAAGAGGCTAGCCAGGAAGACCAGGGAGCAGGGCTCTGACGGGTCCCCCCAGGTAAGTGCCTCCCCCTCCCCGCAAAACAAGCACCGCTCTGACAAAGGTTCCGCCCCCGGACGAACAGCTCATCGCTCACGCTCCGCGGCGGAGGGGGCCACGGCCCAGTTTAAGGTGACAAGGCTCGTTTAGTTTGTCCTGTAAATGTGTCCCGAGTTCTGGAGGGTGGCCGGCAAGGAACGTGTCAAAGCTCCGAGTCATCAGAATAAGTTACCCTGCGGAGCATTCTGTTCATAAAGGCCCAGGAAAAAAGGTTTGGAGGAAGCAATCACTCTTCCCCCCCCTCCCTCCCCCCCCCCCTCCTTCTCATTCTCTCAGTGCACATAAATCAGGCAATCCTCGTAGTGTTCATGCTATCGCAGACGGAAAACACCTAAAGGTTAATTTGAACCCCCTGGCTAGACCGCACACACACACACAGACAGACACGCACATACATATTTCGTGTGATAATGAAAAGAGCTGGATCGGTGGCAGTGGTTTTTATTAAAGGTGCTTTTCGGCGGCAGTAAGTGTTTGTCACGCTTCGTCCTCGGCCTGTGAGTGCTCACGGCTATTAAAGGGGAAGTTTGGGGGGGGTGGGCACTTAATGATGTTACTCATCCACCGTCTACCTCTGTTGAGTGTTCTGCCTGTGCAGCAGACACCTAGACAAACAGCCAATCAGCCAGGCCGATCATCCTCCCCTCCATTCTTAGCCATTCGAACCGCCCTGCCATCCCCCTCTTCTCATCCATCCATCCCCTCCCTCTCTGCTAGCCTTCCCTCAACTGCTTCCGCGCCATCTCTTTTGTCTCTCTCATTTCTTTCCCGCTCCCTCTCTCTTCCATCTCTCCCTCCCTCCCCCCTCCCTCCTTCCCTCCCTCCCTGTCCTGTTTTCTCATGGTTAGACCGGGCAGGGCTACACCCCAGCTGTTCCACTGTGAGTTAGAGCAACCTTTCATTCAGCGGCTAAATGTGTTTACCCAAGAGGAGTGCGTTCGCATGAATCCATATCAGGGAGGGCTGAGAGCTGGAGGCAGGGAGCGTGGCATTGAGAGCTGGAGGGAGAGCCTTTATAGGCTAATCAGAGCCTATTGACCAACCTCACCACACTTCTGCAGTCGATGTTCGACGGACGTCATCACCAAGTAAATCAGATGCCGTTTCTTAGTTCCCCCCACCCCCCCTTCCTCCTCCTCCAATTGTGGCTACATCAAATCGTTTTATGAGGTCTTGTGTTTCGTTGATCGGAGCACAGCTATTTGCATGCTCAAGGTACACATCCTGCTCGCGAAGCCTGGAGAGCAGCCGCAGGCCCGAAGGACGCCGTGTTCTATGCTAGCTGACAGCTTTCTGTGGGGACTTGCCCGGGCGTATCTCCCTGCCACGCGTATGAGACGGACGCACGCCTAGCATTCACTCCGGGGATGATGTGAGAACAGCGTTCCCACCGACCGAAAGCTTTCCACGGTAATGAGGCGTTATGGTGATCGCTGTCCCAAAGAGAAACACCTGTCACGTATTCTACACAAGAGAAGCTCTCATACTGCACGCCAGCCCTCGGGTTCACAGAAGGAAGATGTCTGCATGGTTTGTGTCGAGGAGATAGCACTACAATGGGAAATACACTTTGCTCGACGAGCTTTCCACTAAAAACAAAATCCGTCTTTGATTCTTAGATTGAATGAAGCACCGAGTATATCAGAAGCTTCTACTCTATCCTCAAGGTGTGTGTGTGTTTGTTTGTTTACTTCAAAATAAGACCTGAGAGGCCACGTGTAGAAGGCCTCTGTTTCCTGGAGAGGTGGTGGTGGAGGGAGGAGAGGGAGGAGGGGGAGGAGGGGGAGGAGGGGTGTGGTGAGCCGTACGTGCAGCGTTTTTAAAGCAGAGCAGATCAATGCGGTGTGAAGGCTACCGCTACCTGGACCAGGCCTAATGTAGAGTACTGTCTGGCTCCACACCCAGGGTGGCCTGGGGGGGGAGGAGCCAAAGAGGCGTTGAAGATCGCCAAAAAAAGTTGATCAATGTACAGCATGCCGGTGTCCCCTATTCATGTTGTTATCCATGCATTACCGATAGTTACGCAAACAGACGCTGACCGACAGTTAGTAATAGCTAATAAAGCCATGACAAAGTTTTCATCGGCTTGATGTCAAATAGAACATGCAAACCATCGGATGCTAATAGTTGACAAAGGTAGCATAGGTAATGTACTGTAGCAATGTGAATGCACCCCTTTCAATATTTCTCCAGCTCTCAATAACCCTCAGTCTCTGACCATCATTCACCCCCCCCCCCCCCCACACACACACACTTTTTTTCTCTTTCTGACCGTCTCTCATGAGGCCCATCTGAACGCTTGCTGTTGAGTTCCTAATGGACAGTCGAATTAGCTCAATTAAATCACTTAATGCGCTGGAAAATTGGACTCGTGTTGTGGTTCGGAAATAGGCAATTTCACTTTCTTCTGCAACGCCCCACCTCCTACACACACACACACTCACTCACCCACACACACACACATACACACATACACTAACATCTCCAAAGCTGAACTGTTGTACAACACAATCCTGCTGAGGCTACCTAGCAGCTCTGTGTAAACACATTAACCTAGCCTACTAAGGCAAGCTAGCAAGTACATTTATTTAGCTAAGCAAACCCTATCCTGTCAAGGCTAGCTACCAGCTATTTACAACCACATTCACTTCAGTAGGGAAAGCTAGCAGACATTCACTTTGCTTTGGTAAGCTAGCAAACAGTCTCTAGCCGGATACTGACACACCCAATTGTCTTTGTCCACATTTCTGTGTACACCGCATATGTTGGGGAAGTCGGCATACCAACACCATATTAACTGTCTTATTATTGTCTTATGGAAATGACTTTAATGAGGCTAACGAATGTTCATCAAAGGCATGAACAAATGGTAGACACAGTTCTTGTACTTTAAAAACACAATGAAAACATTTCGAGCGAGGCCACTAAGATCTGTCCTGGTTTGGCTCCCCGCCAACTGAGCACTCCCTCAGGTTTCTCCTTTGAAAGTGTTAAATGGAAAGTTTAATCTAACAGATGGGGATAATTAACTTCTGAACCCTTGTTTGAAGCCAGAGAGAGACAGAGAGGGAATGCAGAGATTGTCCATACAGGGCTGTGGGTTAGAGCATTGTGATTATGCAGACCTCGTCCTTGGCAGGCTGAAGGCGTCGTTGGCAGTTGTCTGTGCCCTTCCTTGCTTTCCTAGGCCACCTTGCTGCATCTTTGTGAGTGTCGGGGGCAGGTTTGTGTGCGCATGTCTGTGTGTTTGTGTGTGAGAGAGAGAGAGAGAGAGAGAGAGAGAGAGAGAGAGAGAGAGAGAGAGAGAGAGAGAGAGAGAGAGAGAGAGCAGGTGTGTGCCTGTCCACATGTTCCTGTCAGACAGAGAACAAGTGTGTGTGCGTGAGTGCGTGAGTGTGTTTGTGTGCGTTCAGCATTCAAGGAATATCACACCAGCAGGTCCAGGGACAGCAAAGTCCCCGCTGTATGCCTTTCCCCAGGGAGACCCCTGCAGTGTTTGTGGAGAGGGAGCAGGGTGGTGTCAACACACTCACATCCATGTCTTCAGGAGCTGCCCGGCTCCCCAGCATCGAGCCGGCGGCTGGGGAGATTCAGGAGCGCGCTCGCTGACAGCACGTGATTGATCAGATCACTCCCTCTGTCCCCGCTATCTGTCTTTCTCGCCATGTCTCTCTCTCTCTCACACACACACACACTCTCTCCACCTCATCAGCTTCTTCCTGGCCGTGTGCCCGGCCCCCTACTGTGACAGCACCTGCACTGATTGGCAGATCAACATGGTTGGGGGGGGGGGGTCAACAAACTTTTCTTGGAGGGTTTGGGAGGGGGGGGAGGAGGGGGGCCCCATCATCCATCTGGCCCCATCACCACCCCACAGACAGGGTGAGACCACACCTGCTCTAACCTGTTGGGCGCGCCACAAGGCGCGGGAGAGCGATCAGGGCAGCGCGCCGAAGGTGTCGCTCCCGTGACTAACGCGGCTAACGGGAGCCGTTTGCGTTTGGGACCAGATGTCCGTGAAGAACCCGCTCTTAAGCCTCAGACAGCGATTCGCGCTTTTCGAGGGTGTGTCCTTGTCTTTTTGGGCGTGTTTGTGTGTACGTCTCATCTTCTCTGATGTCTCTCCGACTCTGCAGAACGGCCAGCTGCAGCAGCGGCTGGAGAACGTGCAGAGGGACTTCATCATCTTCAACCGGGAAAGGTAAGACACGCGTCTAATGTCCCGGTAGCGCGAGGGGCAGCTGGTGTTGTATTACCGTCTAGAGGCCGAACTCCGATAGAACTCTTCAGGTCGCGTCTGCTACAGTACTTGTCAACAGTTTATCAACTATATGGCTCTGCGTTCTGTAACATTGTTGGCTTGCACCGTCCTTTGCCAAAGCAAGTTATTTTCAGCCACGGTAGTCTATATCCCATTGAAACTTATAATATTACCATCGAGGGACAGAGAGGTAATGGATCCTACTTAGCTGAATCAACAATATGGCTCGGTTCTCTAATATGGTTTGCTTACAAGTTCCACGGTCAGCTGCCAAGATGACGTCCCATCTGTCCACTGAAGGGAATCGCCCGTAACTCAGAGAGCTTAATGTAACCATATCGAACCGCGAGCACAAGCCCACATTTACATCAAAGGTCTCCACGACGAGCCGTCCGCGAGTGCTCCTCGCGCATCGACTCGTTTCAATGTGTGCGCGTACCTCGCAGTTACAAGGCGTGACCTTGTAATTGCGGCACGTGACGTTGACCAGAAACACGTGGTTTGTCTGCGTTTCAGATCAAAGAAGACGGTGACCGAGGCGGGCGCCACGGAGCTGTCTGTGACGGAGAAGAACAAGGCTATAGAAGACGGGCACAACAACAACGTCGAGTCCACAGCTTACGTGTCAGGATAGGACCTGTGGCACGAGCTTCTCCTCTATCCCCCCCCCCACACACACACACACACACACAGCTTCACCCTGGTTACAGCTTGTAGATCACACACTCCCATGTTCACCAGCACTGACACAGAGAACCACCTTACAGCCGCACACTCACGTACACACATGCATGAATACACGCACACGCAGCACATACCTTCAATTACCTCACGCCCGCTCCGACCCTTAGAGCTCATTGGCTGCAGAGTGACTGACATCTGGATTGACCAACCAGACCCTGGTTCCCTCCAACCTTGCGCCCCAGAAGAGACTCTCATTGGCCATCCCTCTTCCCACTTTGCCCTGCCTTGACCTGGTGCGCCATGGTCCTCTGGAGCTCCACTTACAGTAAACAGTCAAACAGGAAATAACTTCTCTGACACCCCAGCTATGGCAGGAAACAGCCACCATGCTGGCTCGCTCGCAACAGGAAATGAAGCTGGATGCTGAGAAAAAATAAGACTACTATGTCACGCGGCACGCAAATGGATGAGTATTTTGGGTGACATGAAACTAAATTAGAGATGAGATGAAATGTTAACGACCTTTGTTTAAAACACGGCAACCACAGAGTCCTCTGCAGTGAAATAAGGGTTCACCTGTCAGCTTGAGCTTGACTGCTCAGACGTTTGTTTAATGCGTTATTGCTCTCTGCTTTTGGGTACCAGAGACATTGTGAACATTCTGACTTTATTAATTAAAGAAACAATTCAACCATCTACGGATGCAGGCAAAGCTGTCCTGTGAGATTCACTCAGGACTCTACTCAGAGAATGGGTTATGGTTCCATGAGCTTTCGGTTAAAGTCGGTATTCCTGAGATTAGGGACAGTTCTGGGTGGGTCAATTTGATTTCAGTTTACTGCTCTAAAATGGCGTGAACTTCCTGAGTGAACTTACTATGGACAATAGCCTTTATCCCTAACTGGTTTGATGTGAGCCTCGAAGAGACAGGTCTTTGGAGACAGGTAGATACATTAGGTAGATAGCTGAGTAGCATCTGTTCTGTACAGAAACTTGCTTTTGCACACGCTTCCTCATGGGTTATAGCATTCGTGTACAGACTGGGGGAGTTTACTAAAGCTGTGAGTGAATCTTTCATCTCAAAAGACAGAACGTCGGCCTCATCCAGACTTTCAAAATAAGAGTCTGTTTCAGTTCTGGACGAGACTGCTTCTGGGTTTGGAGCTTGAATGTGATATCAATAATTTGATAATGTTTCTAGAAGGGTGCCTTAGACCTTATATATGGCACACTGTAAGACATTTATAGCAGGTTATATAGACAGTGATGTTTCTAGAATTTCAACTGAAGGATTTCCACATTCTCAAGTTTATCACGTGATTATACTATTGTTTTTGCCATATTTGGACAGTCAATTCTCGCTTTACCGCTTGATCAACAATGTCAAATTTGAATTCAGCCACATATCGACTTCCTGTATAAGCACTTTTTAAACCACTGTGGATACAAACATGTTTGAATTACCTTTTAGCTCCGGCTGCAAAGTGATTTCACGACCACGGGGGAGTGCCCAGTGTCGTTCTGTGCGAGTCGTAGCGTTTCTTACGTGTTTAATTGTCATTCGTCGTCACTGTGTTTTGTCGTACGTGAACGTGGTGGAGCAGCGATTATAAAAGGTGTGCCTTAAACCGATTCTCTGGATCCGGCCTCACCACTGCTTGTGCTTTAACGATAGGGGTGTGCTTTGGAGTAGGAACTGGGGCTCTGGTCTGAGGAAAGTACTAGAGAGCCCGTAAAACAAAGAGCCCATTTTTCACAGGTGTTCCCCGTTCCAGGCAACGTGTGCTTTCAGCCCGATGGCTCCTAAGTGACTTTAGCAGTCGGGAGCCATTGATTGATACGGAACAAAATTGGTTATGCTCCCCTCCTACGGTGCAGGACGCCTGTGGCCCCTGGCAGCGGCACGACGCTTTCGAGACGCAGACAGCCTGTTCCAGCTGGCCTCCTCGGTGTTGACACACAAGCGGGACCCAGCAGGGGACAGAACTCGGACCTGATTGTAGGACGTCGAGAGGCGACCAATCACAGTCCTGAGAGGAAGTCACAGGGAGAAGCACTCCCGGCACCCGTGTGTCCTTCAACCTGGGCAGACGAAACAGTAGATAATCCAGCCATGCCTTCAGGACCTTAGGAGGGGAGATAGCGTGGGTAGACGAGAGAGGAGAGTTGGAATGGGAAAGACAAGTGTTTTTTTTTTCTTCTCTAGAACCTTGGATGATGTTTAATCATAGAGATAACCCTGCACATTGGTTTGTTTTGTATTATCTGCAGGAAACTCCAGAGACGACACTAGAATACAGAACACTAGAATCCATGCTTGCTGTGAGGGTCCATTATGTTCTACGATGACACACTGCCATCTAGTGGTTTTGATCGGTAGTACTCCTGCGTGGTTAAAATAGTTTACCTTGGCTCGAAGGGCAGCTTTCATCCTAGTCAGTGGCACGCAAGTGAACACGAGAAAGTTGGTCGACAGTGATGTGAAAATTAATAACGGTGTTTACAAAAGCCCTTTCACATGTATTTATTTATGTCTGTGCTGATCCAATCATCTATTTCATTAAAGTTGAAGATAAAAACGCGTCCATGCTTGCATTTGTTTGATGTGAATATTTTGAACTGTGTCCCACATGCTGTATTGAAGACAGGCCACACAGTACACACAGAGTCTAATGAACACTGTGAAAGACCTGTCCTAAATTTAAACTCCCACTGGGTGGTTTCTGAACAAACGAGCTCTGGGGAGCACTCTAGAATAGACTAAGTTTAGCCTCCCTGACTAGAACATCAATTGTAGGCTTGACCAAACAGGAAGCCAGCTTTCGGCCAGATTCGTTTGTCTACTGTATTTTTATGGGAGGGTTTGGTTGGCCACCCACCATCCAAATTTGGTGCCTGGGTTTGTTTCAAGACACCCGAATAGGGAGCTTCGAAAACAAACTGAGGTGAATAATTTCTGCCTCTGTCTTTCAGAGCTGCATTGGTGAACTTTCATCTTGCAGTAAGTTTCATAATGAGGTTGTGTTTGGAGCGCAGATCATTTGGGACAACGGCCAAAGACTTGAGTCAGCGGATCATTATCTCCTTTCCTTTCCCCTACTATATTTCATAATGATGAGATATATGACCTTATAAGGTAACAGTGGGCCAAATGCGACCGTGTGCTGTATGCTGGTACATGATTTTGTCTTAGTGTGACGTTCTTGGAACAGGGCCTGTGACAATGCTGTATGTGGATGGCTTCAACCCAGTTGAATCTTGAGTGATATCCCAATTACCAGGAATCCACCCATTGGATTAAGCATCAATCTTTTATCTCTCTTTATTCCGCTCTCTCTCCTTGAAATCCTCGCTCTCCCTCCTCGCCGCCCTCTCTGTCCCCCTCTCTCTTTCGACCCCACTCTTTCAGTCCCATTCTCCTTCCTGCTCACGGGGGGGACATTAACCGCTAATGCAGCATCAGCCCCTGACACGCGTCATATGGTTTTGCGCTCACTGCAGCAGCTCGGAGGGGGGAGGCCCTTAAGCCGGTCGGGCCATCTCTCTTCCACGCCTTCACCTTCAGCAGCTAACCTGGGAGTCCGGTCCCCGAGATTTACAAGGCTGCAAGAGACACCGACAGAATCGCAACGGCCTTTGGGATTTTTGGCTCTAAAGATCTCTTCTTCCCCCCTCACTCGTGTGTGAAATCCCCCCCCCTCTCTCTCCCTCTCTCTCTCTCTCTCTCTCTCTCTCTCTCTCTTTCTCACAAACACACATACACCCCCCACAACCCCCCCCCCCACGTCGCAGACCTTCTATTGTTCAGGAGAAGTAAAAACAGAGCATAACCTAGTGACAGCTCGATTACCTCAGGAGGGTTTATGTGTGCTCTGTCAGGAAGTCCTGGTCTCCTCCGAAGCCTCCCTCAGTTGGAAAATGCTGACTCTCGTCTCTCCACTGCAGACAGAGCCTTTATTTTATGACGGCAATCTTCACAGCCTGCCATCATAGCCACTTTGAAAGGGAAATGCTTACACTCTGTAAAACATGCAACGATTTAAAAGGAGAGCCGTTATGCAGCATACATTGTGGAAATCGGATTTTCCACGGACATTTATGTAAGAGGAAAGTAGCATCCTTCAATTCTATCTCCCGTGAACCTGTCCTTAAAATACACCCCGATACTACTGCATCATAGGGTGTCAGATAATGCTAGAACTCAAATAAATCAAGTCTTGGTAGCCTATACTTTTTGAATGTGCCCCACCCCAACCTGACTTTTAACCCCTGAGCAAACTCCTAACCCTTTCCTTTGAAAACGAATTCCAACCCTAGGTGTCTGACCATGCTACTATTCTCTAACATGCACTTCAAGTTTTATAACCCTCTATTGAATACTAGACTTACATCCCCCATGTCAAATCTGCTCTCTATGCTTCAACATACAAACGTCAAACACAGGAGACATCCGCTTAGTTGCAACTCATGTTTATTCAGGAAACAATTCATCCCTCCACGACACCATGTTTTTGACCTGCCATCTCTGGGTGTAGGTACAACAGTAAAAAAGGACATAAAAACAATAACAAAGACAGTCAAACCAACATAAATATAATAAAAACCACTTGGATTGATCCGATTCCACATTATCACGCAGTAAAACCCCGCCTCCCAGCCCCTTCCTCTTCCCCAGCTGTTTAGGACGGCAGACAAAAAGCAAGCTTGGCCTTCCTCCGGGACACACACTCCTGCCCTCGGCCACGTCTGAGAGAAAAGCCCAGACCAGAGGCATGGAACAGGAGTCTGACTTCACCGTGACATTGAGTGGTCAACCCAAGGGGAGTTAGGTCAGGTGTTACAGCAATGAGGGAACGCTCTATGAGGAGAAGTGACAATGACTTGGTACACCAATGCACTAGCGCCCGCTTCAATAGCAAGCATTGTATGGTCTTTCTTTGGGCCTCATGCGAAAGCCAACATTGTTAGGGGGGGTAAAAACTTAAGCCAGAGGTGAAGAACAGTTATTTCAAAGCAGGTAGAGTTACTCGATTTGTTTCTTTTTTTGTTCCTTTTTGTGTTCCTGTTCACAAAGCTCATGCTGTTCGTTTCATGGTCCAGGTCATGAAAGCCGAGCTTGGTTTTATATCTTGTGAAAGAGTTTGACAACTCTTCCTTTCCCCATAGGTGGTTCGCTAAAAGGAATGACGGGAGCAGGCTTAAAGCTTAAAGCAAAGACAAGGGACGGTTTCTCACAACAGCCAAGATGGAGAGCAGGAATTCAAAAACAAAAACATGACAACCATTTCTATCGACATTTTCTCTTGCAAAATCTGTTAACCAGATGTGTGTTTTTTTGTGTTTTCATTTATTTCTTTTTTTTTTTTTTAAGATCAATTACGCTATCAGTTTCTCCTGGACTAACTGGAGGCCAGGCAGGCAACAACATCATTCACAAAGCTACGTTACATCTACCATACTCACAATGCCACCTACATGTAATGGATGGTACTGCATGTTATTACATTGCTAAGCAAACTATTATTACTTTTTTTGCAGACTAGTATTCATAAGGGTGACATTGAAAGCCAGACATGTTGAAAGAACCAAAGCATTTTTCTTAGATGAGCAGTATTACTTTTCCTTAGAGGCGGTACTTTGAATGAGGTGGCCATCATATTTTTATTTCGAAGAGTGATTTTTGTGATGTGTCTCATAGTACAAATGTAACGTGGATTTACCAACAGGACATTCTGTTTATAATACTGTACTTGGGGACGGATATCATACCATGTGCTTGCCCGTGAAATTCCAGGGTATTTCGTTGGAGTAATTCTGTCGTGACCTTGACCCTCCCTAAGTGGAGAAATACTGCGCTGCTAGAAATCAAAACAAGGTAGCATTGTGACAGGTAAGGCATGAGAATTCAGTGTTTTGCTCAAACGTTTTAACTTTTTTAACTAATCATGTCTCCTCCTCCTCTCTCCCAGTGGCTGTCGTCGTGGTCTGGAGCTCTTCTTCCTCCGCAGCGCTTTAGCTGAGGGACGTGATGTTGGAGCGGCCACCAGGGGGCACTACGATGCGGCGTCCCGCTGGCCGGATGGGGATGTCGTCTGGTATGGGGGGGCCTGGGGGGACACAAGCAGGGACCGGGAGGGTTAGGATGCTCGTTTACTGGGTCAGTACCGTGCGTACCTCTCTGGTCAGACGCGCGGTCTGGCCAGAGAGAGAGAGACCGTCACGGCTTCACAAGCACCCGACATCTTCCCGTCACAGAGCTTGAGTCATCCGGCAAGGGCGGCGAGGTGGACAGTTGTCCTTCTGTGTGTTTGTGTCTGTGTTCTTGACCCTTCTTGACCTTCAGGAATAAGTCCGCTTCCACGGTAATGGGATTATTGCTGGATTAAATTGACATATTGGAGCACGGGTTGAGATCTGACAGTCCTTCCTCTCTTTACATGGAGTCTGGTAACTTTTCCTCACTATTGTGTACTGAATAATACGGGTTGGGATGTGGAGCACCATTCATCCCCCGCCACGATCGGCACAGCCAAAGTTACTTCACTTTACAAGACAGACAAGTAAATCAACTGTTCACGTAATGTCTCCTGGATATAATGAAGAATAGACAGGAAACAGATTATCTAACTGAATAAGCCAAAAGTGTCTGAGTGTGTGTGTGTGTGTGTGTGTGCGCGCGCAAGTGTGTGTACGTGCATGTGTGTGTGTGCTCCAACCCCCAGGACCTGCAATCTCAGTAGCAGTGGAGTGAGATTATCTACAATGCCTGCGAGGTAAGAGAGGAGGAAAGAGAGGGGGAGAGAGAGAGTGGACCTGGTCCAAACGAACCGAGGAGAGCCTGGGAACGCAAGGCTAAACTACCTCCCTCCACGAGCCACGGGGGGGGAATAGTTTCCAGCGGAGGACGCACTTCTGCGTCACACAGCAAGTATGCCAGTAAAGACACACAGGCAAACATGGGCTCTGTCATGACATCTTACAGATGTACACCTCCTGTCACTTAGCGAGCTCCCATTGTGGAACGGACGAGTTCAAGTCTTTTGTTTGTCAGGTACACAGAACAACACAAGGTTAGACGGATGAACAGTGTGGATGATGTGAGGCTGACTCTTGTTCTATCAGATCATTCGAGACGCCTCATCACAACGAGGATGGCTAGGAGCCGGACCAGATGTCTGGGCTGAAATCTTAGGACTGGGCTTAGAAGCTCTAAACATCTTAGAGAGCCTTCTTAGGCTTCTGCTTCTCCGGCTTACTTTCCACATCTTCTCCAGGGGGTTTGGATGATGGAACATGAGATAGATACGAGTTGTAGACAGGAAAAACATTTACAGATAACCACCGTGACCCTGGACAGGAAGACATCGACAATCAAGGTCTAAGCCATAGACGAAGATGAGGACTATTTCGAAAACCCCACCAGGGTGGTATTGTTAAACAAAACGCATGTCTTCAAGTCTGTGCCCTGTACTATAGCAGAACTGTGTCCTGATTTAGTATCAATGCATGAAATGCGATGACGGTTAATGATTTAGATTTCCTCCTCGACAACGAGCATGTTTGTGCTGCTTGCAAGCGAGGAGATCATCAGATTATATGATGTGGGACTGGCTAAAGTCACATGGTGACACTGTGATACTATGTGTGTGTGTGTGTGTGAGTCCATGTATGTATCCTACCCTGGTATTTCAAACAGACAGGGTGAGAGAGAAGGAGGGAGATGAGTGGGGAGTATACGTGTGTGGGGGGGGGGGGGGGGGGGGTGAAGAAACAGTTAGCTCACCGCGTTGTGCACCCGCTAAGCTAAAGCCAGAGTGGTGGAGGTTCCTCACGGGCTGTTTGGTCGGGGAGGTGCGGGCGGAGGCGGAGGGGGTTCCACCGCGAGACATGGGCGAGAACTCAGACACGGGCCCGTCGTACATGCCCCTGGGCACTGCCCGCAAGACCGCCAGCTGGGAGAGAGAGAGAGAGAGAGAGAGAGAGAGAGAGAGAGAGAGAGAGAGAGAGAGAGAGAGAGAGAGAGAGAGAGAGAAAGGTGGAACAGATGACACAGAAAGTCAGTATGGCGAAAGAGTTCCAGCAATGTTTGCTTCGAACGAACTCTCCCCACGGAAAAACCTGTTTGGAATTACACTGGGTTTGTTTGTGGGACGGCTTGTGCCTGAGTAAAACATCCACTTTTCACCCTGTGCTTTCCCAGGGGGGGAAAAAAGCTATTCCAGATTTACCGACGGACAGACCGACAGCTGTGCTGCAGGCAAACCCGCTGTGTCCTCATTGGACGTGACCGGCCTCTGTCCCCAAAGTCACGTGACCCGCTAGAGCATCGGGAAGCTGCACTGGGCTGCGCGTCTGACCCCGCGCCAAACCCCTGCGCCTGACGCCGTCTCCCACTCATTCCCGCGTCCCTCCCTCCGCCCTTTCGACTCCATGCCCTCCGCCTCCTCCCTACCTCTATTCTCGTCGCTCCCTCCCTCCACCCCCCCCCCTCCTCCTGATTCCTGTCTTCCTGCAGAGCAGATGAGCTCACCCACAGTGCTAGTTAAAAGACACTTATTACCGCAAACCCTGGCAGCTCCTGTCTCCCTTACACACTCCCATAGATATTTATACCCTCTCTGTTCCACTTCCCAACTCAGCTCGAGCTATCGTATCCTCCCGAGCGCCGGCAGGCTGGTCCTCCCAACCCAGAATGCACTGCTCCTATGGCTGGCTCCAGCGCGAGGCAGCTTGAAGCCCCAGACAGAACCAGTCTTTGTGTGCTGTCCAGAGCAGGGTGAGTCACAACACAAACTGTCAAACAGTCTGTCTCCCAGACGATACACACACACGTTCGTTCTCGTGTGAACATGAGCTGAGCATGAGGCTACATTTCATGACGCATCCCTTAAGGGGGTCGATTCACTGGAAGGGAGGATTCACTGGAGTGGAGACCTCGGTAATGCCGGAGTTCAACCGACAGCAGTATCAAGTAACCTGAGGACACGCTGGTTGGTAATGCTGGATACAAGTAACGTCACAGTGGGGCTAGCTGGAAGCGCTAGCCACGGAGGCTCGCGAGCGTACAGTACCTGCTTCCTGGCCTTGACACGCTTGTAGGTGAAGTCGGGGAAGGGGGTGCAGGGGATGAAGCGGCCCACCCCGGAGGTGGCGTGGAGGGTCCCGTCCTCCAGGACGATCTTCCCCTGGCAGATGACCACCAGGGGGGCTCCGCGCAGCTCCATTCCCTCAAACACGTTGTACTCGGCAGCCTGAAACACACACACAAGCGGTACACACACACGCGTGAACAAACAATACACGCGCGCGCACACACACAGACGCGAGCGAAGCCACGCAGGGTCAATCGGACGTTCCGTCCGATTGGAGGGGAAACGGCGCATTCCTCCGCGCACACGTACGCAGGGCAGCGGATGAGTCCTTCGGGCCACTCGCTCTGTTCTCTGCAGACATGCCGATTTTCATTCCCTGGCAAGGTGACCTTACTGTAAATAACAGTTCGGTTCCATCTGTCGAGACAGACCTTGAAGTTTGCAGTAGCATAAATGATAAGCAGCTGCTGGGACTTTCAAATGGATTTCTCTCTCTCTTTCTCTTTTCCTCTCTTCTCTCTGTTCCTCTCTCCCCCCCCCCCCCCCCAACCCAAGCAAACTTGCCCGGCACCAAAACCCGGCACCATCAAAGTGGATTCGAGCGAGTAAGTAGATACACAACAAGCACTCCCTGTGTTTATTGTGCATTAGAGGCTGAAACAGCTAATTCAGATAAGGGCCCCCGCAAATCCCCTTTAAGTAAATCAGATTTAGATCTATAGCTCTTTAATCAGCAGTTAGGGAGGGGCTGATGTGCATGTTACAGAGACACAGACAGAGGAACTATTGAGTAAGGAGCTGAGGGAAGTGATGGATCGAAAGGCCCCGATTTACAGTAATGGCTGGCTGGATGGCAGGTCAGAGCTTGGGTGGGGTGGGGTAGAGAGGAGGAGAGGCAGGAAGGAGAGGAAGGGAGGGAAGGCAGTCTCTCTGGAGATGAGGCCATTGCTCTCTGTTAATGAGCACCATGTGTGAGAGGAGAGAGGAATGACCCCCTTCCCTTTCCCTCCTCCTCCTCCTGCTCCTCAATCAACTCCTCATACATGTCAGTTTGGCACATACTGACAAACAGCTGCCATTGCACAGCTGGGGCTGGTGACTCCAGTCGTATCTCTCGCTCTCTCTCCCTCCCTCCCTCGCTCTCCATCTTCGGCCAATTGTGTTTAATCTCTCTAATTCTCACCATCTCTCTGAACTCGGTCCCAGTCTCTCCTATTCGAATGCCACAAACTCTCTTCTTCCGTCCGACATTCTTCTTTTGCTTTGGGTTGTTTGTGATCCGCTGCCCCTCTCTTGTAGTCCAGGCCTCCCCCTGCACACTGCTCTGCTTGAGCTCCACGCTCCGGCCAGGAACGGACATGAGACCACCTTTCTGCCAAGGATGATGTCATGGCCCCGGCCCTGCGTGTGTGTGTGTGTGTTATGCGCGTGTGTGTTTATGTGTGCGTGTGTTTGTGTGTGTGAAAGTGAAAGTCTGTCTATCTTTCTATGTGGTGCCGTACAAATAAAACATAAGCAAGCCCATCCGGATTATGCCTGCCAGACAACAGTTGCCAGTGCTGTTCAGAGGTGAGGGAGGGCATCTTTAGAAAGAGGACTATAAAACAAAATACTGCTGTGAGCTATATATCATACTGTAGCTGCCTGCCATTAAGGTGGAACAGAGCATGTTCTGGGCTGTTATGTTGTCCGGAGGGGCTACAGGCAGGAAATGAGAGGGTGACATCATTCTGTAGGAACCAAAGTTCTCGCTGGATGTTTTCCACATATGGAAAACCCCTTGAAAACGCATCCAACGTCTTCCTCACTAATTCTCCGGCTTTTGATACAGTATATGCTGCATACTGTATACATGCTGCATCGATACACGTCTGTCTCTCTCTCTCGCTCCCGTTTTTTCACCTTCTTTTCTTCTCTCATCCTCACGAGAGGCCTTTCTCCTCACTTTGCTTCTCCCTCCTTCTCTCCCTCCCTCCCTGCCTTTCTGTGAACGCAAGCAGGAAGGTCAACTGGTTGGTTAAACCGTGATTTTCGTGTTGGACCCGTCGACACTTCCTGTTTATGGAATGGTGAAGAGGGACGGTTGACAGAGCATTCGACATCCTCATGTCGTGTCCTTCTATGTTCCGGATCCACTCTGTGTGGTGTGGTAGGGTGCTGTTACGACCCACTCCAGAGCTGTAGCATGTCCTGTGTCAGCAGAGTGCATCCACAGGGAGCTCAATTCCATTGGGAAGAACGATCGCTGGGAGAGGGCCAGTTTGGTTCTCACTCTCTCTCTCTCTCCCCCTCTCCCCCTCTCCCCCTCTCCCCCTCTCCCCCCTCCCCCCCTCCCCCCCTCCCCCCTCCCCCTCTCCCCCCCTCCCCCCTCCCCCCTCCCCCTCTCCCCCCTCCCCCCTCCCCCCTCCCCCTCTCCCCCTCTCCCCCTCTCCCCCTCTCCCCCTCTCCCCCTCTCTCCCTCTCTCTCTCTCTCTCTCTCTCTCTCTCTCTCTCTCTCTCTCTCTCTCTCTCTCTCTCTCTCTCTCTCTCTCTCTCTCTCTCTCTCTCTGTGTGTGTGTGTGTGTGTGTGTGAGGTAGCATTGTTGCCCTGCAGTGGAACCAGAGTTGAGTGACCTGAACCAGCCGACCAGACAAAGTCTGGAACAACCCGGTAATCAGCACAGCCAGGGAGCCCGGGGCCCTGACTTACAGAAGAGAACATTTCAACTAAAGTACACTACGGGGGTGGCATCTGCTCCGACGTACACTCTCTCCACTCTCAAAGCGTTGCCGCCTCTGACACGTTGACCCCTGACCTTACCGAGTTGTGCGTCTTGGCCGTGATGGTCCTGACGGCGTCGGTGTCCCAGATGACCAGGTCACTGTCGGAGCCCACGGCTATCCGGCCCTTCCTGGGGTACAGGTTGAGGATCTTGGCAGCGTTGGTGCTGGTCACAGCCACAAACATGTTCTCGTCCATCTTGCCAGAGGTCTGGGGGAGAGAGAGGTGGGTTAGAGGGGCGGGACAATCTGTGTCTGGTGGCTCGTAGCATAAGGGTGGAGGTGTGCGTGAGGGGGAAGTTCCCCTCATACGCGCACGCACAAACAGCTAAACACGAATGTGGGTTTGTGTTTCTGTTTCGAGGGACACTTGCTGGTGTGACAGAAGTGGCGAGGCTACGCTCCCTTTATGCACTCCGGAGCTTACCATGACCACAACCCGCAGCCATTGAGCTCAACTGAGGACAAGCAAGAACAGGAAAGAGACAGGAAAAAAGACAAAGTGCGCGTGCTGCACTGGGAGGGGGACGGAAAAAGAACGTGAAAACAGAGAACTGCGAAGTCGTTACCGTACACTGGTGGACACAGAACGAATCCAGACCGGGCTGTTTCGTCTGGAAGGCTGCGCATCAGCGTAGCCTTCTACACAGCACGTTCTCCTAAAGAAGCCTGGCTGATCGCTGTGTGTGTGTGTGTGTGTGTGTGTGTGTGGTCCTCACCACAGCCTTGTCCCAGATGAGGGACATGCGCTCCTCCACGCCGTTCACCCCTTCTGGGATCTGGGTGAAGTCATCCTTGCCAATAGCCTTCTGGGCCACGCTGAAGGTGCAGTGGGCACTGCCGGTCACGTTCAGGTCACCACTGGGAGGGAGGGAGGGAGGGAGGGAGGGAGGGAGGGAGGGAGGGAGGGAGGGAGGGAGGGAGGGAGGGAGGGAGGGAGGAAGGAAGGAAGGAAGGAAGGAAGGAAGGAAGGAAGGAAGGAAGGAAGGAAGGAAGGAAGGAGAGAGAGAAGACCGAAAAGAGAGAAGAGGAGAGAGAAAAAGAGAGAGGGAGCGTTAGGAGAGAGAGGTGTGATCATTCTTGTTCTTCTTTAAATCTATCTAAAACTTCCTCAGCTTAGACGTGCCTCTAAGTTGATGCTATGTTTATTAGGGTCTGTACAGCACAGGAACAGTCAACAGGGGGCGCTCTACCTGGCCAGCAGAGTGTTCAGGTAGTCTGGGGTGGTCGGGTCCGGGCTCAGAGGAGGGGACGTCACAAAGGAGGCGGCCTTGGCCCAGTTCTTGCTCCAATAGTGTGTCCCGTCAGTCCCAAGGCTGGCCGTGATTGGCTCCCCGAACACAACATTACCTGGGTAAGAGGATTGCGTTACAACCAATGGATGGCAAGAATCCCAATTGAGATCACAGAATAAATTGAATAAACTGTTCCAAACCATATCCAATAATAAGTACATGCATTAATAAAATCTGCCTAGGGCACTTGTTACCAGGTCTCCAAGTACACAGTGTTTAGGAGTTTAATGTTCCTGTTCATCCATATAAACTAGACTGCTGTGCCACTAGTCTTAAGGTCTTAGCTAGCGCGCTTCCTGTTATGCATGAAGGATCCTGGAGGACACTCGCAAACACTGTCTCTATTGGCTAAGATACAGCCAATGGGAAAGGAGTGGAACTGGGCCAACTAGTAATGAAAGCAAGAGCTCCTGAGGCCAGCTCGACAAGTCAGGAGAATGCACACACACACACACACATTCTGGAGAATACACACACACAGAGAGAGAGACAGAGAAAGAGAGAGACAGAGAAAGAGAGAGACAGAGAAAGAGAGAGACAGAGAAAGAGAGAGACAGAGAAAGAGAGACAGACAGAGAAAGAGAGACAGACAGAGAAAGAGAGACAGACAGAGGGAGCGAGAGCTGGGAGCGGCCCCGGGGACATGCCCTCCAGGATGGAAGAAACCTCACATGCCTCCTCCACGAGGCCGTCCAAACACTCCCTCGTCCTTTTCCTCCTCTCCTCTCTTTTTCCCTCGCATTTTTCCAAATCTGTGTATCTTTAGCGCCATCGTCCCCCCCCTCTCCCTCCCCCCCCCCCTCTCCCTGCTCCTCTCAGGCAGGCTGAGGAATGGCAGATCCCGCCACGGACGTCTGAGCCCCGGCTCCCCGTGATAAAGCTCGAGATTCCTCCAGAAGTGAAGCTTCATTTATCTGCTTCGTCGACCCCGGGGCTCTTTGTCCTGAACCTACTGGTCTGAACCCAGACACCAGAATCGGCATATAAGGACATCCAGGACAAAGAGCCATGCTAAAGGTATCCCTAAGATGTTCACATGTGTACACTAGAACGCCATGGCCCAGTGTCACAGTCCATTAATCCAACCCCCATCCCTGAAGTTGATTCCATATAGAAGATACTGTTTATAGGAACAGCTTGGTGTTCCAGGAGTGTGGACTCAGTTCTATTGTCACCTTGTCAGGGAAGCGACCAATGACAGAGGCTGTACCTTTTTTCCTGGCCTGGGAGATGATATCGGCAGCGCTTTTGCTCATCACCCTGGTCACGTACAGGGGACAGTTGGTCTGGCTGGCGATGGTGATGGCACGGAACACGGCTTCTGCCTCGAGCTGGGAGCACACACACGCGCACACACACGCACACACACGCACACAGTCAGACAAGCAAATCGATTTGTGTCACTCCGCTATTGGTTTTGATCTCCTCTCTGGTTGCTGGTCTCGCACACCCTCCTGGTTGGCGTTTTAGCCCCTCCTTTCCTTTCCACCTCTCTCCCCTTCCATCCTTCTCCGTCCTCTCCTCTTATCCTATACTTTTCAGTTCTTATTCTCTTCTCTCATGGTGCCAGACAGGATGTGGTCCTCATGGTGACAGATTACTGCTGGTTCTACATGTCCAGTCAACCTGATATGGACGCAGAGAGCGGTTTAAACAATCTAGTCCGCAAGTGGAACACGGCGGACCGTGGGAAACATACTCAAGCTTCAGTTTAAGGAGGACGTTTGAAACCGAATCGGCCTGAATCATTTCTAAATCCCGCGTTTTGGTTAATAGGTCCCATGAATCCCAAAGACCCTCACTTAGAAAACCCAGACACACGCACGCAGACGCAATCTCTACACACAAATATGCAGACCCCCCCCCCCCCCCCAGTTTATGGAGTGCTGTCCTCACCTCCTCTGGCCTGCTGAGAACGTGGCCCTCTGGTCCAGTAATGCCCATCTGCAGCATGCGGGCCTGTTCCTGTGAGGGGACACACACACGCGCACACACGGGATGAGTTCACCCTGCTTCACCCCAGCCGCTGGCACACACACACACGTACACACACGCGGACGGACGATGGGACGTATGCACACACGTACTGGATGGATTGTGTTGACCCCTGAATCAATATGATACCGTCCATTAGATAACTGGGCTTAGCGGTCTCCATGCAGATGTAGCAGAGGGGAACCGAGGATCGCTGACCAAACTAGTTCTAAGACCTTTTGATCCATGGGGTCTCTGAGGGGCTTTGAGCTAACCCTGGGTCACGACACAGTCTGCTGGTACGGACGTCTTCAGGCTAAGGCTGGGGACTCCCCTTGACAAACGAGATAAACTGCTAAGCTAATTTAGCTTAGCAGACGAGAAAGCGGTTTGACCAGACAGACAAACACACAACCCTGAGGAAATGAGCATTAAGATCCGCAAAGGACTCTAAAGTCCTTTCCAGTGTAGACTTAAGTTCACTTCAATCCTCGCCTGTACAGTATGTCCTCCTCTAACCCTGCTCTCCAGCCTCCCCTTTGGCCTGCTCCACTATCTCTGAGCTGTGTTTATTCTGGAGGGAGCTGGAGGATGCGTGACTAGTTGGTGAAGCATGACCATATGGGAGACTGGGTGGAGGAAGGGAGGAGGAGGCGGAGAGGGAGGGAGGGAGGGAGGGAGGGAGGGAGGGAGGGAGGGAGGGAGGGAGGGAGGGAGGGAGGGAGGGAGGGAGGGAGGGAGGGAGGGAGGGAGGGAGGGAGGGAGGGAGGGAGGGAGGGAGGGAGGGAGGGAGGGAGGGAGGGAGGGAGGGAGGGAGGGAGGGAGGGAGGGAGGGAGGGAGGGCTGAGGAGTTGAAGAGGTGGTTACGGTGAGGTGGTTTTACCTCAGCAATGATCTCTCCGTTCTCTGCGTGGACCTGGACCATACCGCCCATCTCCCCCAGGAAGGTGAAGATCTCATACAGCTGTGGACACACACACACACACACACAGGGTTCAAAGTTGTTGTCTTTCGAAAACTTGCTCTCCTCCAAAAACCATCTTAAACACGGTCATCTAAGCCGGAGCCTTCCTCATCTCACCCATCAACTCCCGAAGCCCACAATTACCATGATGTCATCTATGACAAACCATAATTACTTGGTGACCACCAAAAAAGGTCCAAATGTAGTGGCACGTTACTGTAAATAAACGAGCTTTGCCTGAATTGGATACGTGACGGTTTCGGCCTTGGTTTGGTGGGCCACCATGCTGGTGACTGAGGAGAGACTGGGGCCACCGTGAGGAGAGAGGGTGCCCTACCTCACTGTTGCTCATCTGGTAGAAGTCCTTGTAAGCCATGTAGACCTGGAAGGAGTTCACACCTGAGGAGATACGGAGAGAGAGAGAGAGAGAGAGAGAGAGAGAGAGAGAGAGAGATAGAGAGAAAGAGAGAGAGAAAGAGAGAGAGAGAGAGAGAGAGAAAGAGAGAAAGAGAGAGAGAGAGAGAGAGAGAGAGAGAGAAAGAGAGAGAGAGAGAGAGAGAGAGAGAGAGAGAGAAGAGAGAGAGAGAGAGAGAAAGAGAGAGAGAGAGAGAGAGAGAGAAAGAGAGAGCGAGAGAGGGTCAAGGGAATCCAGTTTTTTTACGATGGGAATCGTAAATATCATGCCTACAGGATTCTTAACATCAACAAGACTGGGCTCCCCTGGACAGTGGTGTTTGGGCTGGTTCCAGAGAGACCACAGCACACACAGCTATGTGGACCGGACCCATCATGCAGGAGGCCACAGCTGATTGCTACCCCGGGCTGCTGCCAGTGTTTGGGTCACCCCGCCACCACCCCTCCACCACAGAGGATTAGGTATAGAATGGACAGCATATCCACCATACCATGGGACCGCAGGGACTCAAAAGGGGGGGTGGGGTGGAGATGGGGGATGGTTGAAGGTACCTTTCTCCTTGAGCAGGGTGTCCACCTCCTGCTTGACGCTGTCGCTCCAGTGGGTGATGTCCACGTGGAGGGAGTAGTCACAGCAGACCTTCTCGTCTGCCCACTGCCTCCACTGGTCGAACGCCTCCATCAGGCTGCAGCCCGGCTCCGGGATCACATGGTCCACTGTGGAGGGGGGGGGGGGGGGGCAAGAGGGAATAGGAGGGGAGGGAGAAGGGAGTGGAGAGAGGGAGGCATTGAGGTTAGAAAGAAAGGGGGTGCAGGGGGAGGGAGGGAGTGGAGAGAGGGAGGCATTGAGGTTAGAAAGAAAGGGGGTGCAGGAGGAGGGGATGGGAGGGGAGGGAGGGAGGGAGGGAGGGAGGGAGGGAGGGAGGGAGGGAGGGAGGGAGGGAGGGAGGGAGGGAGGGAGGGAGGGAGGGAGGGAGGGAGGGAGGGAGGGAGGGAGGGAGGGAGGGAGGGAGGGAGGGAGGGAGGGAGGGAGGGAGGGAGGGAGGGAGGGAGGGAGGGAGCCGTGTTATTAAAGGACAATATCTTCCGGTGCTCCTCGTCCTCTGTCTCCATGTTGTCGTGCCTTATGTAACTTCCTGTCTGCCTGTCAGCCTGCGCTGCCACCAGTGCTGTCAGCCGCCACAACCAGTTTGTGTCTGAGGGTGACTTCGGGTTACCATCTCGTCGCTAGCATGTAGCACATTCATGAGCTCTGACCATAACAGATAAAGGAATATTCTGACCTGGTGGGTCCCTGTAGTCCCTGCTGTGCTTTAGTAGCAAAGGCCGCCTGCTGTCCTGCCACCTGACTGGCTAGCTCTTCATCCCATTAAAGACCCTCCCATCTCCTTAGCGGCTCTGTCTTTGTTAATTGGATCCAGGATGAATCAGCAGGCTAGCACAGCTCTGTTGGTTACGACGCTGATTCACTCAACCTCTCTTTGTCTGTTGTAGTTTGGTCGATCCAAGCCTGGATACAGTGCATGATTGTGGTGAAGGAGGGTTTTTTCGTTTTTGAACAAGGCCCACACCATTCCTTTAAGTACCAGTTGATCAGAATGAGACTTTGCTATGTACCAGCTGCTGGCTCTGGGCAGCCAGTGAGTGTGGGTGTGGGTGTGTGTGTGTGTGTGTGTGTGTATGTGTGTGTGAGTGATTCACGGGACTTGTGTTTCACTATGTATGCCTCTGTCTGCGCCCCTCCACCACCCCCCACCCCTCCGGCCCTTTGTGTGGTCCCCTGGACCACTGCCCACTCTACCCCATTAAGGGAGGCTTCACTGTAGCCAGACCCCACTCTCTATGTCTCTCTCTCCCTCCTCTCTCTATCCTTCTCTTCATCTCTCTCACTATTCCCCTCCTGCTTTCTGAATGAAGCTGTCACGAGCTCAGTCTCTCACACAATCTAGGCTGTGTTTTGTCTACTATCCTCCCTCCCCCTCAATCCACCTAGTGCAGGGATTGGAATCTCTCCTGCCTGCTAACAGATAACCTCCTCTGCTCTACGGGGAATCCAGGGAGATTCAGACACATTGTTGTTAATATCATGTGACAGCCGCTCTGCCCCCCGGCCCCCCGCAGGGCCCTCGGGGTGTGCCACTGTGATACCCCAAGACTCCAACACCCCCCTACCAGTGCCTCTAATCAGAGGCTGAGCCCAATCCCTCCTCCTCCTCCTCCTGCTGTTCCTCCTCCTAGTCTTCCTGCTCCTCCCCCTCCTTCCGCTCCTCCCCCTCTTTCTCCTCCTCCCCCTGCGTCCCCCTCGTCTTCCTCACCGATCATGGTGGTGCCCCCGGCCAGGGCAGCCTTGGAGCCCTGGTAGAAGTCGTCCACGGTGGTGGTCCCGCGGTAGGGCATCTGGAAGTGGGTGTGGATGTCGATCCCTCCAGGGATCACCATCTTGCCGTTGGCCTCGATGATCTTCACCCCTCCGGGGACGATCAGGTTGTCTCCGATCTGCCTGAGGGGGTCACACAGGAGAAGACACAAGTCAGTGACGGGGGGCCCTTTTGGCACAGACTGCAGAGAAACGACCCGCAGAATGCGAGGGACAGCGTCGACGTTCCGGGTCGTTTTCCCCCCGGGTGTGCAATAGCGCCGGCGTCAGTCAAACGACAGGCGCGTACATTTGCGGTGATCGCCGCAGTACGGGTTGTTGCGTCGAGGATAAAGATTGGCTTGCATTCCGCCGAGTCTGTAAGCTGTCAGCGGGGATGAGGGAGCGGGAAGCAGCACAGAGACAGCGGCCCAACGCGAGCCTGCTTCATTGGTATGCGGGCTGCGCCCTCCCCACCACTGCTCCTCCTATCACAGGAGAAGACGGGGGACAAAAGGCCTAATGGGCTGAGGGAATGAGCACAGGGAAGAAGAAAAGCCCACGACTATAGAGAGAGCTCCTCTGAGTCGTAGGAGGGGGAGAATGCAGAGCTTTAAACAGGCCCAGGCCTCTGGCCTGGCAAACCATTAAGCCCTGGCACTGGGAATAGGACATTGGGCACTGAGCAGGGGGGTTGGTTGAGCAACTCCATAAGCCAGTGCTATCTCTGCCCAACACCAGACAGTTCTGTCTGCCCGTGGGGATGTGGTGCCTGTGATAATGAGAGGAGAGGAGAGGAAAAGAGAGGACAGGAAATGAGAGGAGAGGAGAAGAAAAGAGTGGAACGGAGAGGAAAAAGGGAGGATAAGAGAGGAGCTTACTTAATGAGGCCATCCTCCATGTAGATGTCGGCAAAGAAGGACTGGTCATCGTTGACGATCCGCCCGCCTTTGACCAGCAGCCTGTCGCTCTGGAGAGGGAGAGAGGAAAGACGAAACGGAGGGAGGAGAGCGGGGGGGAGAGAACAAGAGGAAGAGAGAGAGAGAGATGGAGAATGTTAACAGGTCCACAGCAACCTGGTGATCAGTATTCCACTGGGGGCTGAGGTGGTCTTGGAAGCTGGGAGCTCTTTCGACTTTATTCACACCCCCTCTCTCTTTTTTTCAGGACGTCGTTCTTGCGCAACGACCTCGTCGACAGCTGTGAAGTGAAACCAGAGTCGCTTGTTTGCCGTGACGGACTCCCCCATCCAAACACGTCGAGGCTGACAAGAGGAAGACTCACTGGCCCATACACTAACCCATTTTACCCTGTAGGAGGGGTGAGAAGGGGAGGGTGACCTACTGCAGTCAGATAGCATAAAGCCACTGCGCTTGATAACCTTGTTACATGCTACTGAGGTAGTCTGTCTCTAAGCCCTGATCTGGAAACAATGGGAACACCACCGAATTGACTTTGAAAGGCATCATTTGGGATGAACACATTCCAATAGAGCCACTTGGTTAGGAATAGATTCGGGGTGTCTGTCGCTGAAATGAAACAGCAGCTCAGCAGCTACTGGGGGGAATGTTGGCCTGCCTGATCTCTCGATGGCCATGTGACCGGTCTGATCAGGGCGTTGCACCAGAGACATACACTGGCACGCCGTCTCCATGGTGACGCGTTTGCCTGCGAGGCCTCAGAGAGAGCGCGAGAGAGAGAGAGAGAGAGAGCGCGAGAGAGAGAGAGAGACTGGCTGGCATGTCTGGTTGTGACACGCCTCGCAGGCAACATAACCCAGTGTGACAGAGAATGACTGAGACCTCAGGACTGGCTGCTTCTTGGCGCTGGGACAGAGGGGGAGAGGCGGGGGGGGGGGGGGGAGGGGAGGGAAACAGAGCCTTACTGGGGCAACAACAAGCCTGGGCTGGACAACGCCCATTCCCAGAGGTTTTCTCAGCCTTCTCCTCTCGAACCACCGTCCTCCCTGCATGTAACATTGATGACTAAGCTGGCTGACATCCAGTCAGAAACATGCAGGGAAGTCTGAACTCGGTCAGACAGTGACACAGCCGTATCCAGAACCCGGACGACGTCCGGGGAAGGGTTGGGTGACAACAGACGGTTTGAGAAGCGTGTCCGGAGCCCACAGCGTGCATGGAAACCATTATCGTTTCACACAGCGTAAAACGGCTGAGTTCGGTTCACGAGGCAGTAAGGGTGAGGGGCCGTTCCATATTTTCCCGTCAGCACATGTGCGCCCTGATTTACGGCCCCGGGCTGCGTGGAGCTCAGGCCTCGTCAGTCAGACAGCCACCCCACCCTCCTGCTCGATAATGAAGCCATGCTGCGCTGCATGCATGGCGCGCCCGGCCCGAGTCGCGCACGGCCTCTGCAGCGCGCACAGCACGCACGTCCGCGTGCTCGAGCGTGCGCAATCTGATGCTGCGGCTCAGAGCTGAGTCAGCGTTCTGCGGGGGCCTCGCCCCAGACTAGCGTGCTAGCTCAGACTTTGGCGCCCGGGGGAACTGTACTTAGGCTACTGTCGCAATGGGAGGATGAGCAGAGGCGCCCATTTTCGATGACGCCGTTTGGGTTTTCGCTCGATTCGGAGTGAATTGCGTTACGAATACCAATGTTCCGTCCAGTCCCATTTGGTTTCAATACAGTGGCTCGTGGATGTGTGCTGCGTGTGAATCTATCAAACGCCCACAGCGAGGACCATAACCAGGACAGCCTTATTCCCCCAGCTGTGTCCCTGGTGCAGGGCTGATACTCTGAGCCTCACCCAGGACCCGTGTGCTGCAGGGAAGGGGGGAGTCCACATGTAGCAGCCTCTGCAGTGGGCTGCCGACATCCATCAGTGTCCTCCACAGGGGCTCCAATGACAGTGCGAGGGCGCAATCACGGCCACGATCGATGTCTTCCATCCCACCCCTTCCTCATCGGGTTACTCAGCAGTTTCAAAAGCTGGCCTCCATTGTCCCTTCACCACCAGCGCGCTACATGCACATAACGTTATTACTTCTCAGATATACTTCATAAGTCAAGTCCCAATTGTAGAGTAATCATACGATGTGGTTTTTTTATTGGAGGCTGTGGTAAAACCTCTAACTATCACTCTGCAACACTCAGCCGGCTGACCTCACACGTTTGTCAAATTTTACTGACTAGGCTCCAATCATTTTTGTTCTTCTAAGGGCTAATACAGCTGAATAAATTGCTCTCTCCACTCGGAAATAACAGAAGGCAGCTGCTCATGGCCATGATTTGATTCATTTTCATATGTGTTTGGAGACAATTTGTGCCAATGTAGCATCGTGTGATAGGATATGATACCATGCAGGGCTATTATGTTAACTCAGTGGGATGGGCTAACAAAATAGCGATATGGCCAAAGTTTAATTATCCTTGCTTCCAGTCATTCCCTTGGGCTAAGTAAGTAAAACCCAAGCTCTGATTTATAAACGTGGAGGACGTCCCTCGCCCACGGAAAGCATGAGGAGAATGAAAGCCAAAGTCCTTTGTGGTTTTTGCAATACATTCCACTTCCTTTGTTATGAATTATAACTCTGATATGTCTTGTGGAAAATGATCTACTGTATTAATTCTTGTTTAACACCAAGCATTCCGTTAAACTAGTCCGGCATTGTCTGTGGTAAAGCATTCGACGGGGAAAACGGTCACTGTGCACTGGTAGTAAAGGGCGGAGGATTTCCTGACAGAGCTGGCAATGTTTGGCTCACATTAGTAGAAACACAACTATACATTGTTATGTATACTTATACATAACTGTGCTGTGCTTCACAAAATCTGGACATTGATGTACCTACCTTCCACACCTAAATCTACACATATCAATAAATCAAAAATCCTATTCTTCAGAATGCAAGCCTGCATTCGCCTGGTCTTACATTTCACAAAAGCCATGAACGCAACACAGACATTTAATGTATGTTCACGGTTAGGTGCACTTCATCCACTTTAGTCAACCTCAAACCTATCCATCCTGATCACATGACTTTGGTGACTGCAGCTAGTGAGCCCACATGACCTCTCCTGTCAGTCAAACGATGAGTGACCCCGCCCCAAGTCAGCTGAGATAGACCTCTCCCGTCAGTCAAACGATGAGTGACCCCGCCCCCAGTCAGCTGAGATAGACCTCTCCTGTCAGTCAAACGATGACTGACCCCGCCCCCAATCAGCTGAGATAGACCTCTCCTGTCAGTCAAACGATGAGTGACCCCGCCCCCAGTCAGCTGAGATAGACCTCTCCTGTCAGTCAAACGATGGGTGACCCCGCCCCCAGTCAGCTGAGATAGACCTCTCCTGTCAGTCAAACGATGACTGACCCCGCCCCCAATCAGCTGAGATAGACCTCTCCTGTCAGTCAAACGATGAGTGACCCCGCCCCCAGTCAGCTGAGATAGACCTCTCCTGTCAGTCAAACGATGGGTGACCCCGCCCCCAGTCAGCTGAGATAGACCTATCCTGTCAGTAAAACGATGGGTGACCCCGCCCCCAGTCAGCTGAGATAGACCTATCCTGTCAGTAAAACGATGGGTGACCCCGCCCCCAGTCAGCTGAGATAGACACGGTGTCAAGGATAGATCCATGGAGTATATGATTCAATATAGGAGACTTGCTATGTTATTGATAACATTTTGACCATATTGATAACTCACTTTGAGAGGTCACAGTTGAAAGACATCTATCGCTGGACTCCAGTTATGAAAAGAGTAATATAAGTACAATTGTGAAACTGATATAAACGCTCCTTCCAGGAATTCCATATCTTAGTATACGCTACTGTGGGAATGCGATACGGATAACATGATAGGGAGGGATATGGTGAGGGGGGGAGGGGAGATGTTGACTTGAAACAGATCACAGGATTTGTTAAATAGTTTAATCATAACATAAAGCAGCGCTCTGCAAGGGATGAGGATTTTGAGATTTTCCTAATGATAAAATACAATGAGGTCACTAAGGCCGGACAGTACGTTGCCCCAAATGTATATTGAATAAAATCTTAATAAACTGCAGACAGTATTTGTCATTGTAACCCACACAAAAGTACATCTAAACCACATTTAGTCATGAAAAGGTCAGAAATGGGTAACATCCATTCACCCAATAATCTTTCTTCCAGTGTTCCACATTCTCAGAACGATTGCGTACAGTACAGTTGCTCTAAATCTGTTTTCCCAAAGGTTGATCTGAAACAGGAAGGCAGGTATTAGCGGGAAAGTTCTCAGAGCAGCACTTTGTCATGAGATAGTTATCCCTATAGTGTTGGCTGCAAGCTTCCAGAATACTGGGACATCTGAGAAAGAAGCTTCCTGCAGGAAACTGGCCTCTCTCACCATTATGTAAGCCTGCGGCCATCACAATTAATCTAGAAATAGACCACAGGATGAATGTTTGTTACAGTAAAATGCTGCTCAGGTTTTTTTCCCCCACCTAGCTGGTGTACTATCAAGTGACAAAGAAGACACATCTAGGACACGAGCGGGCAACAAGCTAGTTCTGGGAGCCCTTTCTGCAGTGCTGGACTAGGAACCGCTAACATGTGTTGCTCGCAGCGAACATACCACAGCCAAACATGCAGGGCCAAGAGAACAGGACAGGAGAGTCCATTAGCAGTGAGGGCCTTGTGTGTGAGCTGACCGGAGCAGAGCGGACAGCCATGGAAGAGGGAAGTCATCCTGCCTCACGGAGCCAGTCATTGCCTCGGTCTCAGCCATAACTGTTGCCTAGTGACCGAAAATATTTACTCTTCGCTCAAAAGTGCATGGCATTTCTTTTCCTTTATGGAAAAGTCAAAACAATAGGACTTATCAATCTGAAATAAATCGCCTGGCTGCCAAATTTCAGAGGGGGCCTGTTGCAAGCGTCTTGATATTGTGATTAAGGCATGGTTTCCATGGTAGCTAACACTCCAATCTGGTTGTGATTGGGGCCTGCCTGCTTGCCCCCCCTCCCCCCAAACCCTCCCAGAGTAGGAGGAGGGGGAATGCCTCCATGTAGGAAGCAGGAAAATGTCTGTAACCAGGGTAGTATTATTCTGCGGCCCGACGTCGGTCGCCATGGTGAGGGGGGGGTGGCAATAGCAGGGTGGCCACAGCGGGGTGTTTAGCTTGCAGTCAGGCCCACTTTGCAGCCGACATGGGGAAGACAGGGCATGTTTTGTGGTGCCGAAAAAAAGGAGCTACAAGGCTTCTTTCCCCGGATAGCTCCTGTCGGGCTTGCCCACATATGCAGCTTCCAGCTGGAGGGGATTATTGATGACATGTACGGTGTACAACACTAGGCTTCTGTGAGGAGATGGAAAAAGTCAACCACACCTAGAAATCTGAATAGGCCTCTGCTGCCTTCAGACAGGAGAAAACGGCTGGAATTATAGTACAGAAAAGCCTAGTGAGGATACACTGGAGGTCCAAGTGTAGTAGGAAGACCATTATGAGTGATTTCTGCATGTTGTGAGGTAAAATACCTTCCGCTGAACTATATTATGGCAGGCTGGAGGGTTATGATGATTGACAATGATTAAAATGCTCTTGTCAAATCCATTGGCATATAGCTTGTCAATTGGGGTTCCGATGATCCGACCGGTAAAGCACAATGTAGGTCATAAGAGAGAGGGAGAGCATCTGTGTTTCCAAAGGTTGGGCGAACAGTCTTATGTAGCAGCAGCAGGTGCAATTGCATGCAGGTCGTACATCCTTAAAAGTCAAAGTATAAATGCAATAAACAAACTCAAACAGCCTCTCGTCGTTCATTATTCACGACACCGATGCCGTGCTAATCACAGGACCCCCTACAGGCCGTTCCGTATCAAGCCCCCCCCTCCTCCCCAATATCAGACGAGACAAAGGGCGTCTATCCCCTGAAACAGAACAACACCCTGAGCCCTTAGCCGCAACAATGAAATCGCAGCCATTTCCAGCATGTTCTCGCTATGCGGCACCATGTATCTGTGCTACGCTGCCCTGGACTCAACCTCGAACCCTTGAGGCACAGACAGGCTAGCTCTATTTCACTGCGTTGGTGCTGCAGAATCTAGACCGAATGCTCCATTTAACATGCGGGTTATAGCCAGTGATCATAAATGGGCGTGGGATATTTTTTCTCTCTCTGTACTGCGGCCGTATACACACACACACACACACACATTGTTGGGTTAATATCTTATTGCAATCTCACATTGAAAACATGTATGTGAACATTGAAATGTGTTTTGATATTTTTAGGGTATAGTTTAATTGATACGATACCCTCATTCATACCTATTGGTTGCTTTTTTTGTCACCATACTCTTCACTCTGAAATATATTTATTTGGTGTTCATCAAAAAGCGCTGTCCTAATACTTTCCACTGTGCCTTTGTGAAAATATTACAATTTACTAGAAAACGCATCGGCCTGGAAATTAAACCATCCAGACACATGAGCCGGTGTTGGCACATGTACTAGTGCGCACGGCAAACCATCTAACCTCAACAAAGAGCATGCAAGATACCTTTAAGAAAACGCCTTGTTCTGTCTCCCCGGCTGTCACTATGGCAGCCAATCATGCAATCTCACACCGCAATAGTATATTTCATTTTGCACCGGCAATGCCCAAACTTGACAATGGAGACAAATGCAAAACTGATAGTAAATGCATGCGTCTAAATGTGTACTAGAATCGTATGGTGGTGAACAGAGGCTTAACAGAAAGAAAAAAAACATAAGCACTGATTTACTCAACCAAGCAAGTTGCAACAGCTAGTCAGGCAGATATAATGTTTTACTTACTGTGATCTTTGGAATATTCTTTTTGCCTTGATAAGACATAATTGGTCGATGAGTGATTCCACCTTTGAACAAAGATTCTAAATATCCCCCTCTGGATGCTGCGGTGTCTACTGTCTGGATGGGAAATGAGGGAATGGTCGCCTCTTTCTGTGCAGCGCAATGGTAAAGTGCTTCGCATTGAGCTGGAGCGTCTACGCTCAGTCAAGCCGCTTATCCGTCGGACTCCTCCCTCAAATCTCAACGAATGCAGAGTACAAGTCCTTCCACAAGAGGACGCTCACTATCTGGTGCAGCAGGACTTGGGCATCCTGCGGTAGACAGTATAGTGGGGTACACTGTTGAATGTTTGTGGAGCACTACTTAACGACTGACCCAAATAAACTTATAAGGAAAATAATGTATCCAGGAAATATATGATTGCAATGCAGTGTGGACTGTCATTGCGTCTTCATATTTAACTGTATTAGCATGATCCTTGCTCTTTGCAGGCCCAAGTATTTTTTTCCGCTGAGCATCACCGCAAGAGTTAATACACCGATGGACTGATCAGACCAGCAGGTGCGGCCCAAGGTAGCCAATCAGAGAAAGAGGTTGGTGCAAGCGATATTTCTACTGTATTCCCTCCAGAGCTGAGACGGGCGTGGGCGCGTGCATGGCTGGACTGTAGCCGTACTATAAGAAATGATACCTCTGTATCAACTATAAGCTTCCAAACATCCCGTTTATTAATAGAATTTCGAGTGCCTCGACAACAATGTCATGGCAGATTTAGGGTTTGAAACAATAAAATCCGCTTAAAACAGAGATTCCGTAGAGAACCACTGTAGTTGTTACATAAGGCAATTTTTTCCAGATCAACACTATTTTAGACGTTCTTTGGCAGAACCTAAAAAGTGACTAAATATTGGGATGCTGTGTGTGAGTGAGAGTGTTAATCTAGCTCTATAATCTAGGCAATTATTGACTAGGCTGGCTTGTACATTGTTTTTAAGAACGGAGAGGAGGGGCTTAGGGGTGAGTAACAGCTGTCCACCCGGCCAAGCCCCCCCCCCCTGCTCCCTCTCCCACCCTACAGTCTGTCCACACCCCTGACACACACACCCACACACACCACACAGGCAGTCTCCACCCTGCCATGTGTCTCTATTGTCTGGCTCCTATAGTAACCCTCTCCCCTCCCTCAGCACTCCACTCATCCGCTCATCAACTCCCCAACCCCCCTACTAATGCACCAATAAAGAGCTCTTTGATTATGAAACAGAAGTGAGAGTTTTTCATAGTGCGTGGACCAAGATGCAATCTTCATGTAGTTCAGAATTACCTCGCAATATGACTGAATCAAAGCTCTGAAGCTCCTGAAGCTACGATTTCGGAAGAGTTTATGCGATAGAGGTATGGAATGAAAACAGGAAGTGAGTAGCTGTAGCAGAGAGAATGGCCTGTGTCATGCCTCTCTGTCTCCCAGCACTCTGCTGATAGGTCCGGTCATGGACATGATCTGCTGGTGGTGCTGACAGGTCCGGTCATGGACATGATCTGCTGGGGGTGTTGTCTCAACTTTCTGCAGCCCTGCGGAGGGAATTTACTCTTCACAGTTAGCTGGATATTCATAACACAGATTGGACTACAATGAGGAACACTGAGACTCACAGAAATACATGAAACTTTAATTTTTTTGCCTCGAAATGTAGAATAGTGTTTGTCCAGTGTGTCATTTTTGAAAGTATGAATCATTATGTCATGTCTCTGCAAATATGTGACTAATCAGGGTGTGTGCGCTGTATTGGCGAGACACACAAGTGGGCTCTGACAGGCTACCCCACTCTGTAGATCAAAGAGTTCACTAACCCACTCTCTCTCTTTCTCTCTCTCTCACACACACACACACACACACACAGCCTGACAGAAATTCCAGGGAGGGTGTGTGTGGTAAGAGCGGCAGCTGGGCTGTGACATCACCCGGAAGGGGAGAAGACAAAGATGGAACCCCCACCCCACCCCCACCCCTACACCACTCCCCCCCCCCCCCGCCCCCCCACAGCCTTGACCCCCCTCCTGTGGATCTTAGGCACAGACACACTCTGGGAGGGGTCTGTACTGTAAATAGAAATAGGAGAATCGTCCAAGCAACTTGACACGTATTCTCCCCCAAGTTTCCTGTGTCCTCACATACTCTATGTGTGCTGTACACCACAACTGTTCAGCACCCTACGTTCCCATCCCCAGAGCACTAACAGAAGGTCCAGGCGCAAAAAAAAAGCATTCAACTCTAAACGAACAACTGCTCCAACAGATCTTTTTTCGAATGTGCTTCGGAGACCAAAGGGAGAAAGTGGCTGAAGCTCAGGGTTATAATGAGAGGAGCCAGCACTTTCGGGCAGAGTCTTTGTTGTCACTCTGATGTCCCTGCACCTCTTGAAAGGAACAACACGAACCCAACTACATGCTCAACTGACTCAGCATCCTTCACCCCCTTGGGCAGCTGCGGATTGCAGTTCCCTGTCTGGCCACACGGTGACCTGGTTGGTTTGTGATGATGTCATGACACCTCGGGTCTGTCACTGTGCTGCCAGTGGAGATGTTGTGAGGGAGATGTTCATCTCAGCCGACACAGAAAGGGAACCTTGCTGTGAACGAGCTCTTCGGTCGACGTGGAGCACGGACGCTCTCGGTGGGGTACCTGTGTCATCTTCACTAGGAAACAAACGTTTTTATCTCTTCTTCCCTTCTTTTTTCCTCTTTGGTGTCCTACCATCTGGTTGCCAGTGTTCAGCTTGATGTGGTGTGTATGTGTGTGTGTGTGTTTGTGTGTGTGTGTGTGTGAGATAAGAATAGAACAGCTCCAATACTGTATGAATAGTCAGTATTAATCTGTTTAATGGCTTCCCTCCACTCTGAGCCAGCAGACCAAGGCAGGACAGGTCACTGTGAATCATCACTTTGTGTTGCGCGGAAGCTCAAACAAGGTCACTGCGAGATGAAACGTTCGATAGATTACAATACAACGCGTCAGACCACCGCAAGGCTTTTTATGTGACCACAAATCCAGTAGGGTTCAGGGATCAGTGAGAAGTCATGGAACACCACTGTCTGCAGGTCAAATCTCACCACGTTAGGTCATGGTGAGACGATGGCTCACTTAAAGACACAGGCTGGATTCATGACTTCTGTCATCTGATGGGTATAGTTCTCTCTTCTATCTCTCGCTCGCTCGCTCTCTATCTCTTTTTCAACGAGTAACCTCTCTGGAACAAAGGACAGACTGTAGTTGGAGGTGCCCAAGATGTCCTATGACAGAGCATGAAGCTAAACACACACAACTGGTATTGCACCACTGTAATAATCTAGGGCAGAACCGGTGAAGCTGTGTTCCAGTTTAAAAAACAGGATTACTATATAAATGTAGCTTTGAGTTGTTGAACAAGAATATCATGTGAGATATATGAGATACGAGTCTTTCACGCGACACCATAATACTATGATGCTAATTCTACAAAGTTCTGCTTCATGAAAACGTTTTTATTATTGGAGACCTCGGGTCTAAATTAAGGGACTGAGCAGGTCTTGTGTTAACATCATCAGAGCCTCTCTGGCTGCAGGCCTGGGTTTGGCTCTCTGTTTTTTCCAACCACAACTTTTCCACATGACCAATTGAAGCAACACGATGAAAGGCTTGTGATTTACAAATGACCAATGAGCCAGGGGTCCAATTGAATCCGACGCGAGTACACGTTTATTCAACCTGCCTTTAGGCTTCTGTCTGTTTCCGGTATGGAGGGAAGGTATCTGCCTCGTTAAGTGCAGGGGGAGGAATGACATGTAGGCTAGACCAATGATTTACTGTTGGATATACAGGATGTGATGTCAACTAGTTGCTCGGATGTTGTAATTCTTTGTCGTTCCTACAATGACAAGTTTCGTATAAAGTCTGGGTGACAGAAGGACACAGGACAAACTTTCTTAAATAATGCATTAGTGTCCGGATGCAGGAGGCTACATTTAACCCCTTGAATGTGAACAAGCTTCTATACAGAAGCCCTTTCATGTGAGGCTGAACAATCCTTAAAATTCACAGTACAGTACATTTGAATAGAAGAACATACATACTGGCATTTTGAAACCGGCAATTGAAACAATCGCCTAAAGATGTAGATAGAACAACACTGATAATGTATAATTGTCATGACAGGGACAGTAATGCTTACCTTTTCATCACCTAGGTTCTGTAGAACTTCTTTGCCACCAGTTGTTCGTATTTCAACGCTTGAATGCATGGTCTCCTGTCTCGTGACACTTTCTTCGCAGGGAGAGCTCTTGTCACTTGTAGGACTCCTTGCCTCATTTGTTGCCTCCCGTTTGGTTGTTCTTGGGGTTCGCGAGCCCCGCTGACCGACGCTTAGAGCATCAAAATCTATGGTTTTACTTTCGTACGCTCCTTCAACGTTGCAGAACAACCCCCCGTATTTTTGTCGGGGCACCTGGTCAGCTGTGCCCGGACGTGCAAGATAAACTGGCAAGTCATCTTCCTTCTCCGTATTCCACTTGCGTTCTGACATAGTGGTGCACGGCTGTTGAAGTGGGGAAAGAAGTGGAAAGTAGGCAAGTAGTCGTTTATAACGGCCCGCTCTGCTGGAAACTCAAGAGAGACGCAGCAGGAGTTGAGTTTCCTAACCAGGGGTGGCAGTGCTGCCCAGTCTCATGACAACAAAGTGATCTCACCAGCGATAGATTTTTTTTACCGTTCCAGCGTTTCTTTCATTTTTATCCATACAATAATGAGCAGACGAAAAGTGGTAGCTGGCCTATATGGTAAAGTTGTAAGGAATTTTAATGCAAGTGCTGCCTTTATCAGACGTATGCACGACCTTATAATAAATACTTTTTATATTGTTTTATACTTTACCCGACTGAAAATTGATTTTTTGAATTTGTTAGCAAAGCAGTTCGAGCTACAGTTTTGCCATCTGCTTTCATTACAAGTCTCCTGCGCCACGCCTTTTCGAGGCGCTGTCCTTTCAGCACCACATGATGGTCGATGTTGGCACACCTGATGTATCCTGCTAGCGGGAACAAGGGACGGGAAACGCGGGCGACATGCCTGATTGCCTGTTCTTGTAAAAACAGGGTTTCTTTAACAAGGAAACCTTCAAGAGACAGCAATCACTTTCAGACGATTACTTAGCAGAATTTAGACAAGCGGTCCAGTCAGCGGGAATGCAGGTTTAACCCAAAGTGACAGACTGCTGGTCAGCGGGAACCAACAGAAAGACCGTCCAAAATGTATCCATTGAAAAAATGAACACCTCCTAACATATTTAAAAGTGCGTTCTTGTGTGTGTGTGTGTGTGTGTGTGTGCAAAACTGTGTGAGTGAGCAAGCGTATGGCTGTCTTTAATGTGAAGGTGAGGGCCCCATGGTCACCATGCTTCCAAAAAGCAAGATCAAACAGCCTTCCTGCGAAGCTTTATCATAAATAGGATCTGCTGCAGGAACAGGCAGCAGCCAACATCACCCTCTCTAACTCATTCAGATGGAGCTCAACCTAATGAGCTGAAGTCATTGGCCAGCACGCTTCTAGGATTTCTAGTGAATTTGCCTGAACTGCTGAATAGTCTATATATTAACACAGCCTTGACAAATCCAGTGTCAACTAATCATTTGTTTCTAATCTTCTCATGTGTGCCCTTTGAATGTGTTCAGGAAAATACATAGCAGGTTGAGCAGCTGATTTTTAAACAAACCTGCATTGAGTTGGCACTTCAAGGCCATAGCAATAGCACAGAGAGATTCACACTTAATGAGGCTTTTAACCCACAACAGGAAGCAACACTGGCCAAGCCCAGAGCACACATGGAGATTGTCGGCCATCAGACTATTAAAAATGGATAGATGTGGGGGTTCTGGAATGAAGACTCGAGGTCTCAGGTTACAGCTTACCTAAGTGCACCACATTCAGTCAGGCGTGATTCAGGGCTGCCAGATAAGACATAGGTCCCACCCAATCCCCTCAAGCTATAGCAAGCACATGAATCATTTGGTGGGTTTGTCTGTCTTGTGGATCTGATATCCACCACATCCAAATAGCATATTCCAAACATTTGAATGGGGATGGTTTGCTGAGGTGGTCAACGGCATTCAACAAAAGATCCCATACGGTATACGAAGGAGGGCCTGTCCATCAGATTTCCCACTCCCAAGCAAACTACAGCTCCGCCCACAGCTCGGTTGATTGGCTGTGGTGATGGTGGTGGGGGATGATTGACGGGTGCACTGACATATCATCACAGCCTGGGCGGAGAACAATGGATAAACGCTGAGGCTGTTTGCGAGGAGCTGTGGAGGAGGACAGCTGCATCCTGGGGAGGGCTGGCCAAGAAATGCAGTTAGAGTGGCTTTAATGACATGAGAGTCCAGAAGGAAGTGCCCTGGTTGAACTGGAAGTCCTTTGTCTGGCTCCCATTGAGACGGATTATCGAATCAATTACTGGTCTGATAGACCATAAGGTGCATACATCCTGTGAAGACATCTTTAACACAACAGAAAGTGACTTGTGCACTGTGCATGACATCATGTAGCAGGTTCAGGAGAGCACAACAGTAGGTTAGGATGAGCGGTCAAATGGACCAGGGTAGCAGAGGGGCCTTTTGTGTTGAGTGATGAAATATAGCCTGAAGGAACACATCAGGAGGGGATCCTGGCAGAACGTCTGAAATAATTTTTCTGTTTTGTACTTTGTCTTGGAGACTGTCCCACCCAGAAGGACCTCTGCAGTATGTCATTGACACAGCATGCTGAAAGGTGGCTGGATAGAGAACTATAACTCCCCTCATGGCTGAGGTTTTCTGGCAGCGCTGTGGCACAGTGCTCTGAAAGCCTCCATTCTAGTCCTGCGCAGCCAGGCCAGAGAGGCTAAGTGAGAGGACAGCCTCCCAACCTGGGCTGACTCCTGCAGAGAGCTGGCCAAGCTGCACACGCCAAGCACCACTAGCCTGAAACAGACGCATCTGCTTTTGAAATCAGAGAGAGAACAGGGACCTTTACTTCTGTTTGTGGAGGTTAAGACAGTAGAGGATATTCCACCAGAAACTGTGTGTGTGTGTGTGTGTGTGTGTGTGTGTGTGTGCGCGTATGTGTGAGTTTGGACGCCCCAGTGACCTCTTGCTTGATTATTATTTTTCCAAACCCTGATTACCAGTGTAAAAAGTCTGTAGAAATGAGTTTGCAAAACACACCTGGAGTAATTTGTACCTTACAACATGATCAGAGTTCAGGAATGATGTCAGGAAGTACAATGGCTAAGTACAGTACAAAGTTCTGTGGACACGGTTGTCAGACCATGGCTAAGTGAAGGACATGCAGAGCATGTCACGTGCAGTCATAACCATTACCAACCGTGACTAAAATCCATTTCCCTCTCCAATATCGATGGATGATTCCATTAGTTGTGAACTGGAGGACAGCTGTTCTGGGGGACTCGAGCGTTCAGCCCCACAGAGAAAACCAATCATCATGAAAGGAGAGAGATCAGCACTTCGAAAGTGCACAGAAAACAAAGGGACGGTCCGGAATCGAAGGCCATGAACTTTTATTTTAATCGTTATTCATTTTTGTCCGTTTGATAATATACTTGAAAGTAGGGGGTCGGGGGGGGGTAAAGTCTCGTTGGAAGACAGAGGGGTAAAGATTTACAAAACAATGTCTTCAGTGAACAGAGAAAATGTACATTACATTACATGATCATAGTAGCTGACAAAATTAATACATCCCTTAAAAAAAGAACATACGAATTGATGGGAGGAGGAAGAGGGAGAGGAGGAGGGTGGGGGTTACTGTAAGCGCATTTAAGGCAATCGCTAGTTAGCTGAGTTTGCTCGAAAATAGTGTCACTCCTTCCCCTGGGTATGGTAACTGAAGCAGACCCGTGTTCAGTGATGAAAGAGGAGGCCGTGGTGTTCTAGAGCCTTGAACAGGTGCTGGAGGACCAGGGAGCTCAGGTGAACATGGCTGGGAGGAGGTCTCACTGCAGCTGGTTAATATTGCAGCACACTGCCCCGGCAGAAAGAAGAGAGCCAGAATAGGTTCACTCTTGCGGCCACTTGACTTTCTCCTATTTCAGCTGATTGACATACTGTGTGTGTGTGTTTAGGTTGGGGGTTTGTCAGCAGGCATCTATTGCGATTCCATTATACCATACGTCACAGCTGCTCCTGACAATGTAGTATGAACTTGACTAAATACTACAAGGACATTCCTTCAGTTAAAGGAAAACGATTGTTTTCGATGAAAGCAGTTCCATTTACAAACTTAAACACGGATACCCTCTTGAGCAGTGAATAAAACATTTTGAATTCAAACTGCCTCCACACCGCTTCCTGAAGTCAGAGTATGTTGGGGAGAGAGAGATCAGGGGCATATGTACAAATTCAGAGAAGATAGATGACTTTAAAAGGAGTGTTAAATGTCATTCAGTAGAAGCCAAGCAACCCCTGCTGGTATAACGCAGAAAATAGAGGGCATGTGAAAAAACTGTAAGAAGTGTAGGAGAATGTTCATCACCAGATCATTTTTCAAGTTTAGTACAATTTCAGGAAATCTTTTCGCAGCTGTCACCACAATAAACATAGCAATTTATAACTTTGGGTCATTTGTCAACTGCCGAGTAGTTCTACTGTTCAAGCTGCAAAGGGGAATGTACCGTAAATATTCACAGAAAGAAGGTAAGAGGCTACAGGAAATTATCAAGACACATGTACATATCAACAAATGTATATATTACACAGCAATCAATAAGGATGTTTGTGTATGCCTGTGGACATTTTGGTACAGTACATGTTGATTTGCTTGGACTGTTAAAAAATAAAGAAATCACTACCAAGTCCAGTTTTTTTTGTTGATTTTGGAAAAATAAAGTGTAGGTTTCAGCACGAGGGGTCTTCGTTGAGAAGAAGACATGGGAGTTGGGGTGAACACATTGTGGATCTTCTCTCTCCTCCGTCTTCTCTCGCTTTCTGTCGCCCCCTCCCTCCTCTTCCTCCGTCCCCCCATTTTGCCCTGAACTTAGTCTGCTTCCAGGGACATGCCGTCCAGATTGTCCCATGTCCCTCTCTGTAGTCCAGTCTACTCGGGGGCACTGAGGAGGGGAGAGTCCACATCAGCTGACCTGAGACCAGAGACCAGAGGAGGGGGCCTGCTGACCAGTAGAGCAGTCAGTCATCGTCACGCAGGTCCTGAATCAGCTCTCCACTCTGCTCACATGGACATGCATCCATCCCAGCTCAGGGAGAGAGACGGAGAGAGGACTGGCGACAAAAGGAGCAGAAGGAGGATGCAGTCTGGTCTGGTGTGGTGAGATCTACAGTAAGTGGTTTGGCTGTAGTGAAGAGGGGCGTCGCACTACCCTGCATGGCAGAGATAAGATTTCCCAGACTTTGGTTTCCTCGATGAGTCTGTGAGTGGTCTTACAATCTGTGTACGCATCTTTGTGTGTCTGCACCCATCTGCATCCAATCTCTGTGTGTATACGAATATGTGAGTGAGAGTGTGAGCGAGTGTGCGTGTGTTCAGGATCAGCGCCGGGTTCCAGTTCCCCCCCCCACAGAGTTGATGTTCCATGTTCCAAAGGCCAGCGAGTCCAGTGCAGCATAAACAGTGCGTCCTCGGAGAGAAGACCCCAAAGAATAACCCGTCTGAGCGTTCGCCTTGCGTCCCGTCACAAAAAAAACCCAAAGCCAAAAACGTCTACCTTCACTCACTTTTACATCACGAGCCACGAATACGACTCGCTCGGCCACGAAAGAAAAACCGGTGCAGTCACGAACACAATCTCCAAGCTGCCACATGATCTGCAAACAAACAGAGAGATAGAGATACAGAGAGCGAGAGTGAGCGAGAGAGACTCAAAATGGCGAGCGCAGAAGAACAAGGACATGATCACATTCTCGTCATGTCCCACAGGGAGAGCTACGAGCCCACAGACAAGTCAGCTGACAAAACAAAGCTCATAAGTAACACGTCGTGACATGGTTTAATTACTCAAACCCCACTCTGGGCAAAAGGACTGAAAGGATTAAAGATGCCGTGATTGAAAAAAATGAAAAAGTAGACAGGATGGTCCCAGATGAACACTGGCTAGAGGGGAGTTAGGGATTAGGGGGAACGCATTTGGTTACACTATGTTCTAGGATTCCCGAAAGAAAGACGATTTCCGAATCCCACCCTTGGAACGCCACACTGGCTAAACGACAGGGATGACATCACTGCTGCGAGCGCTGCCGGGTCGTTGCGGTCGCCGGGCGATGGGGAGAACAACACAGAAAACAACAGAGTGAAGGAAAAGAGGAGAGCGGGGTGCGTTTTCACCACCAGCCCCCCCCCCACACACACACACACACACACACTCACCTCAGTCGCAGTAGATGCCACAGACATCAAGGCCAGAGGATGAAGGCAAGAGAAAAGAACAAGAACAAAAACAAAAACTGGAGGGGGGGGGGGGGGGGGGGGAGAAGAGAAAGATAAATAGAGAGTGAGAACAACGCGAGCGTGTGTGTTGAGAGAACAGACAGGAGCACAGGAACATTCTAGCATGGGGTGCTGGGGGAGTGGAGGAGGAGGGGGGGGGGGCTGGGTGCAAGAGAGTCTGTACTTTTAATTTTTTGGGGTATAATAGAACACCATCCAAGTTGGTCCGGTTTTTTATGCTAGGTTCCAAAAACCCAACTGTGAAAAGTGCTGAGCTAACGAGTCACACGGGGCAGGGGATCGGAGGAGGGAGACGGGCTAGTGCCTCATCCTCGTCTGGGCTTCATCTGCTGTTCTGTGAGGTGGAGTGACAAGGAGGTGTGACCGGGGGGGGGACAGAGATGACAGGCTGAGGGACACATCAGCAAATGCTGTCTTTTAGCTCTCAGGGGTCAGCCCAGTGTCACGGCGGGACAGGTCAGAGCCACAGGAAGGAGAAGCAGAAGGACTAGCCTGCAGAGAAGGACCGGCGGCCATTTTACCTTCTCTTCCAGATCCTTTATCTGTCTCCTCTGGATGTCCGTCTTGTCCTCCAGGTCTCGGATTCTCTGAGAAGTGAGTCAAGTGAAAGTTAGAATATGCGGGTGCTCTTTGGTGAACACAGGGTTGAACTATTTCCATCCCCTTTTCACGTGCGGTCTGACTGTGAGCTTATACACATGTGTTTCGTAAACCTATGCTGAGAGAGGCTTGCCAATCAGTAGTCTGCAGCAAACATGACATCACCACCATGCAACATATCTGAAAGGTACTGCAACTGTCTGAAAAGGGCGACGTCGAGTTATACTACAATCCACTGGTTTGGTAGATCTGGGACTTCACAATACTCTCTGAGCTGCATGACATCAGACTAGATGAGGCTGCATGTGAAGGGCTGGCAGGTGATGATGACAGCTTCCTGTATGGAGGGAGGCAGAGTGGTGTGATAGCCATCTGTGTGGAAGTCTGGCACACAGATCTGCACTCGAGTCCTTCTCGGGACAATAACGGAAATCCCCGCCCTCTGTTGGATGAGACTGGAACTGCATGTCGGTGCTTTGCGAAACCCGACATCCGAGGGGGAGGTGAGGAGTGGAAGGGCCGGGGGGAGGTCGTGTCTGGCTGGGCCTGGGGCCTGGGTTACCTGGTGCGCCTGGTGCAGCAGCTCCATCCTCTCCTGGAGGATCTGGCAGTCGTACTCGCGGCTCTTCCTCAGCATCTGCCGGCGCAGCTTCTCCACGGCCGTGCGCAGCTCGTCCTTCTGCCGCTCGTCCAGCGGCTCGCCGTACGCGATCACCTTGTCCTGCTGCAGGGCGTTGTACAGCGTGGCCTCCAGCTCCTGGATTTGCTGCGGGGCGTCAGGGGGAGTGGGGAGAGGTCGGCGGGGAGGAACAGGAATTGAGGGACGGCGGTGGAAAAGGCTAAGTTCTTTCCTCAAAATTGAGGATTGGTATAACAGAATGCGGGTGTGCCGTCTGTGGTGGAGGTCAGGGTGGCGACCCCTTGGGGAAGGCTCACCAGGTAGGCTTGGTCCAAAGCCTGCTTCCTGTAGTCCAGCTCCTCCTCCAGGTAGCCTTTCTGCTTGCAGAACATCTCCTGGGGAACCGACACACACACAGGCAAAGGGTTATGGTGATCAAACCAATTATCTCTGTCACATTGTTCCTATGAAGTATATATATATATATATATATATATATATATATATACTTCATTCATTTGATGTGGATGGAGAGAAGCTCTCACCATCTCCATCTCCAGGTCCATCATCTTCTGGTGCAGCGATGCCTCGGTGCCCTCAATCTGCTGGATCCACTAGGGGGAGACACACACCACCGAAACGCCCCAGTCAGACGAGACACTCGTACCAACTGCCAGACCACTAGCTACATGTATGACTCATGCTGCGTCAAGATTCTCTGCACTTTACGTGTTCCCTTCGGGAAAACACTCTGGGATCAACAAGCAGAAGCAGTGACGTCGCCTTCTTGCTGATACCCATCTAACGACACGAAGCTGAGCAGGGATGAGCGTGTCCACTTGGCTGCCCGAGGAACTACCAAGCACCGAGTTTCAACTCGATGCCTTTAACTTCCCCACGAGCTCACGTACCTTCTCAGCTAAAGAGAGCACCGTGCTGGCTTGGATAATGGCCACTTGTTCCTCATTGCGAAGGTTCTGCATGGGAAACGGCATGAAGCGAACCGAAAAAGAACATGTCATATATAATAATGATAACTAATAATAGATATCAGAGTGCTTTTTATATTTGTGTTATGTCGTTGAATGATATGGTGGATGTTTACACTCACCCCGTTATCACCGAGAATATCAAGGAGCTTGATCAGGTCAGGTATACACACATCCTAGGGGCAGAACAACCACACACACACACACACACACACAATCAGAAGAGTGTTTACCATACTTAAAGTGATAGGTCTGTGGAGGTGGAGGTGTGAGAGGCCTGTGGCCAGCGATTGGTCATGTGACGGTCATGTGACGGTCATGTGACGGGGGTGTACCTTGACGCCTTCCTTCATGCAGTAGATCTGCAGGGCGCTGACGCCCTCGGAGAACGGGTGCATCCTCAGGTGGTTGAACGGAGGGGAGCGCCGCTCTCGCTCCTGGAGGGGGGGGGGGCGACAAACGTACACATCAGAACTTTCTCTCTCATCCCTCATCTCCCTCTACAGTCGTTCCGTAAAACACGTCCCGTCCCCGTCCCCCCCGCTACGCCAAGACGAGCTCGAAATGCGGCGAGGGAACCGTGAACAGCCTATCAGAAGGTGTCTCAGGTTCTGCTGGCTTGAAAGGGCATTCGTCTGTGGATGGTCGGGTTCCTTGCTGTGCTAGTCTCGAACCACTAGGCAGCAGCACCATGCCATGTGGACTCTGCAGTATCTGCACTGCAGCAGAAAGGAGCACAAAGACCTGTGTCTGGAGTCTGGTGCCTGGCTGGGGAGAGAACTGCAACTGATTAGCATTTTGGCAGCACTTGTGCTGCCTGTGCTGTAGGCCCATTATCATGTGTTGCACGCCTGTGGCCTACATGTGCTTGGAAGACACTGAAAACAATGAGTGTGTGTTGTTGTTTGTGTATGTGTGTCCAAGATGGCAATGTGTGTGTGTGCGCGTGCATCCGTGCCTGCTATTTTTGCATGGATCTCTACTTTTTACTCCCACAACGTTTTTCTAAATTAAGTTTGAATGACTAATGTCAGCTTTGTCAGGTTGTTGAAAATGCATGAACTACATCTCAAACTAAATCTTCAGCCAGAACTGAAGTATTTCACTGCATAATACACATTCATAAATATAAAGTATGTACTGAGAAGTGTCTTTAGATTGCCATAACTGCTGTCTGTGCCTTAATGGGGATATAAAGGCCTACTCTATTCTACTGTGAGTCCAGAAGGGTCACCTCCAGTTCCAGTATCCTGAACTCCAGCAGTTCATTCTGGTCCTTGGAGTCTTGGAGTTCCTGATGAACGCGATTAGACTCGGCATCCAGCTTCTCCATCTACACAAACACAGAGGGAAATAAGAAATAGAGCAGAATGATACTCTATCCTCAAAATCGAGCAAAGTAAAGCAACCGTTATGGGTTCTCCTTCTACGAGTGTCGACAGGAAGCATACCTCATCCAAAATCTCCTGGTTCCTGCGGAGGAAGAGCTGCCTCTCCTCCACCCACTTGGAGTCCTGACGGAGAACACACAGACGAACATGAGCAAGTGTGTGTGTGTGTGTGTGTGTGTGTATGGGTGTGTGTCAGAATAAGGAATGCACTGTCCGGGGGCACATTCATGTAACTGATATTTGAAATGTTCAAAGTCTCCCATGGCAACCGTTTGTCACGGACAGTACTCCTACTGGAAAAGGCGATGCTCATTGGCGTCATGACGATGACCCTGATTTATAATTGTTGTTGCATGGCAACAGGATCAATAAACACTCAAAGGCTTGGTCTGTTGCCATTTCATCTCGTCAAGCTTAATCACCATTTGATCAGTGATGCCAGACTCTGGAGCTCTAATGACTTTTTCATACTGCTTTTGTCCAATAGGCTTCATGATCCGACTGTACTAGTAAAGGACCAATAACACACATTGGGACAGGGTTAGGTCAGTGTTGGGTTAGTGTTGAAACAATGTTGGGTTTGTTTTGGGAGAGTGTTGGGTTAGGCTTTGGAAAGTATCGAGAGAGTGTTGGGTTAGAGTTGGGAAAGTATCGAGAGAGTGTTGGGTTAGAGTTGGAGAGTTTTGAGAGAGTGTTGGGTTAGAGTTGGGAGAGTTTTTAGAGAGTGTTGGGTTAGAGTTGGGAGAATATCGAGAGAGGGTTGGGTTAGAGTTGGAAGAGTATCGAGAGAGTGTTGGGTTAGAGTTGGAAGAGTATCGAGAGAGTGTTGGGTCAGGGTTGGGAGAGTATCAAGGGAGTGTTGGGTTAGAGTTGGAAGAGTATCGAGAGAGTGTTGGGTCAGGGTTGGGAGAGTATCAAGGGAGTGTTGGGTTAGAGTTGGAAGAGTATCGAGAGAGTGTTGGGTCAGGGTTGGAAGACTATCGAGAGAGTGTTGGTTCAGGGTTGGAAGAGTATCGAAAGAGTGTTGGGTTAGAGTTGGAAGAGTATCGAGAGAGTGTTGGGTCAGGGTTGGAAGACTATCGAGAGAGTGTTGGGTCAGGGTTGGAAGAGTATCGAAAGAGTGTTGGGTTAGAGTTGGAAGAGTATCGAAAGAGTGTTGGGTTAGAGTTGGAAGAGTATCGAAAGAGTGTTGGGTCAGGGTTGGGAGAGTATCGAAAGAGTGTTGGGTCAGGGTTGGGAGAGTACTGTGTCAGTTGGAGAGCAGATCCATACCTGTCCTCTAAGCGTGAGCTCCTTCTCCAGGTCCTCGATCTTGGCCTTGTACCTGAGAACGTCTGCATGAAGCTGCTCCTGAGCCTGCAACACACCAGCACATCTCCAGCATGAGGTGGAGCACCCCAGCAGCAACACCAACAGCTGGATCCTGTCAGGATCCAGGAAGCATAGCGTGCTCTCTGAGCCAGGTTACCTTGGCCTCCATCTCAGCGTCCAGCACCCCTCCCTTCTGCTCCTGCAGCAGGGCATACGCCCGCTGCAACGCCTGGTACTCCCTGGTCAACTGGCGGAAACGCAACTCCGACTCCTCATTGGCCAGCCCCTGGAACACATGGTACACAAGGGCTTGGTCATGGGAGGCTAACACTCATTGGCAGCTTGGTGAACTGGAACAATCAATCAAATGGATTCCGAGGGGGGGAATCCCCCCTCGCATCCATCTTTCCTCCAGAAAGATAGATGCGCCCCAGACAGCAGAAGGTGGGGGTCAGGTGGGGGTCAGATGGCTGAGTGGTTAGGGAGTTGGGCTATGAATCAGAAGGTTGTTGGTTTGATTCCCAGCTGTGCAAAATGACGTTGTGTCCTTGGGCAAGGCACTTCCCCCTACTTGCCTCAGGGAGAATGTCCCTGTACTTACTGTACGTCGCTCTGGATAGGAGCGTCTGCTAAATGACTAAATGTAAATGTAAGGTTAGCAGTTAGAGCAGCAGTGTGGACACTCACAACGTCCAGGTCTTCGTCAGGCGTGGCCGGGGTGCGGTCCATGCGGAAGGAGGCCACAGAGGAAGATTCGGAGTCCATGGACTCCTCATCGTAGCCGTAGAAAGTGTCCACGACAATGTGTCTCTGTGGAACACGCCCCCCCCACCACAACCGGGAGCTGTCAATCTCTGTGCAGGACACACGACTGACAGAACGTCGTGTTTAAAAAAAAAAAAGTTTCTAAAATACTTTACCTTGATTGGCCGAGAACTTCGTTTATGTCTCTTCTTCCGTAGGAGTTTCTCCCTATCCTGAAACATAGTATTGAATGAACATTCCGCACACTACGAGAACAAAGGAACTTATTCATGTAAACACGAATCATGGGGAAAACACCAGGCCATAGCTGTCGCTGTCAGAGATCTAATCAGGGAGATCCTCTCTGGTGACCCTATGGGTTAACTCTGCTCCGATCAAGCATTGGTGTCGTTGAATGGATGAATATGTATGATATGCCCTGCTCTAGAACAATGATCTCTGTAGATATGTACAGGTCAATCCATTCAGGTCTATTTTAACAAAGGCACAACATCCATCATGTGTTGGGTGTAAACAAAAAGATTTTCATTTATATTTCATCTGTATATTTTAGACCGCATGTATCTTTTGTGCAAAAATGGTCTCCAAATGCTTAAACACAAGCAATTAAATACGATGACCGGTACGGTAAACGTGAAGAGCTGACTCACTCTGGTCAGTTCGTCGATCATATTCTGCTGTTCCAGGACCTGCATCTTGAGGAACTCTATCTCCTGGTCGTCGTGAGCCTGGTCCAGGTCGTTGAGGGACTTGAGTTTCTTCAGTGGCGGATGAGAGCCAATTTTCTCCTTCTAGACTCACAAACACACACACACACACCCACACACACACACACACACACACACAGGAATGCCCTTAGAGTCAGTGTCTTCAGTACAAACCCCTGCTGTAATGCTACAGGCTTACAACACATTGTAGATGGCGACTCCATGATAAATGTATTATATAATTGTATCATGACAGTTGCATCGTTGAAGATTATATATAGGTCTACATGTATCTGATAAAAGAACATGGTTGACATGTTATTATACAGTTCCTTCATGGCAACTCTGAATAGGGATTACATGACATACTATACTGACATGGTTCTACACAACTGTCACTATAACTGACTCATCCTAACTGAGTTAATAAACCAGAGTCAAAATAAATGATATACAAGCTTGCCTTCAGGCATTAGATAGGCCTACAAATGGGGTCACCAGACCACCATATTGTAGATGAGTTGTCTTCAACTCTGGTCCACAGATCCTACTGTGATCAGTGGTTCTTAACCCTGTCCTCAGGGAACTCCTGTCCTGCATGTTTTAGATGTTTCCCTGCTCCACCATACGTGATTCAAATGAAAGGGTCATTATCAAGCTCAGCAGAAGCCTGCTAACGACCCTTCATTTGAATCAAGTGTGTTAAAGAAGTAAAACATCTTAATCATACAGGACAGTGGGCCCCGTGGACCAGGGTGAAGACGACTGTTGGAGAGGACTGTGGTTCTCCTCACCATCTCCAAGTTGTCCTTGGCCAGGACCTTGAGCTTGTCTTCCAGGCGCTGGAGGGTCTGCGTGAGATCATCGTTCCTCTTGCTCATGAGCCTGTTCTTTTCCAGCAGGGGTTTGCACTGCTTCTCCGACTCCCGTACACGTTTCAGCTATGAGCAGGGAGCACAGGGAGAGAGGGTGGAAGCAACAAGGTTTGGGTTGAGTTCAACTAAGTTCTGTAAACCTCACAGTAGTAAATATTGTGTGCAGGTTTTAGTATGCACCTCCATCAGAGACGCAGACTGTCTCTCCGCCTTCAAGAGAAGGCTCAAGACGCACTTGTTCCGGGAGTACAATGGTACTTAGGAATGGTCTGTTGAACCCAATGCTAGTTTCATCAAGGATCACAATGACTCTTGCTTAGAGACTGTTGCTCTTGTTGGTTAGTGGTAGCTCATTTAAACTGTTGTATTCTATTTTAGTTAATCTTATTTTTAATGTTATTGTTGCTTGCTTTTCTACAGGTACACTTGCACTTAGAGATTCATGTTGTTTAATTGTAACTTGCTTAACTACATGCTCTTATGGTTTTTCCCTTTGGCACTTACTTTTTGGTTTGTTCACAATGTGCTTCTTATTTTGGGTACCCGCTATGCTTTGGGGCAATCTTGTTGTTATTATCAGTGACCTATGCACTTTGTAAAGCTCTCTCTTGGAAGTCGCTTTGGATAAAAGCGTCTGCTAAATGAATACATGTAAATGTAAATAGATGGAAGCTCAGAGCAGGTCCTACCAGCTCGTTCCTCTCGTCCACGAGCAGGGAGTTGCGGTCCTCCAGTTTGCGGATGGTGGAGTTCAGATCAGCCATGCGTCTCTGATTCCTCCGCATGTCCTGAAACAATCACATTAGCTAAGTTGAAGGCAAAACTGCATTATGAAACGGAGCAGAATGCAACCTTACCTAACATGTTGTGTCAAGCCGAAAATAACTTATTTCCTGCTGTGAAATGATTGAAGTGGAACAAAGATATTAACTGACCCTAAAAATTGACCAAAAATCGAAAGAGATATGGGCCCCTATCTCAGAAATGGAAATCACGAGGAATAAACCATAAGTAATTTAATTATCAACAGACAATTTCTCACGACTGTGGAATGGATCTTTTTTTCCCAGAGTGTCCCACCATTTACCCCTCATGAAAAGTTGACAGAGAAACAGGACTTGAACAGCTAGCAGCATCAACAGTGTTGCCTGTCTTAGTGGTGGTCAGAACATCAGGTAAGCCTTTTATTTATTTTATTTTTTTGTGATTTAAAAGCTACGTATTTTGATCTACAGTAATCCAAATCTGAGTTGGAGTGTTTATAACAAGGTTTATGAGGATAGAATCTGAATCTGAATTTGGTTTTATTGCCATGTAAGTTTTCACAACACAGAATTTACTGTGGCAGGAAGGTACATACAATAAACATATAGGGATCTTAAATGTTTTTAACAAGTTGAATGTATAAATAAAAAAGTCTATACTAGGGAGTTAAGCAATAATTAAACAGTATTGTAAGATATAAAACTGATATAAATATAATAAGTTACAAAATATATAAAATAAAAGGGGGCAGCATAGTGCAAAGTAAGTGGTGGATGGACTCAAATAATAAGAGAAATATTTGGAGAAGTTGTCTATAAAGTAACTATCTTCTCCTACGTAACTTTCATGCAAATTTAAACAAGGCTTAAAATATAACAGATTTCAAACTTTCGATACAAGTCTACAATACTGTATTTAAGAGAGTTTAACACAACAAATGTGTATAGCATATGTGGTTGGTGGGCAGAGCAGGTCTCACTGGACAGTTTGTTATAAAACAGTTTTGACCAAAATGTTAGTGTGTGTTCCATGAGGTACAGATAGCTGTGTCCTCTTATGACTGATAAATTGTCTTCTAACGGAAGGCACGTCCACTACTGAGTTGCCTTTTCATAGACGGATCACAAAGATCTTTGTTAAAGTCCTTTTGTTACTTACCATCAGTGGTATGCAATATTTGATTCCTGCATCCTAACTATTTGTTCCCACAGTTACTGCAAACATTGCAACCACAGTCCTTGTCAGAGGTGAAGGAGCTTTTTGGAGGTTTCCTATCTAGCAACAATGTCCAAAAACTCGTACAGGGTCAGTTCACATAATAATATATAATATATCTCTCCATCCCTCCACTTCTCCCCCCCCCCCATTCTCAGTTTCTTCACCCCTCCCTGTTCGCTCCCATGATCTAACCCTCCTTGCCTCTCTACCACCTCCGTCTTTTTCGGGATCCTTACCGGGCTGCCACAGTGCTCGGCCCCGTCCCCTGCCCGCCCAGGGATCTCCCTCTTGGGGCTTCCCAGGCCACACTCAGCCTCCTTCACCAGGAAGAGCTGCTCGTCCAGGGCGTCCTTCTGCAGTTGCAGCCTCTGCATGAAGCATGTGGCCGACTCCAGCTCCTTCTCCAGGGAGAAGATGGTGCGCTCTTTAGACTTGATCTCGTCCACCTGTGGAGTGGAAAAGCGCCGAATGAAAATGTCACAATGGAGAAAAGTCATGCAAGCCGGCCAGTCGGACAGATAGCCAGCCAGCTAGCCAGCCAGCCTGACAGCAAGCCAGCATGGCAGCCAAACACACATGACACAAACATGGATGCTTAGACACTCTTTCATAAATACATTGAGGTAGTCGGTGACACAGAGCAGAAGGTCATCAGTAGGGCTGTGATTATGTAACACCTTTTTGGTAAAGCTCATCTCATTCATTGATGGTCACACGCGCCATACTAATGTCAATGCATAAAGGAGGAATCAATGCTACCATTTCTCTGTTGAACAGACTGATTACAAGCATGTTATGGGCTATCACAACCATGTCATGGAGCCATGCATGTGATTCATTCTAATGGCTTTTTCGGAAGAACATGGCACCATGATAAGCATCAATAGTATTCGACACACGTATGCCCAGTAGGGCAAAGAAGTTCATCTCGGTTCAAATCTCTTCCCCCCCCTCACACAGACACACAGGGATTTTTCTGTCTGTGTGTTCCTCCCACAGTTCCTCAGTCTCAATATAAACCGAACAGGTCTACATGCACAGGCGTGGGTTAAGACCGTAGGGGACATGTACCATGGTGAAGAAACCACTCAAACATCCTCACCAGTTATTGCCGCCAGAGCAGGGGGTAGCGTCGACATGCTACTCACATACAGGCCCCGCAAACACACAGACATGCATACTAGCGCTCCTTCGTGAGCTACTGGCCGGTGCCTAGAAAGGGGGGTTAGATGGCTGAGCGGTTAGGGAATCGGGCTACCAATCAGAAGGTTGCCGGTTCGATTCCCGGCTGTGCAAAATGACGTTGTGTCCTCGGGCGAGGCACTTTACCCTGCTGTAAGTCGCTCTGGATGGGAGCGTCTGTTAAATGACTAAATGTAACACGTAGAGTGTGAGGCGCGTGCGTACCAGTCTGCGTATGTCCCTCTCCGAGTCCCACTTGATCTTGGAGATCTGCTCCTGGTGCTGCTGGTGCTCGGAGCGCAGGTCCCCGGCCTTCATCTTGTCGGCCTGGATCATGGTGCTGAGCGCCTCGTCCGTCTGCTTCTTGGTGGACTTGAGCTCGGCGATCTCCTGCAGCAGCTTGACGCGCTCCTGGTCGAAGAAGCGCCGCGCGTCCTCCTTGGCCTCGAGGGTCAGCGCCGTGCGCACCTTGGTTACGGGGCAGACGAGGAGGGGGAGATGAGAGGTTTAGGATGGCGTTTGGTGGGAGCGAAACTCGTTTGCGGAGAGACTTTTCGCATGTTCGGTCCTACTGAGGGGGTCGTCAAAGGCCTTTCTCCCCCCACCCCCCGACCCCCCGACCCCTGTCTAGACGAGCCCACGACCCCTGTCTAGACGAGCCCTCCGCCGTACCTTCTCCCCACTTCCGTCCCGTATGGCGCTGATGGCCGCTTTCAGCCGCTGGTTCTCGGCGTCCCTGATCTTGGCGGTGCGGGCCAGCTCCTGCTCGTGCTGCCTCACCAGGCTCTCCCTCAGCGCCTGCAGGTCCTTCTGCTTCTCCTCGTGCCACTTGGCCCGCTGCTCCGTCAGCGCGGCCGTGTGCCGGTGCTGCTCCTGCTCCCGGATGCGCTTGGCCTCCTGGACCTTCTCCCGCTCCAGCCTGCTCACCTGGACACACACACGCAGGTTAAAGGCTTCAACTCCCCTGCATCGGTGGTCACCTTTTCATTTGAGCCTGTATCACCGGTCATGTTATTATTGAAACCTGTGGTTATTTCATATTGTTGTGCTGTTTTTTTCCCCCAGCCTCGTGACGGTAAAGAGAGGGCAATGTAAACGGTTTAGGCAGTAAGAGAACAGTCATTGGATCATGGTTAGCAGTTAGCACTGTTGAATATGTATGGATGGGAATATAAGTTTATAGGTCCTCATGTTACTGTCAGACGAGGTAAATGTGAAAATACATCCTGCTTCATTTCCTTACATATTGGCAAAGATTTAAGCACACAGAACAGCACAAAAGTTGAGGATGTGTGTTCAAATGATTTCATCAACACATGCATAGACTGTTCACAGTTCTGAGGGTTTTGTGGCTGCTTATGTTGCATATGAGCCCTGCAGCAAAGACCTACAGTTTACCCCAGGCACTTACCTTGCATTTCTCCTGATGTAGTTCTATTTGAATGTCAGTTAGTTTGGACCTGAGATCTTCGTTGGCTGCCTGCAGGGCAGAGATGAGGGCTTCAGGCTTGTCGCCCTTGGTTCGCCCTTTCTTAGCCATTAGGTTGAATGCTACTGCCCTTCTTCCGATGCTTTCATTGAGACTTCACAGAAATGTGCTGAGGCCCTTCCGAGGTTTCCAGCTCTTCCTCTTCCTCATTCTCTTAATAAACCCAAGATCTGGAGGATAGGATAGACAGAGAGAGAGAGAGAGAGAGAGAGAGAGAGAGAGAGAGAGAGAGAGAGAGAGAGAGAGACTTCATTAGACATGGTATCTTAGAACACGGTTAGGGGTCTAAGTGACTGCTCGGAAAAGGGGTCAGTCTCTTTTGAGAGTGTGAAAGCATGTTTCTGTCCTTGCCAGAGGTTGACAGCTCAATCTGAGATGAAGAAAGACCAGGTGTGACAGTATGGTGTTAAAGTATGGTATGACAGTATGGCGTTACAGTATGGCGTTACAGTATGGTGTTACAGTATGGTGTTACAGCATGGTGTTACAGTATGGTGTTACAGCATGGTGTTACAGTATGGTATGTAAGTATGGTGTTACAGTATGGTGTGACAGTATGGTGTGACAGTATGGTGTGACAGCATGGTGTGACAGCATGGTGTTACAGTATGGTATGACAGTATGGCGTTACAGTATGGCGTTACAGTATGGTGTTACAGTATGGTGTTACAGCATGGTGTTACAGTATGGTGTTACAGCATGGTGTTACAGTATGGTATGTAAGTATGGTGTTACAGTATGGTATGACAGTATGGTGTGACAGCATGGTGTTACAGTATGGTGTTACAGTATGGTGTTACAGTATGGTGTGACAGTATGGTGTGACAGTATGGTGTTACAGCATGGTGTTACAGTATGGTGTTACAGTATGGTGTGACAGCATGGTGTTACAGCATGGTGTTACAGTATGGTGTTACAGTATGGTGTGACAGCATGGTGTTACAGTATGGTGTTACAGGTGTTATAGGTCAGACCCGTGTCACAGTCCTATTTCGGTGAAATATTGAAACGTAGAATATTTATTTCTCATTTACTGTTCAAATTAAACATGTATTTGGAAAATAAATAACTGCCGTAGTAGTAGCAGCAGCAGCAAAAGTCACATACATGGGTTACTGAGCAGAGCGCCACAGTTGATACTTGTGACACACTGCCTTAACGTGATTGGCTTGGACAAAGCAGTGTGAGGAAGATGCCTGAGGGGTTCCAGTGAATGAATGGCCCAGCGTCGCTCGGCAACATGCCGGTACGCTGCAGCAATTCTCCTGCACGCTTGGAGCCAACTGGAGAAGGAAACGTACTTCCTGTCTCTAAGGATGTAATGATGCGGCTTCACAGGACAGCACAGAAACAGACTGGAACATTCCAAGAGCTAGTACTATTAGTGGGCTTGAAAAGCACTGGCTGTTCTATGACTGGAAAGGAGGCGTCGATCCATCCATATGCTCATGACTGGGTGACGTCATGATGATTAAAGAGATGACACTCTAAATTGCACTGTTCTTCGGAGTGGGTATGAGAGGGAGAGAGCTTGATTATGTGGTACACAGCAAGGCCTGACAAAGGTACTGTAGCTCTCTGTTGAGTCTAAGAAGTCAGTACTCCTATAGATTATTAAGGCTAGACTATACATACTGTACTAATGACTACATTTGGCTTTGAGAGTGCATTCCGACTACTTGTATGCAATCCTTATTAAAAGTGCATATCACGTGTCTGACATCAATGCTGCATCAAAGGCATCCCTCCATTCACGGCCGATGAGAATTTCGGTTAAATGCAAAAGGACCGATTCAGTGTGTGCTGCTCTCAGGAGGGTCGTTTAAGCTTGTGACCTGCTCAGCCATTTTGCATGGAGAACTTGAAACTGAGACTCGAGAGGAGACACAACCGTATCGACTGTTTATTTAGCACCCTACCAGTCGCCACCCACACGCTTACAAACCTACCTAATTCATCTTGACACCCTTCCTCAACCCTAATTAACCCATGCAGTGGACAGGGATGATGTATGGCAGAGTTTGCTAAGGAAATTTCCTTAAAGGGAAGGGAGGGGACATGACCAATCCACTTAAAGGACCCTCAGATCACAGTAGCAGGGATTGCTGCTATGAGAAGAGTTTATCTTCATTCCCAGAGGACACCTAGATAGCTACAGAACTGTTTAGCTGGTTTGCTTTTTTTTGTCCTTCTGGCTTTATCTTTAGTTCTGGTTCACTCAGTGTAACATTTTAAGCAACAATAATACACGCAGAGAGAGAGAGAGAGAGTGAGAGCTAAGGGGGAAGAAAGTAGAGTCTAGGGGTGGAAAGGAGCCTACATGGACTGAGATATCGTTTTCCCTTCTGGGCTTTAATGTCTTTACGGGGCGATCTAAACAGCTACTTCAGCTTGACTTGCAATTTACTATAAGAGCTATAGAAGCCATAGAGGGGCTATAGAAGTTACCCACTCACACACACAGTGTTTCCACCCCGGAGACCCCAGGGTCTTAATATTTAAACAAGGGAAGTGATGGTACCAGACCACTCACCTCGGTTTAAAAAGGTAGTCCATCCAGTACCCATCCAGTACCCAGACTTAATATTTAAACACGGGACGTTTTGGCACTAGAATGTCTGTTTAATGGGAAAGTTCATCGAGTAACCATGTCTATAAGGACATTTTCACAGCCTACATGTGGGATACAGGAATTACTAATAGGCACAGCCGTGGCCAACCATAAATATCCCTGAGTAGCCCGCTCTATGACAAGCCTATATCATTATGCTTGCCTTTCTTTCAGTGTTCAGTTTACCAACATGCATTTGAGTGCCTAGCACTGATTAGTGACTCGTGATTTGAAGAAACTCACCCAAGTGACTTTAATATAGATATAGTTATGTTGAACTGTGCAAAGTTGTACCACCATCACCAACAGCTAATTCATTATCAGGCCTAAGCATTATTTTTTTATCTGGTTGGTCACGGAAGAATAAAAGGGTCAATATATCTGGAAGCCTAAGCAATTCTGGTCAATAGTTACTTCTTCAGCTAGAACACTTTTTTTTTTTTGCCACACATGGTATTTACCTAAGGTTGTTTGGACGTGAATCCTTGAATTTGTGCCAAATTCAAGGATTCACCGCAGTGTTCCCAAACTTATTATGCTATTATGATATGAAAGAGGAACTGGAATAGAATAAGAGTATAATTCATAAATGGGAGGAATTTATATATATACTTTTGTACCTGTACTCAACAAGTAGATTTAGGCCAACCTTTCTTTGCCTCCTACAAGCACTGCAATCAGGTCTACTCAAAAAGGCCATGTCCTTGAAACATCATACACAATAACACATGACTTGCACATGGTGACATGAGCCATTGGCAGCTAAGGTTAGCCACTAGCCAGACAGAGGCAGACACATCTAGACACTACTGTCCACACACCGCTAATGCTGTATTAACCCAGAAACCAGCCACGCTGCAGAGGGGCGGCCCAGAAACAAAGGAGGCGGGGCTGAATGCAGCTAGGTGTCCACCCACCCAGCAGAAGTCATCGTTATTGCCATATTCTTTACCTGGTGGTGGTGAGGTCTCTCTCTCTCTCTCTCTCTGTCTCACACTGTGTCTCATCTACTTCCTTTTATGTAAGCTCAATCGGATCAGGAATCTGTCTGGTGTCCGGTACACAGGACTTGTGGGCATCCTGACTTGATGTTAATGTGCACCAGTGCATAATCAAGTTTTTATTTTATAAGCCCATCATTACTGCAAGCAAAAGCATTAGCTTTACTGGTTTATGATATTTCTGAATAGCAAGTAGGCCCACTGTAACTTAGTCCTTGAAGCCCTAGCAGCTTCCATGTATGAAATGTGGTTTTCAAAACCTCCAGAACATACAGTAATTAGGAGTAGGAGAATAACAGGAAGGAGGGGCTATTGAGTGAGTACTACTCACTGTTGTGCACTTTTCTTCTCTCTTGGTCTCTTTGTGGCGACTGAGCAGCAAGGATTTGGGAAATGACATTGTTGGATAAGCAGCTTGTCTCAGTGGCCGGTATAGCCCACTGACCATCTCTGATGGCCGCTATGGTGCGCCGCACACGAGCCCTCTACCACACGGCCTGCTGGCACCCTGACCCAGTTTGGTTTCCACTGAGACATCACATTTGCGTGTAGCTGCAACCTTCCCCAGACGATGTTAAGTTGCCCATATACAACAGCCGTAAATAAGGATTTTCTGTGCCAGCCTCTTACACTACTGTGACAGTGCTGTAGAGTTACATCCTGTTAAGAACTAGTACAGAAGGAAACAGGAGATTGAGGAGTTCTGTATTCCGACCACATGCAAGACACTGGGATGAAGTTTTCACCTACATACCATCTACTGAAGTAACTCATTACTATATAAATATTACCTCAAGATTCCAAAAATTGCACACAGTATAACATATGAAAATTTCTCCTGCATACAAACACGGCATAATCTACTTTCTGGTTTTATTTTTGAGCGGGATTATCTTTTTCTCCAATACATATTTTTTTCTGGTGTGAGAATGTAATGCATGCCTAATGCCACAGCTAGACATGTCAGATAGTATTTCTGTGTGCTCCATATTACTCCAGCCAGGTTATGTCTATGATTTCTAATGAAGATTCTGATTATACAAGCTGCTCGGTCAGTTTGGTGCCAGCTATGCCCCAACCAACTAAATCTGCTATGACATGATGTCCATCTAGTGTGATTATTTGGGTTGTCTGGCGGTAGTTGTTGGATTGGAGCTTTTATAAAAGAATATTAATCTAAATCTAGCAGACTAAGGTCAAAAGAAAGCTTTAATATCAGTTTAAAGGGACATATTTATGGTTTCTAACTATAGCTGTAATAACACAGGTTAAGTAGAAATTAGTTTTGGTTGCTATATCAGACATTTAAATGCTCACTATGGAATGACTGAGACACTTAAAGTCTTCACTTAGAATTTGCAGTTGCATTTTTCATATAGTCTTATTGATTGCACAGAAAATGAAGCATTTGGAAGCTAATGCAGAGATACTAAAGGCTGCAAATGACTCCAAATGAATCCAATCTATCAAAGTTTCTTCCCCTGTTGATAAGCCTTCTTGTTCCAGGTCTACAGTTGGCCTAAGGATGATTGACACAGTCATCACATTTTTATAATGCTCAAAATATTTTTGATGCCTGTGAAGACTAGAAAGAAATATATAAATGTTACGCTACATGGGCTATGACTACATCTAATAAATGTCAGGTTGAAATTGGCCTATCTTTATCGTTGACAATAAACCGAGGCTGTAAGTCAGGAAACAAAATGCAGTGAATAGGACAATTACTGTATGATCGCTCTATAGGACAGGCTATGTGCGACCAGCTCTACCTCCGGCATGTTGGCTATCAACAAATGAGCTTGGACATCATATGTCTGAAAATCGGTTGCAAAACCGAGAAGACGGGTGTTAGAATGAAGCATTTTATCGTTGAACGTTTAAAATGGCTCTCGACGAAAGATGCCTTGGCTACCCCCAGCAATTTCCGCGTCATCTTTGAGGGTTACAGTAGGCTGTGTGTCCTCAATGCGCAGGCCATTGGTACTTTCGACCGAGAACTACACGGCCATTGAGCACATACAATTCACCATTATCTCACTGACTACATGAAAACGACTCATCCGACTCAAGTAATTTTATCAGTCGCTTGAGCTCAAAAGAAGACGATCTGTTGCCTTGCCTAAAGAATGATTAACCTGCCAGCGCAGTGGGTTTGCCATTCCTTTTTAATTCCAGGCCATAGCATATACTATTTGTTAGGCTACATTTGTAACATCTGAAATTGCAATCCATCCATAACTGTACAAAGTGAGTAAAATATTCCTTACCGTATAATTAATATGCACGATGTATTATAGCCTAAAACCGTATCCATGGCCTGGGATATTTTTTCAGCGACGGCTCAGCATCAGCAGCCGTACAATGAAGAGCTAGTGACGATGCTGTGAGACCCCGCCCTCCTTCCCGTGTGGAGAGAATGAGATCAACTCACTGAATCTCTCGCCATCACCTTGGCGCTGGGGCCCATATAAGTGTTGTTCAACCGTTTGTGAGGTCCCGTTGCAAACTTGTTGCTGCAACTTATCAAGCTGTAGCACAAATTGCAGGGTACTGTTTTTTTTCCGCAAACCTAGCAGCAACGATTTAAATTCAGCACATCTAGGTCAATAAAACAGTATCTCTGCTATCTTCAGAAATAAAACAAATGCATTGCTTGAAACAATCTCTTACTGTGATAGCCATGTTTGTAGAAGGCAACAACTAGTCTGTTTTGTTACATGGTTACGTTTTCTAAACAGCTGTGCTAGATGGGCTACTGTATTATACAGTCTGGAATATAATATATATAATATAATTGTTATATAGTCTCTACACCTTAAACATTTGATCTCATTTGATCTCACATCACTTGAACAGGCCAAAAATATTGGCCCCGGATTCTGAAATCAAGTAGGCCTAATTAAATGAACACATCCCCCTTTACTATAACTTTCAGAGCTATCTGGGCTTTTTTAAGTATTAGCCAAAAGCCCCCTTTGTCATGCAGTATTCTTTTAAATGTATTATATTACAGCTACTCTAGTTTTGTACGTGTATGCACGCGAAAGGTACGCATGCTGCATTGTTCACATACTTCACTTTTGTTTACATTCTTCAAATGCCTTTTACAATTGGGAAATCAAAATGCAAAGTTAATGCAAACAAATTAAATGAAAGCTTAATCAATTGCGCACAGCTGGTGATGAGACCGAGAGTGATTGAGAGTGACGAGAGTGACCGAGACCGACCGAGACCGTTGTACTTTAGATGGCATTTTACGGTAGAAGCGAAACAGCGCCTCCAGTCTATTGCATTAACATTTACTTGTTTTAACCACGCTCTTTTGGTCTAATAAAACAGAAGACACGCGGATGTATGCTATGTCTTATGGTATTATTGTATATAATATGTAGTCCTCTTTAATGACGTGTATTTAGATGTAGATATAAATAGGAACCCAATGGGTAGGAACCTGTAAGATGGTTGTTGTGTATAGGGGGAGTCAGATGACGATGACACAGGTGCAGGAGTGAGAGGCTTGTGGCCAATGTGTCAGGCTTACAATAAAGTCACGTTTTAAGATGACAGTTGGCTCACGCTTGTTATTTAAGAATAACACTACATGTCTGATGTTAGGTAGCCTATAATTTAACGTTTGCTACAAATATCAGCTTCCGTATCCAATTCGGACAGATTTCTTATTCTGCTGCTATGCCTAAATTTCACTTTCGCGACTGGTAAGCGTCTCCAAGTATGCTGTGGACAGCTGGTGGCGAGCGTGCACCGTTCCAGGAGCATGGCGAAGGTAGCCATAATGCGTCCTTCCACCTTTGTTTCGCTGTAGTGGACCCGCAGCAAAACTCTTGGCAGCAACCGTGATCCTGTGAAACAAGTTTCCTGATGAAGAGGAGGCATGCCAGAAAGCAGAACGTAATGGATATTACAAATGGATGTTGCATTAAATGAAGGTGAATTTAAAGTAAACAATGTTCAGTTTCAAAGAAATCAAGACCGAGGCTGAAATCGACTGGTCAGTGGGTTATCACACTGAAAGCAGCTATTTAGATTCAAACTTTGAAAAAGCTCTGGACTCAAGTAAATTGACTTTCAATTTAATGTCTAAATTAGTTTCAGACTGTTTGAAAAACAGTTGTTACATAAAACTTAAAAGGCTTTCCCATGTTAAGCAATTAGCTAGAGAAGGTAACATAACTACATTTAAAACTGATCCAGCTGAATGCGTTGATGACTTCTTGAGGGACTTTGTAAATCAAAGGACTGTTGAGGAACCGCAAAAGCTGAATAAGACAGGGGCTGAGGTCTTAGTCTTAACAGACTGTGAAGTCGGAAATGGAGCACGGGTTTGTCACACTTTAACATACAAACTCATGAAGTTCTCAAACGAAGAAAATACAGGAACCCCTAACAGTCTCCCTCAAACATCGAAAACAAGTGAAAGCTGTGAAAAGGAAGGGTGTGACATTGTTTCAAAGTCCCAAAAGAACCCCATACAAATCCAAGATGGACACAGAGAAAAGGAGCACTTTTGCCACATCTGTGGTAGAGGCTATTTCCATAAGAATCACCTGAATGTGCACTTGAAAACGCACAGACCCGAGAGGCCCTACTGCTGCCAATATTGTGGCGCAGCTTTCCACCATAATGACAGACTACAAGCACACCTGAGAATTCACAGCACGAAGACTGATACCAAACCCTACATTTGTGACAAGTGTGGATACAGTTTCAACTCTTCATGGCAATTGTCAAAACACCAACAGCGCCACTCAGGACAGCGACCTTATCGCTGTGACCAGTGTGGGAAATGGTATATAAGCAGAAGTGAGCTCAAATGGCACCAGAAGATCCACACAGGAGAAAAGCCCTTCACCTGCACCGAGTGTGGCATCAGCTTCCAACGCTCCGACACACTGAGGAAACACATGAGAATCCACACAGGAGAGAGACCCTACTTCTGCTCTACCTGTGGGAAAACCTTTCCTTATGCACACTGTCTTAACCTGCATATGAAACTGCACAAACAGTAGTCTTTTGATAAAGATGTCACTAGTATTATTTATATATGTATTTGGTGGCGTATTGCTTATTATGGTTATTGATTATTTGACTACTAATGTGATTATTTGACTACTAAGTAACAGTAACATTTGGATGTTGTAGCATTGGGTTATACCTCACACTGTAGTGTCTTTGTTCATTAAAAATAAGCCTATATTGATTTGTTTTGAAAGTGGCCATGTCTTCAGGCTCTGAGTTATGGTATTTCATTGAGCCCTTTGACACATTCTAAGAGGTGTACCAATTTGTGTCATGTAGTGGAAGTTGCTTTGTGGATGGCCTGGTGATTTAAAGGCTCTGGTTATCACTTTTGATGTGCATAATGGTTGTGCTGGGATGGGAAAAGTCAGGATTGTTTGTTGCATGACTTGCGTTTAGATGTCTGTTCCAACTGTATGACTTCCTCTTCCGGTTCAACCGATGTCGACGGTGTCCACTTTCCAACTGTGTCTGTTCTCTGTCTCATTGTGGGTAAAGGAAGTGCCCCATCTCGGTCACTTGAGCCCTCTTATCTAGACTGCTTATCGCTCTGTTTAGGATTGCTTTCTTGCTGCAAGAATCAAAGACCCAAGACAAACTTTTCTGACCCCTGACCTTTATTTGATGATAAAAAGATAGGCACAGAAGATTCCACAACAGAAATATAGGCAGATTAATCCGATCGACCCCATAATCAGTTTTCATAAGGTTGAAATGTAGGCCTATATCTCCGAATGTGTGGACTCAAATATACATACAACAGAAAAAACATTTTTCAATTCTGGCGCATTCAAACAATTGTTGCCTTCTAATTTGGGTGGAGAAGAAGATAAGGTTAAATGCCAGACCAAGTTCTTTGTAGTTTAACAAGATAAGGAATGATGCAAATTAAACAATGAATACAATACACCATGGTGTCTCAATCTAGATCAGCAATACCAGTCAATGTTACCAGTCCAGTACCTCTCACCGGCCTTGACTTCCACATTCTCTGCAGCAAACCATATCACCCCATGCACCCCTGTCAGTACGCTGACTTTTTGCATTCCTCTTCCCATGAAAAGATACATTCTCTTGAGAATATATCAGAAACATAGAACACATAAAATAACAGCATGGAGTCCTTTCCTCTACACAATCCCCTCAGTGAAGTTTGGCTTGCAACAGCAGCAAAGACTGCCCTCGGTGACAGATGGGGGGAGGTGCACAAAGGGGGCTATCCATCTTGCTTCCAACTTCTTTCACAACCCAGTCATGAGGAGCACATAAACATCTAAAAACCTGCACGTTTAACCCATTCTGAACCCATCAGTCATTGTGGCCCACCGTGGTATTGCGACAACTTTACCGCGAAGTGGTAAGCATTTTCTTCTAACTGTAGGGCCATCTCAGACCCCCCACATTGCGAAGGTTAAAATTGGGTAAACAACGATAGTTTGTTATGAACCTTTGGGTCACGTGACCCGAAGGCAGCACAAAGGTAAAGTTAACCCAGGGACCAGGATAAACTACTAGGATTGAGAAAGGTATGATATAGGGAGTATAAGAGAAGCTGACAAAGTTGAATGCGCTTTTCATTCACAGAGTTTAGGACTATTATTGCACAGGATTGCACAATTTCTTCGTTTTCATGCAACCGTTTTAACTTGCGAGGCCACATAGAATCCCCTCTTGCAGGGTATGAGAAGAATGTCAGGAAAATGAGAAAATAAGACTGTTTCAGGATACACTTCACTGTTATTATTTTAAAGTGTAAATGAGCATCAACACATGTAAACTTGTAGGCTATGAAGATCTATGTGATCTTCATGAATAATAAGTAGCCTAAATGACCGACATATTACTTGCTTATGTGTGTGTGTGTATATATATATATATATATATATATATATATATATATATATATATATATATATATATATATATATATATATATATATATATATATATATATATATATATATATATATAACTTTAATTTATATATATATATAAACTAAGGCTACTAATAATAATAATTTATCATTACTTACTTAATATATATTCTTTAATTACCCCACACATTATACCCTCTCTAGTTGTTGATATGCACTGCAAACTCTCCAAAGCTAATTCCTTGGACGTGTAAACTTACATGGCAATAAACCGGAGTCTGATTGATTTAGCATGGATCGTGGAAGAATGCCAACTAAATTAAAACAAACATTATTTCGGTGTATAGGCCAATGCTTTTCCCCCAAAAGGATATTCGTAAATACTTCCCAATCATAAGACAATCTGGTGATATAAAACTAAACGTACAAGAGTCATGGTGGATAGGCGGAATAAAAGAAAAAAACGTTTTAGGACTCCCCCTATAAAAAGACACATTGACCCCACGTCATCGAAATGTGGTGGGTCCGATACTAATTTCTTTACCTTCCCTCGTTCTTAACAGGTCTCCGAGACCGTCAAAGTTTCAAAGCTCATTATACTTTCACATCGAAGGAGACTTGCACACCTGACAGATCATCATTCAGTCATTATGACCGGCAGCGGTGTGAACTTGAAGCAATTATCTGATGGATCAATTAAGCAGCGCAAAGAGCTGGAGGAACGGGGTAACTGGGGAAGTAAAACTGAGTTTATTTTAACGGTAATGGGAGCAATAATCGGACCTGGGAACGTGTGGAGGTTTCCATACTTGTGTTACAAAAACGGCGGGGGTGAGTGTGAAAAGTTGTAAGTTGGTCGACAATACGCGCACGCAATTTCACTAACATTCAATTGCGAAAAACGGAGAAATAGTGAAGCCGTCAAAGGAAGGTTATGTCGACCTAATGATGGCTGGACCCATTTGTAAATGTCATCTTGCTTTGCAGGTGTATTCTTTATACCATATATTTTGTTTTTGGTGACCTGCGGGATACCTTTGTTCTTTTTGGAGACTGCGCTGGGCCAGTACACCAGCCAGGGAGGAATCACGTGTTGGAGGCAGATATGTCCGCTATTCGAGGGTAACTACTAAAATTATTTTTTTAACTTATGTATTTGGTCATTACTTTACAGTCAACGCTACTGAAACGATACTGATCTTATCATTTGGTGATGCGTGAAAGAGAATGGAACGTTCTTGTGGATTGTTAGTAAGGATATGCAAGTGTTTTACTTTGGGGACAGAACTTGTTTAGTTCAGTTTTGTGGTCAACTAAATATTGTCCTACTGAGCATTCAAGAACATGTGTTCACGATCTCTGTTCTCTCCAGGTATGGGCTACGCCAGTCATCTGATCATAGCGTTCAGCGCCACTTCTTACGTTATCATCATGGCATGGGCTTTTTTCTACCTGTTCTCCTCTTTCAGCTCTGAGCTGCCATGGGCTAGCTGTGGAAACAGCTGGAACACAGGCAAGACACTTGTTAATAGGAGTTGGGTTGTTTTGTTGAGCTACTTTATCCTGTCAGCCACACAACAGATACATTGTCATGACAGAGGCATTTTGGTTCTGTTAGGTAGGGCCTAAATGACAGTGGCTCAAATAAGTTAGCAAAATCAGATGTATGAATTAAAGTTGTTGCTCAGGTCATTCTGGTTAGTCAAGTACATCAGTTGTTGTGTACGTGTTTACGTTGTTGTGGCAAATTAACTTGTCAGAGTCATGCATGGACTTCAGCAAAATGAATCCCAGCAGCAACTTGAGTGTGTCCAGGCTGAATGCAACACTGCCTGTGATGGAGTTTTGGCAGTAAGTAACCAGCCCACTTAAAGTAGTGAACCAAACAGGATCTCCGCACCCTAACTCAACTCTCGTTTACGCCCTTCCCATGTCTCTCCACAAATCCGTGGGTACTTTTGCACAGGCGCAGAGTCCTAAAGATCTCGAGTGGCATCGAGGAGGTGGGCAGTATCAGGTGGGAGTTGGCCCTCTGCCTTCTACTCACCTGGGTCATCTGCTATTTCTGTGTCTGGAAAGGAATCAAATCCACTGGAAAAGTAAGAAATTGTCCACATGCAGAAACGATGTGCAACTGTAAAAGTGCAAATGAATGATATTCCTGCTTGATGTCTGTTCATCAAGCTGGCTCATCTAGTCCTGTCGTGCCCAGAAGCCAGGGCACCAGTTCCAGTAGATAACACCTCGTTTCTCCCCCACACAGGCTGCTTACTTCACAGCCACCTTCCCCTACGTCATGCTGCTCGTTCTGCTGGTGCGCGGAGTCACTCTGCCGGGAGCAATCGACGGGATCGTCTTTTATCTCTATCCCGACTTTGCACGTCTCTCTGACCCTCAGGTAGGGCCGCGGGCACGTCTCAATCACCGGTCCTACCAGAAAAATGAAGTGGAAAGTAGAGGATCCAGATTTGGTTTGAGCTAATCTGTCATCGTGGTGGTTGTAGTAGCGTTGAAAGGACTTTAACGGCACAGGCATTAGAGTAGAACACAAAATGAAACCTAGATTTGTTTTCAATCGTTTTCATCGGAAAAGTTGACAAAGTAATGTTATGTGCACACGTTATAGCATGGACAGTACTGGACATTATCACTGCATATTTTTCCAGAAGGTGGTTGTGTACCTCTTCATGGTGCAAACTGGTCTGTTTGGTGTTTCAGGTGTGGATGGATGCAGGCACACAGATTTTTTACTCCTATGCCATCAGTCTGGGTTTTCTCACCTCTCTGGGCAGCTACAACCACTATAACAATGACTGCTACAAGTGAGTCCACAGACCAAAAGAAACCGTTTGGGCACTCACTGAGGGTCTAAAAGATAAGGGGTGTAAGACGCAAAAGTCTAAAGTCACCATTTTGTTCTTCCAGAGATTGTTTTTACTTGTGCCTGTTGAACAGTGGCACCAGTATCATCTCTGGATTCGCCATTTTCTCTGTTCTGGGCTTCATGACTTATGAGCAGGGGGTAGACATCGCTGAGGTGGCAGAGTCGGGTGAGTTTCAGCACCCACCCTACAACCATTTGTAATTCCAGTTTTATTTTGCTCATCAGTAATTGCACAGTCTGACTTGAGCTTCAAAGACCTGTCTGTTACTGTGGGCTTCGAAAATGGAACTGAATTGACCATGGCATGCAGCTTTTTGCAGAGACTGAAACTTGTTAAACCGTGCATTTAGCATGTGCGTTAGATTAGATGGGTACAAAACTCCAACTAGTGGGATGACATGTTCTTGTAGTGAGCATGTGCAGGTCCCTCCCCTTTCTGCTGGCTGACACTACATGCTGATTTGTATGGCGTAAATACGGCACATTCAACCCCATTGGAAAAAGTGTGTTGTGTCTAATGATATTCAGGAACGGAACAGTCAAATCATCTAGACCTTCCACATGGTACACAGAGCTTTTATATATGCCTTCAGCCTATTTCTCCATTTCCCCCCCCCCCTAAACGGACAAATTGTAAGTTACTGAACTCTGTACGTGCGTGTGTGCACAGGTCCCGGGCTACCATTGTTTTATTTAGCTTATATTTATGCCTTCAGCCTATTTTTCCATTCCTCCCCCATCTGACAAATTGTAAGTTACTGAAGTCTGTGTGTGCGCGTGTGTGGACAGGTCCCGGCTAGCATTGTTTTATTTAGCTTTTATTAATGCCTTCAGCCTATTTTTCCATTTCTCCCCCCCCCCCCCCCTCCCCCACAAACTGACAGATTGTAAGTTACTGAACTCAACATGTGTGTGTGCACAGGTCCCGGGCTAGCATTTATCGTGTACCCCCGTGCTGTGGCCATGATGCCTGTGCCCCAGATATGGTCCGTGTGTTTCTTCATCATGATCATTCTTCTGGGTTTGGACAGCCAGGTATCTAACACTCTGCATTCCCCCCCCCCCGTGGCCTAGTAAACACAGTTCCAGAAAAGACCCCATCCTAGTGCTAAGCGTTTCCAACCCCTCTCTCGGTGTAGTTTGTGGGTCTGGAGTGTCTGATGACGTCGGTGGTGGACCTGTTCCCCGGCACGCTGCGGCGGGGCTTCCGGAGGGAGCTGCTGCTGCTGCTCATCTGCTCCGTGTGCTGCGTCCTGGGCCTCAGCCTGGTCACGGAGGTAGGGAACCACACGCGCACACGACTGGCTGGGTCATCGTCTGATTTCACACCATACTGTCCTGGGGAGTATTTGATTCATGTGAACTCGAGGGCAGACCTTGACTCACTGCTGGCTGTTTTTAACGCCGCTGGACGGTTTCGCGAGGGTAGACGGGAGACGACAGAATGTCTTGTGAGAGACTGTTTTGGTTTGTCGTTGACCGCAGGGGGGCATGTACCTGCTTCAGTTGGTGGATCATCATGTGTGCAGTGGGCCCACGCTGCTCCTGCTCTCCATCTGCCAGTCTGTCAGCATCGCCTGGGTCTACGGTCAGCAACCCCCTCGGAAAGCGTAAATAGAATGATGAAATCACGGGACTTTGAATACCGGATGTGAACTGGGTCCTTCTTCCACTGATGTTGTACTGTAGGCGCTGACCGTTTCTATGGCAACATCGGCGACATGATTGGCTACAAGCCCTTGCCTTTGATGAAGTACTGTTGGCTGTACGTCACTCCTACAGTGTGTGTTGTGAGTGTCCTTTCATTGTCATTTCTGTTCTTCCTCACCTTTTTGATCCCTGACTAATGTCCACAATAACGGGCTTATTCCCCCTCTGAACGAGGTCACACACACATATGAATAGTCAGTTATCCCAATGGGCTAGGTACATTTTCCCTCAGTCCATTATGTCTTTAGATAAAATTGCCAGCTAAGTTAATTCACTATCACATCCATAAGTGCCTGTAGAGACTTGCGTTATCAACAGTGCATACTGTAAACATGATCAGCCCTTTTTCCTCGCTTGATTTAAAACTTCCCATTCCCAGCTCTTCAGTTGTACAACCGGAGAAACGGCAGCTAGTCTAGATTTTGATGTTTACCTCAACTGTCAAGTTTATCCATGTGTACAATGATGTGTCTGTTTTCACTTGCACGACACAGGGCACCTTCATATTCTCCGTAGTCAAACATTCCCCACTCAAGTTCAGCAACACGTACATCTACCCTGTGTGGGCCAACATCATTGGCTGGTTCCTGGCCACCATCTCCCTCTCCCTCATCCCCCTCTGGATGGTCTACAAGATGGCCAAAGGCAAAGGGACTCTTCGGCAGGTAAGCAGCAACTTTTGTCAAGATGTCATTGTCTGGAGTCAACTGGCTGTGGTGACTTGGCTGTGTCACTGGGTGTCCATAGTACATGTTTCCTGGAAATGCTACTACTTGGACACACTCTTGGTTAGATTTCCAAAATAGGCAATGTCACAGGGTTTTACACATGAACTGCACCTAAACCTTCAAGGCAGACAAGGAATGGACAATACCCACTCAGTGCTCTTAATGAATGTTTTCTATACATACCACATGTATACGTTCTATAAATGTGCATGATTTTGTCACCGGGTGTCCAAATAACTTTGGTTTTAATTTTTTTAGCGTTTCCTGCTCCTCTGTCGCCCCGTGAACGACCTGTCGCTCAAGTCTGACCTACCTCTGTTGGGGGCTAGCAGTTTGAGCACCCCTGTGGAGCTGTCGTCCCCCTGTCCACATCAGTGAGACAGCCCTGTACTTATTCAGGCGGCAGAGACGCTCAGGGAAGAGGTATCCATGTTTGGCTCTGAAGCGATCAACACCGTACATCCCTGACCCTGACGTCACAATTCTTTGTTTTTAATTATTTCTTTAGTGCCAGTATACCTTTTTTGGAGGAGTGTTGAACATGGCAAAGAATGTAAGATTACCTTAGACACTCTAAATGCAGCCTTACATTTTTGCAGGGAGAGGAGGCCCCCCCCCCTCCTCTCCCCGCAAAGGGGGGGGGGGGGGGTTTGAGACATGTTAGGTACACTGTGGGACTGTATGGTAAGAAACCTTATCAAAATGGAAACTATTTACAATAGTCACTCAAAACGTTTGGTGGTCATGGTTCATAGATACAATATCAGTGAGTGTTATTTTATAGCCTTGTAAAAACTGTTCACAGTACTCGCTGTGTGAGATGGAAATGTGCCTCTAGAGCAAGGGTCTCCAAACCCCTGTGAGGCCGGGTCGGTATGTAACAGAAAATTACACAGGCCGGAGTGACTACCATTATAAACTAATCTAACATAATAAAAACATTTAAAATCATAAAATCTCCACAATAATACTAATACTATACACATATACGTGTATATGTATATGGATGTGTATAGTATTAGTATTATTGTGGAGATTTTATGATTTTAAATGTATTTATTATGTTAGATTAGTTTATAATGGTAGTAGTTCAGTATTTTGGGGACCCCTGCTCTAAGGACTGGGTTAGTTGGTACATTTCTACGAAAGAAAAATGTGTTTTGAGGAGCGGGCTGCTCTTGCGCTGTATGAAATCTTTTTTACACTTCTGACTTTGTGATTCCTACACAGTCCCATTCCTAATGATGTCTCTCACAGTTGGAAATGTCAGTCTGAATTGTTAATGCCCTTGTCACGCCTCTCGGTTCGTCGAATCGCCTTTTGTCTTGGAGGTTGAGCAAGCAGAGCTGGATTGAAAAACCACGGGGAACATCCTGGCTCTCAGTCCCTCTTGGTCATGGGACACCTCCTTCTAAACTCCTGCCCCGAAGATCAGATGCATTTATTGGCAACTGGAATGAGGTTGTACAAGAGTTAGGTGCTTGTGGTCAAAATGCAAATTTCCTCTTCATACTGTACATGTACTTGGTTGCATCAGCTTCAACTTTTTAATCTTGATAAACTATTTCTACTACTTTTGTCAATACTTGTGCATACTACCAGCTGTATGTTTCACCTTTCATGAAATGTTTTTGATGGGTTCATATAAAATATTTAGTAAAAAAAAAAAAAAAAACTAGTAAAAATGAACACCTTTTAATGTGTTCCAAACCCTAAACTGATGGACCTGCAAAAGTGCTATTCTGAGTTCATTACTACAGCAGTGTGACTGATCTAGGAGGTTGAGATGGACTTGACAGGTTTGAGTATTAGCAAAACATCCAATTACTTATCGCCCTAAATGACTTGGCCCCTATGGTTGTGTACCCAGTAACATGTTCTTGGACACAAAAACGAAATGCTCTGAATTGGCAACAAGTGTCCTATCAAACTCACGCCTTTATTGCCTACATAGACTGGACAGCCTGCATGTTCTGGGATCCACAACTATGATGTAGAAGGTTAAACCAAAGTACAGCAGCCCATTGGAAGGAAGACAAAAACACCCAGTATTTGATCCCAATTAGCTCCGACAGCACTACCACAACTCTATCACACCAAACGGCGTCATTAGGATTGACATCTGAAATGTTTTCCTTATAATTTAAGTGCCGGGTGATCTATGTGCGACATTAGTCAACATGGCGACTGAGCCAAGATAACACTGATGTTCCTGCTGAGGTACCTTCAGCAGTTGAAGAGCGGCTCCGCCTACTTCTACATCACTCATCTATGAGACAGAGACACACATGTGTTCTTCACAACAGTAATCCCAAACATGGACAGCTTAAAGAGGGAAATTCATTTAGGGAGTGATTCATTTACATCTTTCATTAGATTAAAATTATTGCAATTCTGTGGCCTCTCAAATCTGAAGCATTGGTTTCCTGTGGAAAGCCATGACATGATTTAAGGTTAAAATAATCTGCACAGTATCCTATTTTCTCATACCTTGTAGTCACAGTGAAGTTCATACTGTCTACCAATCCCCTAGTTAGAAACCTGAAAATCTATCTGGTTTTATTTTTATGACATTTTGCACCAAGTGGAAAGTGGATTCCTCATCCGCAGAATGTTGTAAACAACAAACAGGTCATGAGAAACAGTAGCTTATCCCAACATCCCCAAAAAATGCAGAATCCAATTCAGTCCATTTTCTCAATTCTTGCTATGCAAGCACAACCATTCCTTACCGTCTCGGGTAATGATATTACTACAGACATACACGTAGACTACACATTAGCACCTGTAGCATTGCATTGCAACTTGCTGTCTGCATGTCCATTCTGCTGACGTCAGCCATCCTCTGGGTGAGCTGGGAGATGACAGGGTGGTCATCCCCACCCAGCCAAACACTGGAAAACAAAACATGAGGAAAACAGGGGGAGAGACACTAGCACTGAGGAGAATAACATTCACGTCTCTCAATATAAACACCTCTTCTTATGAGTTATACTGTACATTCCAAATCTGATTATATTTCTAAGAAGCCATAAATACCTAAATAAATAAGAATGTTGAACAAAAGAATGCATCCATCTCAAATCATACCTCATACCACATTAGACACAAGCCAATCAATGAATCAGCTTGAACGCATTCATGTTTCTGAAGAACCAATCGCTTTCACAAAAGTCACTATTGAAACAAAAGAAACAAAAGCCACTATTGTGCAACATAGGAAAGCCTGTCACTGTAAATCTTGGTGAGCTGCTATGGTAGAACTGAATTCTTGCAGGGTACCATTGCCTCTTTGGAAAACATCTTTAAAAAGACAGGTTTCACATCAAATCTGTCAGGGATCTCATATTGGCCAACTCCGTCATGGAGATATGGTTCAGCAACATTGATTTTATTTGCATTGAACCCAGTTAAGGAACATTATGATCATGTGTGTATATGTAAGAATAACAAACCTTTTGGCTACAAGTTCAGTGGGCTGAGAGTCAGAGACTTTGTTTGAAACATGTGCTCTTGCGAGCTTGGGCAAAACAAAACAAAAACAGAATTATGACCATGCAGAGAACAAGAAGTATCATTTGATGAAAAAATGATTATTTTTTGGGGGGTCTATGCATGTTTGACACTTTTGCTGGTATACTTTTGATCTGGGCAGGTTTTTAATGATCTCCATCTCCCTCTCAGTTAGGAAGTTGTGTGATCTAACAGTGACAGGCTGGTCCCATTTCTCTTCAATCGGGCCGTACATCAGCCGTGGGTTGCCTCGTCCGGTACTTTGACGACACCAGTTTCCCGTGTGTCTCTCTGGGCTCTGAGGAGGACAGACAGTAGTTCTGACCAGCGTTTTGAAGCAGGATAGTCATCTCTATCTCGTTTTACAAAAGATGAATAATTTGTTCTTTCAGAAGACAACATTCTATGGTCCAGCCAGGTTGGACTAGCGCCCTGCTTCCGGTCATGAATGACCTACTATTCTGGTGGCCGGCCGTCTGCAGGGAGACTTGTAGGAGGTTGGGTCAGCTTGCGTGAGAAGCTCTGAGATGGCCGGTGGGGACTTGGTCTCCCTGTCTCTCAGCAGGATGCTGTCACCGAGGCCTCAGTAGTGCTGCAGCTGAAATGCAACCTGCAGGTCACCAGGCTCTGCAGAAGAGGAGGGGAGAGCCACACTCAGATCCACAGTAAAGGTTTGAACCCAGATTCCACTGTACTAGATTTTGAGGTTGTATGTCAAATAAATGTGTTGAAATGTAAGCTCCTGTGACTAGCTTGTAGCTGGAGGAAAAGGAGATAGGTCAACAGGTGGTGAAGGACGTAAAGGGAATGTTTATCCAGATGGCTGAAGTATATTGAGGTACTGTTTACCCTGTAGGGCAGGTGACTCTTGGGGATGGGCATTTTCTGAAGCCCTCCATCTAAGACTTTGACCTAATAGGGGTAATTTACATGTAGTCATTTAGCAGACACTCTTATCCAGAGTGACTTAGAGTAAGAACAGGGATTTCATTCTTCCCGAGGCAAGTAAGGTGAAGTGCCTTGCCCAAGGACAGAACGTCATCAATCGAACCAACAACTCCCTAACCACTCAACCATCGGAACCCCTCGGGTAGGTTGACAAAAGAGGGACATTTGAAGACACAAACTCTGGGAGATTCATGTGTTTTGGGAAATGTGCTAATGAGAAGCAGCTGTTAGACCTTTTCCTGATCAGACATGCATTTTGGAGAAGAATGTAACCAATGACTATATTGATTGATGGTTGTTCCACTAACCAGGATGACCAGGTGCTGTAAGACTATTGAGAAACAATTTTAGAGTCGGCATCACTGGGCTGATTGACACTTGTGTCCTCCAGCAGATTCCTTTTTGGTATTGAATAATTTGTTTTTATACAGCGTCTTGACTATTTGAGCATACAGTGTCTTTAGAATTCTCCCATTACACCACCCACAACATTTTGATTGACATTATTTTGGATATCTGGAGTGATGCTTGGAACTGCTTTAAACAATGTAGAATAGTGAAATGGTTTTGTCATTTAGACAAGCAACATGGTCCACACCTGTCTTTTTTCCCACAATGCCTTGAGGAAACCCTGTATACGTCCTGCAGTCTGACCAGGCTCAGAGCGACGCCGTCCAAATCCTTTTGCCTGGGGAGCCTCTGGGAGAAACTGGAGAGAGCGGCCAAGAGTTCTAAAGAAAAAGGACAGCACAGCCGTTAAAACAGTAGGGGAGACGGAGAGTAATGTCCACCACATTGTCCAATAACAGACCTGAACATCGCCAGCTGAACTACAAGTGAGTTATGTCTCATGGGTACCGTTTATCCTCCATCCTGATGTACAGAAAGACAAAGTGCAAGTACATAAGTTGCATGTGCACATGCCATTTGCCTTTGATCATTTTCGATGAAAAATGATCCCTCAAAAGTTACTTACCCAAACTAAGACACCATAACATTGTGCAAAGGGAACACTTATCCATTTGTTGTTTCAAAACTATAGGGACATGACATGTTCACCCGGGGGTGGTAATCTCCTGGACTTTCTGTGACTGTTCCTGTTGTGTTCCTATGTTTAACTGGCAATATAGATCGTTGTCTACATCATATATCTGGTGGTCCAGGGGAATGTGATTAATGGACAATATCCAGGAACTGAACTTCAGATCGGACACCCCCCCCGTCTCTCGCTTCCTTTGTCCCAGAGGGAAGAACATTCGCATCTAGAGCTGTACCCCGGAGTGCGCTCGATATTGTATTTATTCTTCTGCATTACAGATAATATTAATGCAGTGTTACTTGATCGGGTCACCCCTCCACCCCCTGACCAAAACTTCACACGAGGCCAAAGTCAAGATGTTTGTTCGTTCTTCTGTCTGTAAGGTTTAGGAGTTTCTCACAGCGTTTGCTTTAAGTCACACAAGGTCTTGGCCACGTGCCTACCATGTGAAGAACAAGCACGTGCAGCTTTCGACCAGTGGCGAAAATCAGTTATCAACTTTGGGGGGGACAATTATATGACATTTTCTCACAAGAAATTTCTGAGGGGGACACCAAAATGATTGCTGTAACACAGCCTACATTGTAATATGTTAAATGTATATTGAGGAACCATAATTAATACTCCTGGATCATTTATAGTTAGGAACTGAAAGGTTGTCTCAACTTGTTTAAATGTAGTTATAAGTAGTGTTTATTAACAGTCAAGTATGAATGCAGGTGCACAGTATTTACAACCAGCAATACCAAGAAAGGCCAGTATATACTGTACTCTGTGTACAGTTATGTAATTACGATGGGCGTGGTGCAGTCTCCTCTAAAAGAATCTCAATTGAACCATCATAAAGTCAGGGAAACATTGCGAAACCATTTCTCTTGAAGTGGCTGATATGGTTCTGTGCCACCACTGAGGTGACGAGACAGTAAGTACCACTGTTTCCTGCTGGCAAAAAGGTTGACCCCCGGTCCTGCCATGGCTGTGACACTGTCATCTGAAGTCTCTCCTTGGCTCTTTCCCCTTTACCACCCTCACTGACTCACAGTGTCTCCTAGAAAAGACATAAGGTGTTTGCCATCCTCCTAACTACCAGTACCCAATACTACACAATTAATCACAACAACAATACCATTGCCTCAAACTAATCGTGGTTCAGTCACCAGTTAGAGAGTGGGGGTATCCATGGCATTATGTCCCTATTTTACAAGTGTAAAGAAGAGAACCTGTTGTGTTGCCAAACAAGAGACTCAACAAACTTCCCCGAGACCCCCTGTCTCTGCAAATCAATTCCTGCCTACCTGCAGCTATATTGTCTGTTTGTCATCTGGTGCCTCCTCTGCCTAATGGCATCATTATGAAACATTCAATTAGCACAGTTCACATCATTTTTATAAACATTTTATCAACTAGTCTTTGAGATTAGGCCACTAGGGTTCTTTCTTTGCGTTTTGGTGTCCTGAAATGCTCTGATGTCCGTCTTTATTTTTTCTGCTATTTTTTTTACCATGCTGGCCGCACACACAATGTGCAGGTTATTTACAGTAGGAGATGGATGGGCTTCTATCATTTCTTACCATTCTTCTAGAATAGGCTTCGATCTACCGGGTAGCTAGACAGTTAGGAAAGGTGAAACGGATTGCATTGACAAGGATTGACAGCTGTATGAGTTCACCCTTTACACAACGCAAACTGCAAACATATTAATATAATTCATGTTTTGGTTTTATATAGGCTGGCTTCGCAGAATAGCTGAATTTGCAGAGCTAGTGAGCCCTAATTCCGTTTAAGTGGCATTTGCCATCATCTTTGCTATCGCCAGTTTACTCCAGATCGGCACACAGGTGTTTCAAAGTCCCTAGACGATTTAGCTTTTACAATGAGACCATTTAAGATAATAATGAAAATGGTGGAATATAGTAGTTCTGTTCAGGATCGCTAACCATGGCAAATGTATTTCGAAGAACTACAATATCCGTGCTGATCTTGGATTGAATTGACGATAGCAAAGTTTCCATCTTTTGATGACGCCAAATGGAATACTATTGTAATATTATTAATGATATCGAAATTACATAGTTAAGTTTACAGTGATTTATTGGGGGGGACAAATCATATTCTTCCCAGGATTGGGGGGGGTCGTGTCCCCCCCCGGGATTTCCGCCCATGCTTTCGACGTCATCATCCACCTCTGTCTGAGACGCTCCACCAGCTTGTAAGGCAGTGGAAGGGTAACTGACGTGGTTCTCAAGGGTTTCTGGGAAGTCTTCGGGAGAGCCCCCACATATCTGCAGAACACAGATGGAGTAGGCCATGCAATCAGTGCAGTTGGATATTCAGTCAACTTTCATGACAAACCAGTAGGAATAGCTAATTTCCTGAACAACTTCACCATAAATCTGGTTATACACTATTCTCTTGAGATACAGAACTACACATAGCATCCGACTATGTAATTCCTAGGTGTCATCCAGCAAATGTCAAAACAACTCCTTTCGAAAAATACTGGAACAATAACCTCAAAGTTGAAAAGGGGGGGGGGGGGTGGTTACCACGGAAACCAACGGCCGGGGGAATTCATCGTCCACGGCAACTGTTTGAGAATCTCCCCAAAAGGCGTCCTAATGGACCAACCACATTAGTGATAGAAGTCTGTCCAGATTCTGAGACTGGGCTCACAAATAACTCGAATTTGATCTGGTTACATCGGAGTTAATAGGACATTTTTGGTACGTCTAGCCAACTTGCCTCATTTGAAGCACAGAAAAAAACATGCATGTAAAAAAGATCATACTTAAAGCGGAACACTTTGAAACACTGAGAGGCCGGGTTGGACAGTGTAAAACAGCTGTACCTTGTTATGTTCTACATTTCAGGACACGGTTTGTCTGCTGGGATGAAATCAGATGCTCCGAGCGAAGCTCTGCTCCAGCTCCATGAGTTCCATGAGGTTGTCTTCCAAGACCAGTGCACACAAACACACACACACACAGTTTAACACCAAATGCAATGGCAACACCTCATACATACCATTTCTCATAGGCCCAACGCACATACATTACTAGATTAGTAATAGTTCCAAGAACATGTTGACATCCATATTTTTTTTTTTATGAAACTTGATTCCCGTCACATTTGGAGTCACAGAATATTACCTGTAGAGGTATAGAATTCTCCAGAAGACACACACAAGCTGCTCAGTGCCAATACAATTCCAGTTAAAACTGCTGGTCTTCCTAGCTTGGCTAAATCACTTATTGGTCAGCAATAAAAACCCTTGTGAGTTTAAAACATATTTTGACCAAATGTTTATATTCAAACAAATGATTTCTAAATATTCTGCTTGCAAAGAACCAAATCCACAGGACAAGCAGTGTTCGTAAATGTTGTAGACCTGAAAAAGTCACAGACTAAGAAGTACCATACCCAATCAATGTACATGCTCACCTGTGCAGTGCTCACCCATAACCCAACTGACTAATCCTAATTTGCTCTTGCAACAGAGGATAATGCCAGGGCTCTCAAGTTTTATCAAAAATTTGGAGTGAGATTACCATACCTCAACATTTGGGTGGCACATTGTCAGGCATTAACTCTGTATAACTAGCTATCAACTCAACAGAAGACTTAACTCTGTATGCCTGCGCCTCGTCCATTTATTGTATATAGCGGGACAAGTTAACTATTACTTGTCAGCGTGAGAAATACAAGGTGTTGTGTGAGAGTGTGTAAACTTGTTGAAATGCGTGAAACTTGAGAGCCCTGAAATGTCATGCCTTTTAATCATCTTTTAACGGCAGGGTGTGTGACCTGTCACAATGAGACAAGAATGTGAGTTCATTTTGAAAGTGCAAAATGACTCATCTATCCTCGTGGTAATGGTCCTTGTAGCTCATACGCATTTTATTTATTTGTTGAAAACATTCCTGGATGTAAGGAGAGTGGGTGTCCCAGTGGAATGCACTGACCCATTTGTCTCATACTACGTTATTCTCGTCGGGGGTCAGAAGGGTAACGAATGAGTCTGGACATCTGGAGTAGGAGAGACCCTCACTCAGTCCAGAGAAGTAGACATGCATGACACTTCCAAATCGACATTGCAGCAAGCGTTCCAAATTGTCTTCGCTCTTAGACACGAGACAGATCACAGGCACTTGAAAGGAAAACCTCGAAAGCCTTCTGTAAGCAGACTCAATTACAGAGAAATTATTTTTGAAATATTTTTGAATGAAGGTTAACTCTATGACATGGTCCATTTGTTTGTGTATGGAAAACCCCAGTCTTTTATAATTAAACATGATGATGAAATGATCTAACAGAACATGTGTTTTAGGCCAGCAGTCTTCAACCCTGGTCCTCAGGGCCCACTGTCTTGCAGACCTGATAACAACCATTCATTTGAATAAGATGTGTTGGAGCAGACTCATTGCCAGAATTGCAGGCAAAACACAAGACTGAAGTAAGGGGAACAAACTGTTTAAATGCGCCGAATGAGTCAACAAGCGGGCAAGGAGACTGATTTTGTGAAATGGGGTGCAGGTGTGTGCGAGGGAGAGCTCTTAGTACTCTGGTGACAGTTGTGTGATTGTTGGAGTAAGAAACACACTCTTAATAAAACACACTGTTTAATGCTCATTCTTCTCAATGTTCCAAAACAGTGTAATAATTTAAAAGTCTATAAATAAATGAGAATGAACAGATGACATTTCTTAATTATGTTTTTTTTTGTCAGTATTTACTTATGCAAAGGTCACTTACATCAAAAGACACAATTTCCAAAACACAAATTATTATAAAAACAAACATTTGAGCCCTTTAAGGTCCTACACATACATTCGCCAAACAGTCTATACATTTTCAGAGTTATACAAAGAAAAGGCATGTCTCAGCTCACTATCCAAGACCTGAGTGTGTCTGTGTGTGTGCGTGTGTGCGTGTGTGTATGTATGCGTTTTCGGAGAGTTTAGATCGCAGCCTAAGGCACTGCAAGTGGTGTGTGATTCTAGAAGGCAAGAACAGCCTCAGTCCACTTCTGTCAGGCCGCAGGGTCTTCTGAACTCCTGGCCTCTCTCATGGATCCACTTGTTGGACACTAGCAGCACAGGGACCAAACAAGTTACATTGTTGTTGTAGAATTATTAGTATAATAGTAGGAGGAGTAATAATGATAATAATAGTAGCAGTAGCATACTACTAGTAGTAGTATTATTTGGGCCTACGCCCCTAGAGGAGGACCCTGGGTCTTGCTTTGAGCAAACCTCTGGCTACATTCCATGCTGTTGTTGTAGTACTATAGGATTTCCAGCTTGTCCATACCATGACAAGAATTATGATGATGTCAATGCCACTTAGCAAGGCCCCTAGGTTCAGTTTTATAGCCACAGTGGTCCGTTGGGTTGACCAGGCTCACTTTAATACCTGACAGTATGTGGTTTTTAAGACAGGCATGAAATAAGATACAACACAGTCAATCCCAGCCAGTCTGAACATACATTACTGACCATGCAGGAGAAATCTGCTTCCACTACAGTGAAATGGGCTTCACTTGAATAACCAAACTCACCCCATTTACTTCCTACTAGTACAGGACAGGCAGCATGTCTGGTCCTGTAGTCTCCCTCCCCACTCCTGAAGAGGTTGTACCAGAAGACTGCAGTTCCCTGTGGAAATACACACACACACACACATAATGCTTCATGTAAAATGAATCTGTACTTAGATGACGTTCACAACTGTTGTGCAGCTTTATCGAAAATGCTTTGGGCCTATTCATGATGTAGAGATGAAGTGCAGCTACAGTAGACCTGTCTGGTACTGTAGCCCACCAGAGGGATACCAGCAGAGGGACTCTTCCATTCAGAGGGACCATGCCAGGGCCAGGGTCAGGGCCGGGGGGGGGGGGTGGGGTGGGATTTCCTTACCTTTCTAGGCCAGATGACTGCTCCAAAGTCTGGGAAGACCGTGGCTCCTCCAGCCTCAACATCAGTCATCTGACAGAGGGGGGAAAAAACGTCAGCCAAACCATCCTCCAGGACATGGGCTGAAAGGAATGCAGCACGCTGTATGGAACAATTGCTACATAAAATGACTAGATGATGCTATTTTAACTTGTGTCTTCAGCTCAATTCTATTTGCATAAGCAGTTTCTATGTCAACTGAATCTTTAAACAGTGGTCGCTCAGGAGGCTAAATCATAGAATATACAGTGAGCAACCATTCAGTGAGATAGCCAGATACTACTGGGAAAACATCTATATATCTATACAACCATAAACAAAAACAGAAGCAGTTGACTATCTTAACACTTTACAGATTGTAATACATAAGTACCAGAGCTATTGCATACCATGCCAAGCACGTATTCTACTTTACATTTCCACTTAAGTTTGATTTTATTAAGAAGTACCATTCACTGATAGAGACGCATTCAACCCTCTCTTTATTACTGCAGAACGTCATGCGTATTAGTGTGCCTCCAGAGCTAAGAAACGACAGCAAAGTACAGTATACTGGGGTATACTGGGGTGGGCCTTCAGTACAAAACTCTCAACAATATGCACTGAAATTGACTGACTCATGGCACGGGTTTCACAGCCTTCCTAAGCATGGTCTCTTAACTTGCCGAGTCGTGGAACTGGCAGGCCCTCCAGTCAGGTTAGTGCCTGTGGGGCTGGGCTGGGTGAAACGTACAGTCGTGTCAATCAATCCAAGTCCTCTATTGAAACAGAGCTTACACAGTCGCCGGGTTAGCTACGATGCAGGAGGAACGTCAAACGAGGAAGGTGGTCGAGTCAGCAGCTTCTCCCAGCAACCCCACCACCTGGGCACGCATACTTACGTAATTCAAAAAAGTGGCCACGCGATTTCCAGTGCCTAATGTTTTGAAAGCATCGGGCTCATCTCTCTACGGAGATAAAATTTGAGATAAAACACAGCATGAAGGCGCGGTCTCGTGGCACACGCGCACACGTACTTACGTAGTTGAGGAATGTAGCAAGTCTATTTCCATCGACCTGGAGGTTGCTGTCAAAAGGACGCTGCAACAGATGTTTGTAACGTTTAACCCAGACTGACAAGACTTGGTCCAGGATTCCAGCCAGACGGCCACAAAAGACACTCAAAACTGGTAATAATTAAAATATGAACCTGGTCAGGATGATGATAGAATAACAGGAGGACAAATGATAATCAAACGTGATCAACTTTAAAGGATAACTGTACATTTGGAATTGAGTTCTAAGGAACTAGATGATTCCACAGTTTCTCATGTTGCCCCCTGATAGCCCCATGGTGGTGGGACATGCAACTGTAATTTTCATTTTCATTAAAGGGATGTCAAGTTGGAGTCATATAGTCGACCATAAACACCTTGCCTGCAACAGTGTTACTGTGTTATTCTACTCAAGTCAACAATAACCTCCTGCTGCAATCCTCCGCTGTGAATGAGGGGCCTCTCGACACACACACACACACACACACATCCTCCCTCTTGAACGTGACACGAGGAAGTCATTCATCAATCATCAGAACGAACATGGACCATGTGGAAGCCGTTCATTGACACTGCTGTCAGAGTGCTTACCCTGGAGAAGTCAAAGTGGGGCTCATACTGGCCTCCGACCCCGTAGTTAGCGACCTGCACAGTGGCACAGAAGAAGAGGGCGGGGTTAGTGGATGGTCACACAACCTGCTCATGCAAAGCACTCCAACACAGTTGCTATGTCCATGCGATATCTGGACAAAATCTCAACTTTCTGGACACTGGCCATTCTTTAGATGCTATGTCTGGACAAAATGTCAGCCTTCTGGATACTGGCCATAATTTGATACTATATCTGGACAAAATGTCAGCCTTCTGGATACTGGCCATAATTTGATACTTTATCTGGACAAAATGTCAGCCGTCTGGATACTGGCCATAATTTGATACTTTATCTGGACAAAATGTCAGCCTTCTGGACACTGGCCATAGCTGTAACATACAGTATAGACAAATAACTAAATGTATTGAATTTGTTAGGTCTGTCCTCTCAGTGTAGTATTATTAGCCAATACTATTGCATAGTATAGACAGTATATATCATAGGGAAGAGTGGAACACGACCTGAAGCAGCTCTGCAGTCTGTACTGTCAGACCTGTGATGTCCTGTATCCTCTGGTTGACACGCTCAATGACAGGGTCCTCCTCCCCCTCCAGCCACGCACTGCAGGACGGTCACGCAAAACACTCAGTGGGACTCCCTGCACTCCGGCACCTCCACATGACAGCAGCAGATATACCCGGCTGGACCACAGGGGGGCCCCAGAGCACTGTTCACCAGCAGGACTCACCTCTTTGATACTCGGTAGTTGGCTGTGGTCAGGACGCCTGTTTTGGGGTCTCGAACTGTGGCTCTGGCAAGCTTCAAGTGTTTACACAGATGAACAGTAAATCAGACACTGTGTGCAGGCCTGAGATAATCACATGATGTGGTTCAGACATCGACAACACACACGTCTAAATGTACAGGCTGCGGTGTGAGGAATGCTCAGATGGCTAACACTGTTATGACTATTTTTGGAGGGTATAGGTGATATAATGATAGAGACAAGCTCTCGCTATCACTTCAAATCAAATGAGATTTGTACAGCCCTATCTATGTGCAACATTGAGAGCATCACAGATGCCCACAGATGTAAAACCTATAATAGGGAAAGACTGAACCTATAACAACTTAAAGCCCTCACCCATTTCCAGATGGAGCATGTGTGACAGGTAAAGTGATTGTTTTCCTGCAGGTCTGCAGACCTCTAGTGCCCTGCCTCTAGTGCCCTGCCTCTAGTGCCCTGCCTCTAGTGCCCTGCCTCTAGTGCCCTGCCTCTAGTGCCCTGCCTCTAGTGCCCTGCCTCTAGTGCCCTGTCTCTAGTGCTCTGCCTCTCACCCTGGGCTTGGCCAGCTCCTTGATCTTCTCGATCTCCAGGTCTGACAGGGCGTTCAGGTAGCGTACGATGTGGGGGCTGTCCCACTCGTCCTCCTCCAGCATCGGCTTCAGTAGCAGACGGGGGTTCCGGTTGCCGTCGTGGTAACGGCAGAATAGGCGGCTCTGCCTCGCGGTGGTCTGGACCAGGAAGAGGGAGGAGTCAATAATCGACATGTATGACCACAGTGACGAGACGGAATTCGGGGCGAGTGTTTTTGGGGGGTTAGCGTGTGGTATGGTCTCTCTCTCTCTCACCATCTTGACTCCCTCGCCCCTGCACAGGGCCTCGTAGGTCTCCCTTTCGGGCAGGTAGTCCTTGGGCCGGGCGTAGGTGCCCAACTGGATGGGCTTCTCAGAGACGGGCGGCTGGGACTCCTGGTTCTGCTCCAACAGCTGCTTGGCGAGCAGACGCTCAAAGTAGCGCAGGTTCCCTCCTGCCCTCTGGTGGTCGGAGTCTGTAACGGCACCATGAAACAGCCCGTTACCCCGCCTGACTCTGGAGAGGGTCGGGAAGAATGAGGAGATGCCACACAAATGATACGGTTCTTTCTAGAGACATCGGTGTCGAGAGGAAAATAAATCCACCTGACTAAAAGCTTTGACCGCTGGAGCTATGGCCGCCATGTCAGTCGGGTTACGGTCAGGGTTGTGGAGGAAGACCGCTAGCACTGGAAGACTGAGAGAGCAACACCACCTTGTGGTCTTTAAAGAAAATGACCATGAATTAGAAGCTCCCAAGGCTGGGGAGGTGTCCACAACAGGGTCGGTGCCAGTCATTGGTGAGTGGTCTCCTTCAGTAGAACGATAGGAATCTCAACAACAAACAAACACCATAGGCCAACTCCCGGGTCAGGCATTTCCTTATAAATCCCTTCACAGCTTTTGCCATTTTCCACTGAATCCATCGGAACTACCCCGAGAACTCGTTCCAGTAAGGAGCTATGGGATATCCCTGAATCAATGACAACACCAAAAATCCTATTTGCCGCGTAGGTATTTGACACAGCTCCTAGGCTGTCAAAACAACTAGGTCCGTTTCACTTCACAGTCCAACACCAGTCACCACAAGACCATGATTACAGCCTCCACCAAAGACCGCGTCCTCCGTGAAGGCCCGAGTCTGAAATAGCACTAGGAACCGTGACCACTGTCAGGCTACGCCCTGCTAAAAGAGGAAGCTGACGAGAAAGAGAGATAGAGACAGAGAGAGAAAGAGAGAGGGTGAGGGTTGAGAGAAGGGGGGGGGCGCGGGAGGGGCGGGGAGAGACGACAAACTGAATAAAGGTCAAGCGAGAAAAAAAATAACCCGCCGGGGCACCCGTTACCGATGGCGACGAGTCGGCGCGTGAGCTCGATGGCGCGGGGCAGGTCGTTCATCTGGTAGACCGAGTAGCTCAGGTAGTCCAGCACGTCGGCCTTGGTCACCACGGCGTCCTCGCCGGCGTCCATCTGCCGCAGGGCCTGCTGCATCCACAGCACGGCGTGGTAGTAGTCCGCCTCGTTGTACGCCGTCTTCCCCATGTCGTAGCAGTCGTCCACCGTTAGCAGGGCGTTGGAGTGCATCCCTGAGGGGGGGGGGGGGGGGGGGGGGGGGACACACACACAGACGGACAAAACGCCACACACTTGAGAGAAATACACCAGGTCACGTTCGCCACGAACGGTTGGCATTTGTCAACTGTCGCCATCCGCCTGGCAGGTCGAGGGTTAGAATTCTGTTTAAGAAGCGGATGTTTGGGTGGAGGGAGATGGTTAAAGCTGATACGTGTGCTGCCTGGCTGAGAGGAGTCTTGGGCAGGTTGAGACATCACACTGTGAGTTCACACGTCACGAGGCTGAAGCCTGCATGGCAGCTGTTGTTAGATTCGAAATACAACTCAAATCCATGAACAAACACACTCAGGTCTAAGGAGACACCTTAAACACTCTGGCGTGCGCACACACATACAGACATATTATCCAGGACCATTCCTTTTTTACCTGGCAGCTTGCCTTTGGAGAAGCTTTCCGAGTCAAGTTTGTATGTGTCCTGGAGGCGCATCAGGGCCTTGGCAGCCCCTTTCTCATCCTCCTCATCTGGGAAGAACTGCCTGTGCACGGACATGTTGGAGATGAACCCTGGAGAGGGATCCGAGGAAGATAACGAGACAGGAGAGGCAGGGAGGGAGAGAGAGAGAGAGAGAGAGAGTGTAGTGAGGGAACACAGCTGTAAGGAGTGCTAGCAGGGAGGCTCACGGCACCAATGACTAACTTGAACACACGTCTGGAACTTTCCTCCCACTTTCCTTTCACACGTCTGATAGCAGCACACACATACCAAAATATGGCCAAAGTAAACAGAAACCAACAGCTGCATGACAGCCTGTGTTCTCTCCGAGCAGATGCGTGGGCGGTGCTTGGAATACACCCACACCCACACACACACACTCCCTTCCATCCTTCCTCCTACCATCTGAGGGGTCCTGCAGAACCAGGCTCTCTAGCTGGGCCCACTCGGTGTTGAGTCTCTTCATCAGCTTGTAGGCGTTGACCGGGTGGGCCAGGTAGCCTTCAGGGTCAGAGGTCGAGGCCCGGGTCAGTGCCTCCAGCTTGTTGGCCCAGCTACACCAGAGACAGACAGACAGGTAGGCAGGGAATTAGCATCACAGCAGAGGGGAGTTTGTAGATATAGGCCCAGTCCAGCTACAAGACAATTGTGATTCCCTCTAACTTGTATTTCAACCACACAGGGGCTATATTAGCAATTATCAAATGATCCCTTCATTTGTCATCTGCTCTATTCAGGCATTGCCGGTAAAAGGTTAAGCCTACAGTCAGACAAGCCTAGGTTTGCGTGTCTGGTTTGAATCTCTTCCGTTATCAATAACACACAAACACGCAGTGGTAACACACAGTACCCCTTGACAGCCGCTAATTTGGCCTCCTCCGCTTTGATGTACTCCTTCAGGGATTGGACCAGCTCCTTCTCCGTGAAGATCAGGTCTGTCATTTGACCTGAGAAAGATTTTCAACCGTCAGAACGTCATCCAGTTTAACAAGGAAAAGTTGAATCACTCATTAAAGATGTTTAAACCTTTATCCCCCACAACAAAAAACACCCCGGGTTTTTACTAGGTGCTTGACCTCTGCGTCAAGTGATTATCTGTGATATGCGTCATCAATACAGATGCAGTCGTCGTGTTTATAAAGCTGTTTATGAAAAAGGCTGTTTCAGATGATGAGATGTCTCCTTCCCCTAGTGTTTTAGATTGTTTATTATCACACATGCCACCATGCTGTGATTTTTTACTACCTAGGAGTCTTTAGGGGGCAGGGACTTAAAGGCTGCAGCGTGCAGAAATCCCTCAGCAACCCAGGACTGGGGTGAACTCTGTGGTTGCCAAGCAGAGTGACGAAGCAGCTTTACGCCACATTAAATGTTGCAGCGTAGCACATTGTGGAGCCAAATTGAACATAAATTGCCAGAATGCCACCCATCACTTCAGCCTGACAGGATGCAAGTAGCTTTTGCAGTTGCAGTTCTTGTGCAACTAAAGAGTAAAACATGCTCAATATCCCGGGTAGGAGGCATGGTAAAACAGAGGGTGAAATATGACGAAAACAACAACAATTTACTTACTTGTGAGGGTTGACTGAAAGTGTACCATCTTTACAAAACGTATGGGAAGCTTTGCAGTCTTTCACCTCTAGATACTGTTGTACAAGCCCATGGTGGAGATAAGACCAGCCCAGGGGACATAAGGAGGCCTGGGGCCTACCTGTTATAAGGCAGCAGTGTCCTGTAGTGCCTACCTATAGAGGTGAAGATCTCCGCTTGAACGCCCCAACAACAGGAGCAGACCAGAGCCCAGGTTAGGAAGGGTAGGCACTTCATCATTGTGATACTGAACATGCAAAGGCGGGGGGAAAAATACATATGTCGATCAATACAATCCTTGGAATTGGAATAGTGTTCACTCATGTCAATCACCACTTCTATTGCCTGGAGAGCACAGTGCCGCTCATGGGAGTTCATGTCAGTTCTACTGTGGTGGCAACAGGGCCACTGGCAAATGCAATTTTCTCTTATGATAAATAGTCAAAACATGGCCATCAATATCCACATAGAGGAATATATTTACTGGTTCTCTGGAAGGCCAAGCCGGTTCTTTTTCTGTCAGTACATTAGCTGGTGGTCTAACAATATGCTATATTCATAGTTTCCAGAAGGCTCCGGGTCATTAGTGGCAGACAGGGAGGCTGGGAGACTCCTGCTCTGTCTACCATCTGAGCTTGACTTCTGCCAACCTGGGGGCCAGAAACCATGACTCCTGTAGCCAGGACCAGGATGGAATAGAACATGGCTTTCCCAACTACCAAGAAAGCTGAAGAGGAGCTCAAAGATGGGGGAGGTCTGAAAATGACCTCCCCCATCTGAAAAAAAAGAGAAATGACTAAATGTCAAATATCCATCAGAAAGTATCTCGTCTACCTTACACACGGGTCACTCCAACCAAGACCTCATGCCCCTCGTGGAACATGAGCCAGAGTTTAGGGATTTAGGGGTCAGGGGGTCAAAGGGTAGCTCAGGTTGAAGTTACTAGTAGTCAGCCAAGACCAGGGTGAGGGAGACAGGTGTTTGGGGGACAGTTGGCATTATCTTCTCTAAGGTTGGGAGACGACATGTGTTCTTACACTTCTGCTGACTTTTCAAGAACTGTGTCAAGCTCCCGCTAGCACAGGACTACAACTATGTCAATACAACTAGTACTCCAGCACTTGAGACGGTTAAAAGATGCATTCCAAATCACACTAAATGTAATTCAAGTAATTCAAAATAACCCAATACACCTCTGGTTTAGAGGCATACCACACAACGCATTACTGAGTTGTGCGTGTGTGAGAGGTGTGGAGGGAATACAGGGTTGTGTGCGTGTGTGAGTGTGTGTGTGTGTGTGTGTGAGGTGTGTCTGTGTGAGGTGTGGAGGGAATACAGAGGTGTGTGTGGAACTGTAATTCCCCTTAGTCTCTATAATCTAGCGGTTCATTTGGGGATCACCACCACAGCCCTCTGAAATACAGAAAGGGATATCTGAACGTTTAGGTATTGTCTGAAACGCTAAATGTAATTACCTGAACAAACACTTGGGACTGTGCTATCTACATTACACAGAACTCTGGGTAATCTCTAGTGAGGTGTTCTTGATCCAGCTAGTCTTCTTTCCAGAAGAAGATATCCATCTGGAACACTATGTGACTGGACAGGAAAGAAATGCTGTTTTAGAGATGCCAGAGGACCACGGCTGTTTCCTAAAATCACAGTTGCTGGGGAAATTGCTAATTTGGCTTAAGCACTGATACATGTAGGCTACTCCAAAAATACATGTATTGACAGTAGAGCTCTGTCTTGAATTGTATTGACCAACACACTGTTAAACTAGCGAGAGAATGCTGGCTCAATGTGGCATAGAGAGGAGTTGTGAATTCAACGCCCACGTCCTTCAGCCTTCCTAGCCTGTCTCCCCTGCCCTCATCCTAGCATGTTCGCCCACACTACTCTACAATACTGCATGGTATGGTACCAGACGAATGTTTGCTGAAAGTGTTTATTTTGGCGAGCCAGTGGGAGCCTTTTTGACTGTGAAAACAGGAAAGGTTTGCTCAGCAGCAGCGGCCCTAATGCTGTCCGTCTGAGGCATGTTCTCCAGATGGAGCCCAGCTCAAAGAAGATGAGCTGGCCTGAACAAGGGCTGTCCGGAGCCCTGTAACATGCACACACACAGGGTCCACATTCAGACTCGATGGTCTGTCTTGGGACTGGATATAAGAGCTATCATGCAGCCCAAGGATGTTTAGTCGATTTCTCAACAGCCAATATTGTTTTGCTATTCCATCAAGCATGTGTCAGATGGCTGAGCGGTTAGGGAATCGGACTAGTAGTCTGAAGGTTGCCAGATCGATTCCCAGCCATGCAAAATGACATTGTGTCCTAGGGCAAGGCACTTCACCCTCCTTGCCTCGGGGGCAATGTCCCTGTACTTACTGTAAGTCGCTCTGGATAAGGGCGTCTGCTAAATGGCTAAATGTAAATGTATCATTCTTAACCCAGATGTTGTGGCACGTGCTGATTTTCTCGACTAAACTAACTGGAAACTTGACAGCGTCAGTAAGTCAGTGAGTGACCTCGGGTTAATCAGTAAGGATGGACCGTACAAAAGTGTACAAAAACAGACACACAAAGATTGACTACCCTAAGCCATACAACAGGCTGAGACAACTCCTGCCTCCGAGTTCACCTTGTGGTAACTGAGAGTTAACTCCCTCCTCCCTACCTCACAGAAAAGCAAACTATCCGAAAATATCCGAAAAATGAAATGTGTTCCAATTTCATTGTGGAAGAGGTTTTCCACGTCAAAAGGCTATTCATTGCCTTCTTAATGTCTTCTTAACAATTATTGAAACTCTAAAGGACCAGTGTGACTCAGGCTCTGAGCTGGTCTGGTTCTTGGCCCCCAAGGTCAGCATTTTTCGAATGTTTTGAAGGGTTAGTCAGCTGACTGAACACTGTACTGTACAGTAAGAAGCTGGCCTTAGTCGAGAGCAGAGAACTTGATCTGAACCACCAAAACCTACAGCAGGTAGATTCATGTCTCTATTGGTAAAACATGCCAGGGGACAATCATTCTATTCATGACGTACTGAAACAGAACTGGATATACATGGTGTAATTTCGACTGTAGCTTTTGTGAGATAGAACCCAATGTTAAGTCTCCTAAGGCTGGAGAACTTTACTGTCTAACAGCCTCCAGCATCCTCCTTTCAACAGCCTGGAGAGTTGTCCTCTGTTTAGGCATTCCACTGGATGTGTTTAAACTGCCTGACTGACTCTAGCAATCAATTATCTGAGGAGCGGCAGGCACTTATAACACAAACTGAGATTATCATACACAAACACTTTTACACACACACACACACACACACCCACACCCACACACACGCGCGCGCGTTGTGTTATGACGTGACATGTATCCTTAACACTACTGGAAAGTTTGGGATAAATAAAGTTTTTTAAATATGACATGTATCTAGTGTATTGAGTCTGTATAAAAAGCAAAAACTGTTCAAATGCATCTGTTCACTCCGGAATACCCTATCAAGAGGGAAGAATGTAACAGTGAGGGGAGTTGTGGGGGAAGAGACAACCTCTAGGTGGTTAATGTCTCAAACTCCCCTTTCTTTAAAAACATAGTGGATCAGAAAAGGGCATACTAAATTATAAAAATTTAAAAAAATCTATAGTCAACTGACTTACCAATATGGCTATTGTATTTTTATATACAACAATAACAGTTGTGTGACTGTATGGTCTGAAGTGGTGCATATTCCAAAACAGAATTGTAGACTACAGGCCCACGTGAGGTCTTTGGTAGGTACACTATCCAGCTTGCCGAAAAATCTGGAAAATACATCTGGAGGACTACTACAATATCCCACGACTGACGTCAGCCAAGACGTTTCTAGAAATCCCGACAAATTGGATGAGTTGGTCCTATCACTAAAGAATCGTATCGTAGTATCGTAAAATAACTAGTATAAACTGTCGGGTCACTTAAAGCAAAACATGTACAAATTATTATTGTCAATTCAAAAATATTTAAATAAAAAACCAGATCAAAAGTTACTTTGGCATGGTATCTTTCCCTTTCTTATGGGGTTACACTGTGAAAGTATACCAGTATGTTACCAGCTGGGAACTTCACACTTGAAAAGCTCTACAGCTTGCTTAATTGTTATAAATAAAATAACTGGTAATGTCATGCAACGTTCAAACAAATTACCACCCCAAAATATAGTTTATAGTAGTTGTTATTGACAACCATCCTAACATGTTTCGCCAACGGGCACATGCAGCGCCTTTCATAGCCTACATTTGTGCTTATGTAAGCCCTGTTTACGCAAACTTATCAATGCATGCTTACCTTTTCCCTTAATACGATGTGCTTCACCATTAACGGAATGTGAAGATATGTTCAAGGCACCCCGGGGTTACTGAAAATGTAAGGATTTTTTTTCGCTGCCACGTACAGAACCTCCTCTCATGTCTGGCAGGAAGACACATCCTCCTATTAAATGCGCACCAACATTCCCGTTTGTAAAGCATCTCCGATGTTGTGATGACAGCCAGGAGACAATAAAATATTGCCCAGTTACAGCATACCTTTGTAAAGTTTCACCACTAATATGAAGGAGCAATTCAAATAAAAAAGTATTGCACTTAAAAATATAAAAATGGGAAATAAGAAATTCTTCAAGGAATGATCTGACAAATCTTAACATGCTGTATTAATAGCTGCAATAATATTACATACAATTCTTAGTAGGCCACAAAAATAAGATGCATAGAATATACAGTATATACTAAAACATTTTATTTCGCGCTTTCTGCCCTTTTGCTATGAATTAGCATAATTACGGTAATGTATATGGGCTACATGCTGGTCTGCACGTCTCCGGTACTTTTGGAGTTGGCTTCTTTAGGCTGAATTTAACTAGATACAAAATGCTGTTTATGAGTTGGCATTTCCACTGATTTAGTCGAATGTCAAACGCACCGGATATGAATGTGCCGGGGCTACATATGATAATATTAATTATCAGTTGCATTTCCCTCTGCGTGCTGAAAATGCTTGTTGCTTAGACCTACACCTAAAAACTCAATGCCATTTCATAGGACTGCATGCAAACATATAATACCCGTCACAGTAGCTCTGCTCTCAAATGTGTTTCTGTCACACTTGGTGCCATAGTGTAACTCGTATTGTGTAAAAACGATTAAAAAATATACCCTACAAATTGTAGGCTACAATTAAGATATTTAAAAGAAACATGGAAATCTCAACTCCCAAATGTTTTCATGGTGTTCTGCAGAAAGCTAAAGTGACCCTGATGAAGTTGCCAAAATGACCTGCTTCTTTTGTGACAAACTGTTTTACACTGCACCCTTTCTTTTAATTGTGATCTGCACACAGCAAGGCTGGTGAATGCTGTGTCCACAGCTGCACCGCTCCCATACATCCACTAGATGTCAGCAGTAGCCTATTAAAATGATGAGAATGCTGCTTCATGCAGGATCTTCCGGTCATGTTCCAGTCACGTTACATATTGACCAAAAGCCTTTTAACTGTACATTTGACACAAAAACATGAAACGCACACAGAGGAGAAGGACTGTTTAACAGCTAAAGTCACCAGAGGACTGATCAAGTGTGCATGGTGAGGGCCTTACTTTCAAGACAATGCTCTCAACCTCCCCCAGTGACACTTTTAGATGCATCCAGAGAGGGGTTGGGGGTAACACTTGTGGTGGATTGGGTGTGGGGGGAGGGAGGTTAGTGACCTTGGTCTTGGAAAAAGTCTTCCATTTCTTAGAATGCACTTTAAAGGGCTCACTGGGAAACAGGACTTTAAAAGGTGGTTGCTAGTGGAAAACGGTTCCACAGGATTACTTTTTTATGAGGTTGGTGATCATGGAAGGCCAGTTTGTGGCCAGTGAACCCAGAGTGAGTCATGCCCAGGTCCAGGATGCGACCAGCTGTTTTCCAGTTGTTCAGTCCAGGGCGGAGCAGAGAGCAGAACGAGGAAAAGAGACCTCATTAAATGCTGCCGGTGGTTGAAAAATTCCACGATTTCACTAACTGGGGAGGGGGATCAAAAGGTCCTCTGCGATGTTGGCTGTTGAGATGGCTTTCCAGTTGCGGAAGTGCATGTGTTGTTTCAAACGAGAGAGGAGGGGTGGGGGGGAGGGGTGAGAGGTCCATGCGGTCGGATACGCCAAGGTCACTGACCTGTGTGTTGTTAACTGGAACCAAGTCAGCGATGACCAGATCCAGTATGTTGCCATGTGGCAACATCAACATGCATGCAGCAACATTCAGGTTCAGACATTGCACCAGACCCAGGTACTCAGAAACCTGAATACCTGGAGATACTGGAGACATCTTTACTGATCAATATTCAGATATGTATTAGTAAAGATGACTATAATTTGTATATTTACAAAGACCCTTCTACCTTTACAAAGCTTAAAACATCTGAATTGCGTAGTGAGATGAAAATAATAGAGAGACATCATCTTCAGAGAGGTGGAGACCTGATCCACTTTATTGATTGGTCTGAACTCTTGTAATAGACTACTAAGAGACATTGTGCGATACAAACATTGCATTTCAATATCATGGGATGCATGGGGTTTCAAGTCTCAAATTAAAACAAACAAAAAAAGTCACCACTCGGTGTTTGACTGATGGAGAGCTGAAAAGATGCACTAATTCTTTTCTGGCTTCATTTTTTTTTTTTTTTTTAAGATTCAAGTTTTGTAAACTTTTTTTTTTTTGTCATTGCCGTTGTAAACACTTGACATCCCATCGAAATGGGATGTATAACATTGATGTTGAAAATGATAGAAAACAAAAGATCTGAAACATCCGTGAGGACTTGAACAATTCTAAATCAAAAATGAAAAGAAAAGCAAGGAAAATATCAAGTTTAGAGCAGGTTGTTGTTTTTGTTGTTAAGCGAAGCAAAAGCTGAGGGAAGCCGAAACACTTACAACGTATCTGAAAGAACTTGTCCTTATCAATGTTAACCGAGTGGAATTCAAAATGGAAAAGCTTCATATTCGTTGACAAATACAGTTGATATTGATTCTGGATATTAAGGAAACAGAGATTAAATGGTTATGGCCTCGCCACGATGGCAGTCCTCAGCTGCGAGTACCATACGCAGAAACTAACTGCTAATGCAAGTGTCACACTAGAAAAACCATGTACCAGCTACCAGACAGGAACTCCACCTCCAGACTTCCATGCGTCATGGGCAAAGTCAAAGCACATCTTGTCAGTACAATCCTCTGCAGAAGCTTGAATAAGTTATACATAGGTAGTATGCTTTTGTCGTCAAAGATTACAAAGCAAAAAGAAAAAAAAAGTGCAACAATGGTGCAGACCATTTCGTTTATGTTTGGTTAGTTTTGTCTTTTCGTCGAGCAAAAGGACAAATTACACTGAGCTCAGATTGCTGGGACAGTATCAAAAGAAAGAGAGAGAGGGACTACAGAAACAAACAAATAGAAACATCAAACACCGACGTAGATCTCTGAGAAACGAGTTAAAGCTGCCTTCTTTCTTGAGCCACAAGGCATGGCAAATCTGTCTAAAAAAAAAGGTTCCTGACATACTTTAGTTACCTTGACAACAACGTTGCAGAGCAGAATATCCTGCACTGGTTGGAAACCATAGACAGCTGCGCTGGTCACACTGTGTCATACAGTACACAACATGGTCAACTTCACCTTAACACACTGGCTCAATTACAGAATTCAGATCAACATGGGGGGCCCTAAAAGTAGTCATTATATGAGGAACAAGTCGGACAACCTCAAGCTTATTCACCTGTTTCACTCACTTGCTCTGACACCCGCGTTCTCAACTTGTTCCGAAAACATCTTTGTCTGAATAAAAAAAAGGGTGACCAAAAATTATTTCTTGTATCCTCTAACAGCGGATCTGTGACGCCCCTGCATCATCTCCACAGTGTTGCAAAGACAGGCATCAAATGACAATGCAATAAAATAAAAATAAAAATGTTAGCATGTGTGTTTGTTTCATTCACTTATGTCCACAATGTTCAGGCTTTGGTGGTGCTTGGTGGTTGGTGGATAGGACCTAAACGTCTCTGTGCGCCACGCGTCTCAATCAAGTACAAACCACAGGTCTGTCTCTCAGCTTGTCTGTGGTGGTAGGGCGGGGTATAGGGGGACAGGGAGAGACCAACTGTGATATTCAAGATTTAACACCTCCTCCTCCTGTTCAAAAACAAAGTGGATCCATTTAAAAGCAACAATAAAAGGAGAAAGAACGCATTTAAGAAAAAAAAAGAAGAAAGAAAAAAACACTGCAAAAGGTTAATCTATTTACATACAATGATTTTTCTTAAAGACAAAAGCATTTCTTTACAGAAATCAAAAATTCAAGAAATAGTCTTTTTTTTCTTTATTTCTTTTCTTCTTCATCGTTAGCTTTTATGTCTTCCACTCAGGCATTTTCCGACACGCTGTGTGTCCAGGCCTGTCCCCGAAAAAAAAGGAGTCTGTGCCCAAGACCTCAGCCTGTCAGAGGCGGCTGCCTTTCTCTCAGCTGCCCACCAGGGGGCGCTGTTGCACACAAAGCCACCCCGGGCCCCCTGCGCTCGCTCCTAAACTCTGCACCAGTGAGTGAGGATAGTCCTGGGAGAGGAAGAGAGGGTGGTGGGGTGGTTGAGGGCAGGCCAGCCTCTGCTCAGCCCTCCTCGGGGACGGGGGGGGGGGGGGAGGGGAAGTGGGGCTCAGTCGTCGCTGTCCGACAGGGTCTCGTACTGCTCCGACAGCAGGGGCTCCCGCTCCCACACCAGCTGCTGGGCGCCCGGGGCGCCCCCCGGCACAGACTGCTGCTGCTGGGCCTGGATGGAGGGCGAGGCCATGGAGGTTGGCGGGGTGCTGTTCAGCATGCGCATGGTCAGGGGGTTGTAGGGGAACTGCATGGAACCTGGAGACAGAAAGGGAGGGGGGGGGGGGGTGGGGGTGAGGGAGTACATTTCGAGAGCGGGTCCAGTTAACCGCGTGTTGAATCTGTCGATGGTGTTGTGGTGAGCGAAGACCCCGGGGAGGGGAGGGGGAGATGAGGAGGATGGAGGGAGGGGGGTTACCTGTGGACGAGGGCCTGTCTTCCCAGGTCCAGGCCGGGGCCTGCCGGTGGTAGTCTCCCTCGGAGTGGACGGACGACACGGACGAGGGGCGCTCCCCCCCTCCCGCGTACGCCTGGCCCGGGTTGGGCGACTTGGACTTGCGGCTGTTGGTTTTGCCCTGCAGCTTTTGCTTGCCTGGTCGACGAGGAAGAAGAAGAAAAAAAAAATGTCCTTAGCCGACATCACAAAACCGGTCATTACATGTATATTTATGGACGTATGCATCATGGAAACGGCCCCCTCGTTAGGCTGGCTTGGATGAGGACAGGCCTGGGTGTGTGTTGGGTCTCTTACCCATGCCGGGTGAAGGGTTGGCCTCCTGGCGGGCCTCCCCGCTGGGGGCGTTGGAGCTGGGCGGAGCGGCCCCTCCCTGCGGCTCCTCCGGCCTCTCCTCCAGGTTGCCCATCAGGGCCTTGCGGATGATGTCCTCCAGGCCCAGGTTACTGGCCGGGTCGCTGAACGAGTGGTTCCTGGGGTTGATGCCGCCTGGAGGACACGACAGCGTAGGCAGAGATGACGGCGAGAGAGATGAGACAGAGAGAGACAGAGAGAGAGATGAGAGAGACTACAGGGTACAGCGTGGGACTGGAAATGCCTGTTTGTTTGTGTTTGTTTTAGAGCAGGAAGGGGGCGACGCTTAGGGGGTGGGGGCGACTCTTACTTGAGCTGGTCACAGCTGGCAGATTGAAGATCTCTGTGCCTGGTTGCGCGGCCCCTACGGACAGCAAAACGATCGTTTACTAAATGTCTGGCGCCCGAACTAAAATGGCGACGCAGCGCGATGAGTATTCACAATCGTAAATACGGGGCTAAACCGCAACGCCGCGGAGGTTCGTTCGCCCCTCCGCAGCGTGTTCTCCACGAGCGTCCGTTGAGAGGAGAAAGAGACCCCCCCCCCCCGCGCTTACCGATGTCGGAGTCGCCCACGCCGGAGGAGTTCCGGAACTTGCGGATGATCTCCTGCTTCTTGGACTTGACCATGGGAGAGGTGCTCTCCAGCTTGGTGAAGAACGAGGGCAGGTAGCTGCCGCTCCCCGGAGACCGCGAGTCGCCCCTGAAACCAGAGAAAGGCCACAGGGGGGGAGGGTCAGGAGGTTCACTGGGGTTGGGTGCCCCCCCGCTGGCAACAGTCCCCCGTTTCCACCCGCCCGGGGGGCTGCCTGCCTGCCAAGACCCCAGGAGCACCACTCTGCCCAGGGGGACGACGGCAATCGGCTCTCTAGTGCCAGGCTTCAAATATCAACACTCACATGTGACACATACATCATCTGTCATGTAGGTCAGACGTCTAATATTTTTCCAGAGTCAATCGGGTTCAAAAATGCCAATCGAAGCAAAAGGCCTTTTGGGCCCCCCGGGGGGAAGGGGAGGGGAAGGGGAGGGGGAGGGAGAGGGCGTACCTCATCTCTGGGTTGTCGTTCTCCCGCCTCTGGGGCTGCGGGGCGCTGGCCTCGGGCTTGTCCATGCCCGGGTAGCTCTGGGGAGGGGAGATGGGCTCGTAGCCGTCCATCTGTCGGCCTCCCCGGTCCGGGGACTTGCCAGGCCTGGGGGAGGGTGAGAGGAGGGGCAGAGGGAGGGAGAATATGACGGAGAGGACATCCAGGTCTGGAGGTGCTGTGATGGTGCGGGGGAGGGGGCAGAGGCTGGGCTGCCCACTCGCCATCACCCCCGTGATGGATATCGTTTCAAAAGAAATGCATGCATACAATGTCTTTTTACCGATGATTTCTTGACTTGCCCAATAGCCAATCCCTTATTCCCTTATCCATTTGACGGTGATATGAAATGCACCAGCCATACTGCTTCATCCGGACTTTACCTGGCCTTGGGCTTGTCGGGGGCGTTCTCGGGGGACAGCCTGCTGGGGGGCCTCTGGTGGTGGGGGGCCTGGTTCTCCGGGCTGTAGCGGCTGGGGGGCTTGGCGCGGCCCAGGCCAGAGCTGGAGACCGCACTCTGGAATGTGGTGGTCGCGGAGGAGGAGGAGGTGGTGGAGGATGGAGGGGGTGGATCCTGGTTCCGGGCAAAGTCCTGGGTGATGATGTGCTGTGGAGGAGACGGAACGTTCCGGAGGGGGGTGTTTACTGGAGCTGTTCTACAGAGCGTGTCTGTTTAGGGGTGGAGGTGTGACGTGCGTGCGAGCGAGCGAGCGAGCGCGCGGCGTCTTACAGAGATGTGGTCGGCCAGCGTCATGACCCGGTGGGTCTTGGGGACCTGGGAGTACGACGAGTCGGCCTGGCCCGGGGGAGGGGCCTGGGAGCCGGGCTGGGGGGGCTCCCCTGCTGGGCGGTAGCGGCTCATGTCGAAGACGTGACGCATGCCAACTGCAGGGTTCCATACGGAGAGAGAGAGAGAGATAGAGAGAGATAGATAGACAGAGAGAGGGAGAGTGTTGGTTGAGTGAGTAGCCAGCCGTCAATCTATATTTGTCTCTACGTTAACAGGAGGGAGTGGTCAGGTGACCAGACGAGTGTGTGTGTGTGTGTGTGGGGGTGAGGGGGGACGGTGTCACCCACTGTACTCGGATGACAAGGTTATTGAGATCGCGGGTTCTTTAGACACTGGCATGTTTACTCAGTATAGCTACCAGCCCGATTTAGCCCCCCGCCGTATTCGCCTACATTCAACAAAGCGGTTGGCGTAAAGCCAGTATCTATCTGGTATCTATATGCAGTCGTCTGACTGCAGGGTTTGGGGGGGGGGGATGCCGGACTCATTTAACCTCACATAACTCCCAGAGGTGTTAGGCTAGCGTGCCGCGAGAGCTTCGTGGGAATTTGCCACGGAAATCTCCGGACATCTCCGGAGCCCCATACCGGGTCTGCCCTGGTCCCTCTCCCCTGCCTATCCTGTCACTCTCCAACTGTCACCAACCAACGCAGCAGAAAAAGCCCCGAAATCGATCCGAAATGTAATCGATCCCAACGATGTATCATTCAGTTCATTTTAAAAACGGAATGGAGCATAATTGAAACTGCAGCTGATGGTGTGTTCTCTCTGTGGATGGTAGCCGTGCTTGACCTCTGACCTGGGGGCTGCGGCGGCCTTTCCTCCTGCTTGTCCTGCTGGGCCTGGGCCTGGGGCTGGGCCGGGGAGCTGGCGGGGCTGATCACCTCGATAGCTGCCCCGCCGGCCGCCTCGTAGCGGTTCGACGACACTGCGGACACAGAGACGCGGCGGTCAAACCCTTGACCCTCGCGCGACAAATGAATTGCTTCGACCGTTTCCGGGAGGCTCCGCGCGCGGCGCCGACTCACGGCTGCTGGACGAGTCGGAGCTCTGCGAGCCCCGCTCCCGCGCGTCCTTGTCCGAGGCGATCTGCCGCGTGATGATGACGTCGATGAAGTTGGCGGCGGTGATGGTGGTCTTGCCGCGCGTGCGCAGCTCCTCCTCGATGCGCGACTTGGAGGGCGGCGTCTTGTCCTTGCCGCCCGTCCCCGCCGGCTCGCCATAGGCCGGGTGCTGCTTGCCCCCGGGCATGGAGAGGGCGCCGTAGGGAGACTGCATGGAGCGCCGCTCGGCGTCCTGCTGCTCGCCAATGGCGCGGCGGGCGGCGGCGGCCGCGGAGGAGGACATGTCGTCGTCGTGCTTGCCCTCCTTGGCCTTGGCCACGTCCATCTGGGGCGCCGAGGCGGCGGCGTCCACCAGCGCGGCCAGGGCGTCGGCCGCCGTGCTGTAGCGGGAGCCGGGCTGGGGCGCCTGTGCTGCCGAGGGCCTGGAGGGAGGGAGGGAGGGAGGGAGACCGACACACAGCAGGGGGGAGGGTCACATGCCTGATGGAGGGGTTTTTGAATGAGCTCAGGGTGAAGCGGGCAGGCCCTGGCCCATCGACGCCAAGCCGACCGGAATCCTCACGGCCGCCCTGAGGTGAGGTGCACGCTCAGACTTACATGAGGGAGGTGATGACACTCTTGCTGTTGGTTCCCTGGAAGATGCTGGGCCGCTGCTGAACCACGCCTTCCGGCGTCCTCATGGAGGGGGAGGGGGAGCGCAGGTAACCGCGGCTACCGGGGCGTCCTGGCTGCTCCGCACCTGGACCACACACACGCACACACACACACAGAGACACGCACGCGCAGATTAATGACGGATTCAGGCCGAGAATTGCCGGAGGCCCACCGTGTCCCCTCTGAGCACACGAAGCCCTCTCACCTCCTCGCATGTAGTCGGTGGCGGCGGCGACGGCCCGCTCCCGCTCCCTGTGCTCCCGTTCCCTGTGCTCGCGTTCCCTGTGCTCGCGCTCCCTCTCCCTGTGCTCCTTCTCGCGCTCCTTCTCGCGCTCCCGGTGTTCCCGCTCGCGCTCCCTCTCCCGCTCGCGCTCCCTCTCCATGGTGGCCGCCGTGGCCGCCAGGTGGGCTTGGTGACCTGTGGACGGGGGGGGGACGGGGGGGGGACGGGGGGAGAGAGAGGAGAGAGAGACACGTAGGGTTCACACACCGCCTCTGGTCTGGGGCCGAGCGGGGCTCACAGCCAACCTCCCTTTCCCACCCCCCACACACCCCCGACCAGCCGGGGCCCCCCCACCCCCGGACGAGACGAGCCGACGTTCACCCGGACACAAGCGCAGGAGCGCTGCTCCGCCTGCTTCGGAGGCGTGCCGGGCCAGCGATGGGCCTGGCCACTTTGTGTTTGTTGTGAAAAAAGGGTCTTTGCTAGGGGGGGGGGGGGGGGGGGGTGCAGGGCCGCGTGCTTCAGGGGCGGAGAGGAAGCAGCAGACACTCATGTCGGAGGGGGGCAAGGAAGGGGGTTAGGAGAGGGGAGGCGGAAAGGGGAGGAGTCCTCACCTGGAGATATGGAGGCTGGGTTGAAAGCCCTAGGAGGGAAAGGGGGCTGAGCTCCGGGCATGTAGGTGATGCGGTCCAGAGCGGGGCTACCTGTCCCCCCAGGGTGAGGCAACAGGATAGTTGGAGGCATCTGGGCTAGATCAATGATCCCTTTTACAGACAGGAGCAAAGGGCCAAGGGTGAACAACAAGAACCAAACCAAATCAGTCGTTTGAGCATGAACACCACAAATACACCTTGCGTTTTTTGGGGGGGTTTGTTGTTTCTGTAACCCACCACCTTCTTCTATCGGGGAGTCCTGCGTTAAAGGTTTGGAGGTCAACCAATAGGGCTGCACTGGTTGTGGGGTAGCGGTCACTTTGTTAAGTGGCGACCACCAATGACTTTCAATCGATTCTCTGTGACCGGTCCCAATTTACAAATCGAGCATGAGCCGAATACGCTGCAGCCGACCCCTCCCTCCCCCCTCCCCCTAAAAAAAACTGACTATACGCAAGTTGTCTGGGTCATTTGCTTCTGGGGGTCTGGAAAAGGTTGCCACTGACTTCCTAAGGACACCGGAAACCCCTTGGCCTCTCCGCTCCCAGCCCGCGCAGGAGGGGAGGTGGGGGTGGGGAGAGGAGGGGGGGGGGGGGGGGGGGGGAGAGCTGAGGGGACGAGTGGAGGTTGGGGCCACGGCGCCCCCCCCTTACCTCTGGCCCCGGGAGGGTACGGGAGGGCGATCTGCTGCTGCTCCCGCGGCGACAGGCCCCGGGGTACGTCGGCCCGCGGGATGACCTGCATCTGCTGGGAGGTGATGTAGTCGTTGAGGATGGTCTGCCGCGTGTTCTCCATGGTGTACAGCTGGTAGGTGTTGTGGTAGCCGGTCGGCGACGCCTGCCTGGGGAACATGTAGGCTGCTGCCGCTGGGGAGGGGAGCCGGGGGGAGGGGAGGGAGTGAAAAAAAAACGCAACAGCATATGAACAGGAGGTTTTTTTCCCCTGATACCGATCTCTCTCTCGCTGACGTCAATGGAGCGGCCGCGTGGTGCCTATGAATGAGACCGCCGAGCTCTGATTCCGTGGAATCACCCCCCCCCCCGCCCCTCCGCCCAGGGGTCCTACCTGGGTCGATGACCCTGTGGAAGGCCAGGGTGGCCGGGTCCAGGTGCGGGGGCAGGTGGGCCCGGTACACCTCCCCGGGGACCCCGGCCCGGTGGTGGGGGTCGAAGGGGCTGTGCGAGGGCATGGGCTCCCCCTGGGAGACGGGGGACTTGGCCGGCACGCTGTCCCGGTGAGTGGGCGTCTTCCGGTCGTGGGGAGACGGTTTGCCGGAGCTCATGCCTCCTTGGTAGGGGGGGGGGACAGAAGACCTACTGTCAGTACACGACGACACCAACCGACAGCCTGAGGTTATAGCATCTGCAGCGGCCGCAGATACAGGACTGTGCGAGTCTCAGGCAAGATTTTTCACGTGTATACTATTTATATATTCGATTTATATATGTATTATACATGATAACAATACGTATTTATTACATTTAAATTGGAGGGAAAAAAAATATGTATCAATGTAAAAGTGCTTATGTTTATAAATGTAGAGGTGTTTATGCTTTCCATGATTTCTAACAGCATTTGAGCTGTACTGGGGGGAGGAAAAAAACTAACAAGCAATGAGTGCCTAAGACTCGTGCACAGCCCTGTATGTGAACGTCAGGCGTCCGCGGGCAGGCGGCCGTACCCTCCTGTGCAGCGCGGCCCAGCATGGGCGACCCCCGGGACATGGAGCCCGTGCTGTAGTTGACGGGGGTGCGGCGGGCGCTGGCGTCCTCGTACATGCCCGGGCTGAGCTGCGACTTGGCCGCCTCCTGGTGGGTGGAGCGCAGCACCGACGTGGCCGAGTTGACCACGGAGGTGTGGCGCCCGCGCTGCTCTGCCGCCGCCGCCGCCGCCGCCTTGCCCTCCTCGTACTTGGCCCGCTCCATTGCGTCCAGCTGGGGCAGGCCGTGACCCATCTTCCCTGGGCTGGTGATCAGGGACTTGACGTTGTGCTTGATGGCCGGCTGGCTCAGGGGGTGACCCTGGTGGGGCGGCCGGGGGGGGGAGGAAGGAGGGAGAGGGGGCCGTCAATGGCTGGCTGGAGGACTCGTATACGACATGGAGCTCCACAAACACATTCCGTACGCGCTCTACGCACAGCGTGCGCGTGCAATGACTCACCTGCGACATGGCTCCTTCCATGGCGGCGTGGCGCCGGCTGTCGGCCATGTCGGGGGTCTTGCGGCTGTCCTGGCCGGGCTGGTCCTGCCGGGGGATCTCGTGGATGGAGCGGCCCATCTCCTTGATGGTGTTCACGCCCCCCTCGTAGGGCTTGCCCTTGCCGATGCCCCCCTCGAAGGAGCGGATGGGCGGGCTCTCCCGCTTGATCTGCTTGCCGTACTTCATGCTCTCCTCGTAGGCCTCGGCCGAGGTCCTTGGGGTCCCTGGGGGGTGGGGGGGGGGGTGGGGGGTGGAGGGAAACACTGGGAGTCAGGTGGCCGAGCGGTTAGAGAATCTGCCTATTAATCAGAAGGTTGTCAGTTCTATCCCCGGCCGTGGCAAATGACGTTGTGTAAATGAAACACGGGCTTGGGTGAAAGGGTCCGGGGGGGAGAGAAGGATGAACGCCGTCTTCCTGCGGCGGATCTCCTCGCCACGAGTCGTTTGCTGTTGTTGTTGTTTACCTTGCATGATGGACCCGGTCATCATCGGCCTCTCCTTGGAGTCGCCGTGGGGACTGTCTCTTGGCAGCGCTCGGCTTATCAACCCTGGGAGACACGCGAAGGAATGCTCCGTGAGCAAAGAGTGCATCGTTGAACACACAAAGACACACACACACACAGAGGCAGACACACACACAGACAGACACACGCACAGACAGACAGACACAAAAACAGACAGACACACACACACACAGACAGACAGACACAAAGACAGACAGACAGACACACACAAAGACAGACAGACAGACAGACAGAAAGACACACACACACAGAGGCAGACACACAGACAGACAGACAGACAGACAGACAGACAGACAGACAGACAGACAGACAGACAGACAGACAGACAGAGAGACACAAAGACAGACAGACAGACAGACAGACAGACAGACACAGACAGACAGACACAACGGCAGACAGACAGACACAAAGACAGACAGACAGACAGACACAAAGACAGACAGACAGACAGACACAAAGACAGACAGACAGACACAAAGACAGACAGACCTTCAAATGGGACTCCCTCTCTGCCCGGGTGTCCCCTGGCGAGAGGCTCCATCATGTCGTAGGTGCGTTTGAGCTCGTGGCTGGTCCTGGGGCTGCGCGTGGCCTCCCTGGGATTCTTAATGGCTGAGGACACAGGAAACCACATCGTCACCAATCACGACGCGCCGCTCAGAGCCCCCCCGCGACACCTGACCGGTCGAAAACAAGCTCTCTAGGGCACAACTGGCAGGGGGTTGAGGAACACGCCTCGGTGTGTACCTATCTGATTCCTAAGCGAGCGCTCTTCGTGTGTGGCGGGTAAGCTCGCTAACTTCGTTTGCCCGTCGCAAAGCCGGCTAAGCCCGGGGGCTTACCGTCGTAGGAGAGGATGTGTCCGCTCTTGCCCTCGTAAATGACGTGGCCCTTGGCCAGCTGCTCCCTGGCCTTGTCCGGGCTGCCCAGCTCCTCCGTGGCCAGCTTGGTGATGGTGCCCTTCAGGAGGTCGGACGCCAGGCTGGGCTGGGGCAGGGCGGGCGTGCCCTGTGGAGAGAGAGAGAGACAGAGACAGAGACAGAGACAGACAGAGACAGAGATAGAGGTCAGCACCGAGGAGACACCTTCCTGATCCCTGCTTACGACAACGTTGCGGGAGAAAGGGGAAAAACTCAGAGAGAGTTTGTGTGTGTGTGCGCGCTCGCAGCGCTGTCGTACCTGAGTGATCGATCCTCTGAACGGCAGCCCCTCGGCACCCACCTTGGCGGGGTTGCCCCGGGAGATGCCCCCGTCCTGCATGGAGGTCATGGGGCCTCCTGGATGAGGAGGGGGGGGGGATAGAGAAGAAGAGGCGGAGTTTAGCTCGTGTGCGTCCGATGAGCGTCGGCGGAGTACATTGGGTCAAAGGGGCTTAGGGAAGGGCGGAGGGCGGGAGCCTCGGAGGTCGCTTTGCGGTGAGAAGGCGTGAAGACCGCCGTGGGTGGATCCAGGGGGCCTCTCTCTCTCTCTCTCTCCCTCCCTCACCAGAGTGCCACATTCTGACAGGTCTGTGCAAACAGGCTACGGAGGCCTACCTCCTCCACTCGCCGACCCAGCTCCTCATCCCCCTAAGCCCTGACCACTGGTAACGTCTCGTGGGTGAGGAGAGACTGGGGGGGCGGTGACACAGACAGACAGACAGACAGACAGGGCTGGTCGATGGCGGACACCCACCTCTGACGACGCCCTCGTACTGCGCCCTGGAGAGCAGGCCCTCGGGCTGGGCGCTCCGCGGCGAGCACTCCTCCTGCTTGATGTAGGACGCTGGGGGAGGAGACGGGGAAGAGAGGAGAGAAACGGTTCAAAAACAGGGGGAGGGTGAAGTCTGACGCTGGGTTACACACGGTGCCTGGCCCGGGGCGGACGGGGCAGAGACCCAGGGGGGAGGAGGAGGTCGTACCGGGCTTGGAGGGCTCCTGCTGCCTGGGGAGCCCCAGGGAGATGGACCCCACCGAGCTCTTGGTGCCCTCGGGCCCGTACACGGCGTGCGAGGGCAGGTAAGTCCCGGGAGTCCCCTGGAAACACACGAGGGTCAAAAGGGCTTCGATGGCATTGCGTCCCTGGGCAGTCCGGCGGATGATCTGAGAGCTGTGTCCGTGTGTGTGTGTGTGTGTGTGTGTGGGGGAGGGGGGGCGTGAAGGGTTGTACCTGGGATATGGAGCCCCCCTGGATGAAGGATGGCTTGTCCGTAGGCTTGGTGGTGGGAATGAGGGGAGGAGGAGACGGAATGTTGGCCGGCCGGCTGTGTCTGGAGAAAGTCACCCTGACGCCCTCTGGCAGGCCCTGCACCACCTGGTTAGGGGCCGGGTGGAGCACTGCAGGGGGGGGGGGGAGAGAACAGATAAACTGAGGAGAGAGGACACAGGACTCTGCGAACTTCCTGCGGGTTGGGACTGCTAGTTCGAGAATGAGTGGCACGCGAGAGCCTTCAGCGCAAGCGCCGTCTTCTGCCAGGTTGGAACTAGCCGACACGTGGGGGGGGGGGGACTGAACCTCCCCTCAGATAGAGCCGTGACTGCATCGTCGGAGAGGCGGCCTCGTGCGTGGACGGGGGGAAGGGACGGGGGGGGGGGGACAGAGAGGTGGACGTGGTGGCACACAGGTGCAAGCCTGGGGAGATCCTGAGAAGGCCCGCCAGCCCGCCCGCCCCCCTGCCTGTCTGTGAGCTCAGGACCACAGCCTATACCGGGGAAGGAGGGAGGACTGGAGGAGGGAGAGAGGGAGGGAAAGAGGGAAAGAGGTAGGGAGGACTGGGAGGGAGGACAGGGAGGAAGGGAGTGAGGAGGTAGGGAGGGAGGAGGTAGGGAGGGAGGAGGTAGGGAGTGAGGACTGGGAGGGAGGAGGTAGGTAGGGAGTGAGGAGGTAGGGAGGGAGGAGGTAGGGAGTGAGGAGGTAGGTAGGGAATGAGGAGGTAGGGAGGGAGGAGGTAGGGAGTGAGGAGGTAGGTAGGGAGGACTGGTGGGAGGGAGGGAGGCAGCTGACTAACTGGATACAATACAGACATGGTGACCTGCCAGGAAAAAGCACCGCTGCACTTTACGAAATAAAAAATGCAAATACGGTCTGTGAGAGCTCCTTCCCAAAGGGGAGCCTGGCGTTTGCATCTGCTTGCCTCACACCAGGGAAGATAAGACAAGCAGCGAGTCCATGACGGAATACTGACAGTGTCTGGTTGCCTGGGAGACCGTAGGTGGCATCAATATTCATTCATGGAAGGACAGAAAGGGGAACAAGGCCAGGTTTTCTACCCGACATTATAGACAAACCGACCAAGGAAAAAATCATACTCAACCAAGGATGACTCATTTAAACATCAAACTACTAAAAAGCCAATGTGAGCCAATGTTAAAGCCAAACTAAACCAATACAACCAACCAGGTTACCGACCAACTTATCAACCAACCAACCAACCCTACACAACAAGCTACAAGTCCTCTTTCCAGGGGACAACCACTCCAAACAACAACACCAAACTCCCTCAGGCCTTCAAATCAACAGAAAAATCCGGAAAAGGAGGAGTTCAGCCAAAGAAGCTGGGCGGAGGAGACAGAGGAGGGGTGGGGGGGTACACACAGACAGGAAGTGCTGAGAGGGGGGGGCAGGAAGGACGGTTAGCTACCTGGAGGCACACTGTAGCGCGAGGCGTTGGCGGTGTTGGGGTCGGGCTGGGGGGAGGTCTTGCTCAGCTCCCTGGGGGAGAGCCTGTAGGGGGAGGCCGGCCGGCCGGCTTGGGCCTCCTGCTCCAGAGCCAGCTTCATGTCATAGGACATGTAGGGGAAGGGCTTCCCTGCAGCACACAGGACACACGCATGAGAACGCACACGCAACACGCACGCACGCAGGGGGGGGGGGGGGGGCGGGGGTGACACGCTCGCACGCATGAGAACAAGGACACATGCAGGGGGGGGGGGGGTTACACACACACACACAGGAGGGGAAGTAAAAAAACAAACACAGGGTAAAAAAAAATGAAATGAACAAAAACCTACAGATTCCTCCCATAGCCTCCATCTATTCCACCCACATCTCCGCATCACAGGGAGCCTCCGCAGTCAGCCTGCCTGCCAGGAGCCTGCCCTCCTCACAGCACCAACACCAGGTGCTAAAAGCACTGGGTGTCCAATCAAGCACTATTCCCCCCCCCCCCCCTTCACACCTTAAACACATCATGCCACGTGTGTCCTTTGAAGCTGAGAGGCTGGTCTGTCCTACTCTGTCTGTCAGCCCTGGGGGAGGGGAGGGGAGGGGGAGGGGGAGGGCGAGGGAGGGAGGGAGCCACACATTGCTCCCTCAAAAGTCACAGGTACTAACTCCCCCCCCCTCCCCCCTCCCCCTCGTCTTGATCGGAGCTCGGTGTTCACATCAGCGGTGAAACAGGGTCAAGCTAACATCGTGTTCCTGTTTGGGCTCAGTCACATTCTGCAGCAGTGTGGACTCGCATCTCCGGTGTTCTTTGTCGTTGTTGACGTTAAATGAAAACGAAGAGGCTCAGGAAAAAGAAAAAAAATACGACTATAAATAGCCAGCTGCTGGGTATACGGTGTGTGTGTGTGTGTGTGTGTGGTACCTTCCCGGTCCAGCACGGTGGGGCTGCGGGTGTGGAAGCGAGGCTCCTGCCTCTGCCGCTCCTCCTGGTGAGCCGACTCGATCTGGTGCTGGAACATGGCGAGCCCGCTGAGGGGCGTCACCATGGGAACGCCGCCGGGGCTGAAGGGGCCCGGCACCTACGAGGGGAGGAGGGAGGGTGAGACGCCTGGTTGAGCGCGACGCGCACAGATACCATTTGGAACTAATGCCCCTTCTACAGGGACGGAATCACACGTGGGTGACTCGCAGGGGTCAGAATGAAGGAGTTTCTATTCTAGTGCAGGGTCTTTCAACCACCCCCCCTGCCCCTGCCCCCGCCCCCCAGGAGACACCACACAGTCAGAAGAGAACAGGGAGGGGGGGGGGGATGAGACCCAAAGCCGTGCACTTTTCAGACGTGTGGTCGGGATGAAAACTGTCGAGGGAACACATGTGAATGAGCATGCCAGTCTGATCCCCCCCTACCCCCAAAACGCATCCAGGTTACCTACAATTCCAACCGGGGGTGAAAAACAGACAAGCTCGACATAACGCAAGAAGATCACCCCCCCCCACCCCACCCCCCACCCAACAGCAGTCAACCACACCCCCCACCGTTGACGTGACACACACCAATCTCTCACACCAAACGCCGACACACAACATCACACAGCCCCCAACCACAAGGATGATCGGGGGGGGGGGGCAAAAACCTCAATCAAATGTTGGCCAATCATTGACGGGAATGAGGGGGGAGGGGGGGAGAAAGGTGCACCGGCGCGGGGGGACTCACTTGACGGGCCGGTTGGTCTAAATGAGCCATGCTTTCACCCTGCTGCAGCCTGCCTCCGTGCTGCTCCGAATGGGCATATCTGATAGAAAAGTGGGGGTTGCTATACTGACTGACCATGGCTGGGATGTCAGCGGCGCGCTGCTGCAGCTGCTGCATGCTGAGGTGGGCCTGCTTGGCCGAGGACACCACCACTGAGCCTGGGGGGCTGAGGAGAGAAGGCTTGTCCATAGAGAACATCCTGGGAGGGAGGGAGGGAGGGAGGGAGGGAGGGAGGGAGGGAGGGAGGGAGGGAGGGAGGGAGGGAGGGAGGGAGGGAGGGAGGGAGGGAGGGAGGGAGGGAGGGAGGGAGGGAGGGAGGGAGGGAGGGAGGGAGGGAGGGAGGGAGGGAGGGAGGGAGGGAGGGAGGGAGGGAGGTACAAAACACGCTTTCAGGAAATGGTTCGGTGTTTCATGGTTTTTTTAAACACGGGTTGTTTGTTAGGTTTGTTGGGGTGAAAGTGTGTGTTGTGGCTGTGGGGGGGGTGTGGTTAGTGACGGGCGCCTCGCTCACCCACGCCTCTCGGGCTCAGCGTCGCCGTCCTCGTCGGCGCTGCACGTGGCGCTCGAGTCGTTGTCCGACGGGCCCTGCCGCTCGCCATGCTCCCCCGCCCCGCCGCCGCCGCCTGCCTTGTCGGCCTTCTCCTTGGCCTCGGGCTCCACCTTCACCTGCACGGGCGGGGCCGTCATGTCCGCGTCCTGTGGCTCGCTCTTGGGGTGCACCTGGCCCTCGTAGGCCGCCCGCGCCCTCTCCTCCTCCGGCCCGCCCTCGGGGCTCTTCTCCAGCTTGACGCGCAGCTCGCCGTAAGGGGCCTCCGGGGGGCCCTTGCCGTCCGACGCCGCCGCCTGGCCCTTGTCCTGCTCCGAGCGCTGGGAGCCCTCGGAGGAGGCGCCGCCGCCGCCCTCGCCCCGCTGGGCGTCGCCGCCCTTGGACGGGTCGGCCTGGGACGGCGAGGGGGCGCTCTCCGTGTCGGAGCTGTGGTCTCCGCCTGAGGGGCACAGCAGAAGACACCCGGGTGAGCGACAGACGCACACAAAACGTCAGCCATGCTGGTTTCGAAGGGCTACTATATGCAAAAGGGGACCCCCAAAATGGCTTCTCGACAGTGATCTGGTTTTTTGGAGCTGCTGTGTGGGTATACTGCACAACTGTTGGGACTGTGGCCTGTTTGCATCGTCCGCAGCTGTTGCCATGGAGACTGGCATCAAACTGAAGTGAAGGATGAGAGGATCTTTGCAAAGTCTCTTTACGCTACGTGGATCAATGCCAGTGTGCAACTGACAGATCTGAAAAGGGTTTTTCAGGAGCTGAAAGTGAATTCCATTCAATCCGCGAAGGTCAAGACGAACAATGGGAAACGTGTCTGCTTGAAAACGATTCTTCGGCCGCAACAACCTTCCCCCTTGAACACCCCCCCCCTCCCCCCTCCCGCCTACGTGCCACGGCGGGCCGAGCGATAGAAAGACCTTGGGGGGGGGGGGGGGAGAGGACATTTGGATTTCCTTGAGAGGCGCAGAGGTAAAAACGTGCGAAAACAGCCCCGTTCCCGTGACCTCACGGGCACGATCCATCTCAATCTGAAGTGTCCCATCGCTGGGGTGAGAGGACGCCCACCCTGCTCGCTGACAGACAATTTGATGCCTTTGCCAACGATCACCCCACCCCCTCTCCTCCCTCCCTCCCTCCCTCCCCTCCTCCCTCCCCCCCGGGCCACCTGCTTCAGATCATGTTGCAATGCCGACTTGTCCCCCCGGCCGGGTCACGGAGGAGAAGGCTGAGCCAACGGGGAGAGAAGCCTCTCCACAACGACACGCCCTCAGGCTCGGGGGCGAGGGCGCGGCCGACACACCTGGCCTCACCGCGGCACAGCCCGGGCCGCGAGGGCACGGGGATAACACGCCCACAACACCGTGTGCGGGAGAGAGAGAGAGGGCTTGGGAGAGAGAGGGCTAGGGTGAGAGGGCTAGGTCCTCGCCTAGAAAAGCCAGGGTGTCACTCGGGCACGGGTGACATGGAACGGGCTGGTGAGCCAGCAGGACTGCGGCTCGCGAGCGTGTCACAGAGCGCTGGGGAGGGCAAGGCTCAACGCTGCCGTGTTCCAACAGACCAGACAGGGACGGGCCAGGACTTTGGAGAGACAAGATTGGAGAGACAAGAAAGAGGGAGAGGAGAGGGGAGAAAGTAAGGCGAGAGAGAAAGAGAGAAAAAGAGAGGCGAGAAAGAGAGAGAGAGAAAGTGAGAGAGAGAGAGAGAGAGAGAGAGAGAGAGAGAGAGAGAGAGAGAGAGAGAGAGAGAGAGAGAGAGAGAGAGAGAAAGCGAAAGGAGAGAGAGAGGAGAGACAGGGGAGACAGCCGGATCAAACGAGTGCACCAGTACACTGTGCTCCATCCAGCACGCTATCTTGAGTCTTCAAAGCCAAGGAACAGTTACATAACTGTGGCCCCAGACGTCGGAATTAGTTCCGATCTTTTATCTCACTTTTCTTCCTTTTCCTTTTTGATCCTTCTTTTTTTTCCTCATTAAAACTACAGACAGTCCCACAGATTTCTTTTTTTTTGGGGGGGGGGGGGGAGAGTTTGGCCATAAATTCAAATCAAAGTCTTCGCGGACGAGACATCCTGAAAGGTAGAGGCAAGACCTCGGCTCATGCTCGTAAAAGGAAAAGGCTGCAAAGGCCTTTGGGTTGGTGAAGACGCTTTTCCCTCACACCCAGTCTACCCTGCGCGGCCGGAAACAAAGCTGAAAACAAACACTGAAGAACCCGGAACAATCTTTTGGGCCGTCGAATCCAAAGACAAAAAACTAATTTGATCCCCAAAAAGTGACTAAGAAAGAAAAAATATAAAATAATCCTAACTGGGTCTTGGTCATGTGACTGTGTGTATGTGTGGGCAGGCTTGTGATGTGTGTTGGGGGTGGGGGTGGGGGGGGAGGTGAGGTGAGGTGAGCAGTACCTTCGCTGTCCTCCTGGTTGTCTTCGTCGTCATCAGCTGATGCCGTGGAGGCGACGCTCTCGCTCTGGGACACGTCCCGGTCGCCGCGAGCTCTCCGATTGTCCTGACACACACACACACACACAGGTCACAAGACGCTGCAAAGATCTCTGGTGTACCAGGGAGTGCACGGCTAATGTTGGGCACGCGTGTTGAGACAGACAGCAAACCTACGGCACAGTCCACAAGTCTGAGACCACGAGTCAAGAGAAGTCTATTTTGCATTTTGTTCAAATGTAAATTGCTTCTTCTTTTTTTTCCTTTTTTTTATGCCATTACCAATTCTAACATCAGCTTAACAATTCTGTGATGTCACAGAAAGCTCCCACAGTCTTTCAGAGACCATCAGAGACCCCCCCCCCCCCCCCCTTAAAAGCCCGACGTGGTCTCGAGACGTTCGGACGCGGCCGTATCTGGGCTGGAGCGGCATGGGGGGTGGCACCTGCTTGTGCTGCTGGAGCAGGTTGTCCAGGTTGTGGCGCCTCTTGTAGTTGAAGTAGAAGTTCTTGCACTGAGCCTCGCTCTTGGTGCCCACCATCTTGGCGATGGCTGGCCAGTTCCTACCGTGCTCCACCAGCCCTGAGGGGGAGAGAGAGAGGGTCAGCGGGCAGGTCAGCGGGCAGGTCAGCAGGCATCCCAGCGCGTCCACCGGCAGCGCATGACGGCGCAGCGCGGCACATGGGCTGCTCTCTGGAAAGGGGCGGCGTATCGGAAATGGACCGAATCTGGCACAAAAGAGGTAGGCATATTCCTATTCTATTCCCGAGCAAGGAATATCTCTGCCATTATGACCCTCCCCCCCCAAAAAAACAGAAATGACAACTGAGATTGGAATCTTTAACCTTGCAGAGTCGACTTGTTGCTCACCTGTCATATATCCCCAGGTGTTCCACCTGGACAACAGCCATGCCCTTTACCTTACACAGTCCCCCCCTCCCCCCCTCCCCCAACACAATCTACATCCCAGTAATCTCCGTGACTGACTCAACCTGCCCTGCCCCGCTTTGACCTACACCAAACTCACAATCAGCTTTGGCCAGTCTTCAACAAACTGCCAAGCTTAGGGAGTGGCGCTGGGCTGGCACGCGGCCAGTAAACCTTTGACATCAGGGTGTCTCTCTCGAACGCAAAATCCCTTGGCAACGACCTGCGCCCCCCCCCCCCCCCCCTCCTCCCCGCTCCCTCTCTCCCCCTTTCTCTTGCCTGGCTCGCCCCAGCCCTACCTCCCAGAGCGCAGCTCATCTGCTCTGGCGAGCTAAAGGACACTGGCACTTTGACAAGTCGCCACAGCTCAAAGACAAAGCCCCATTACTGCCACTGCTAACGGATGAGGACAGCCGGAACACTCGCGTCTCATTCGGAGGAGTCGCCAACCACCCAGGACTGCGCGGTGTAGCCCCGGCAGGGTTGGGCTTGGCAGGGGCGCTAGCTCACGCTCCAGTAGCCCCCTGGTTCTCACCCTCTCTCTTCCGAGTCAAGGCGGCTACTGAATAGGAAATCAATTGACCTGATTCAGGTGACACGTATCGTTTTTTTTTTTTTTTTCTTTTACGTGTTACGTTTGAGTAAGGTTGACTTTTTTTTTCAAAAATTGACATTGTTGATTCTTCTACTGGTCTGAACCGTTTATTTCTGAGTGACTATCATCGTAAACTAACTTACACAGTAATTGAAAAGGTAGCCACTTTGTGCCCTCCTCAGGTTCTGCTGGGGGGGGGGGGGGGGGGGGCCTCAAAAGAAAGGAAAAGGGGCCCCTACTCTGACCGAACCTCTGGAAGCCCAACATAAACAAATCTCCTGTGACACAGACCAGAACATGTTCTCAACCTCTCTCTCCCTCCCCCCCCCCCTCTCTCTCCATCCAGTGAACGGAGGGGGGTCTCTCTCTCTCTCTCTCTCTCTCTCTCTCTCTCAAATGAGTCCTTTTAGAGCACCTTGTGTGCAGGTCCTGGCAGAACTTCCCGTGTAAGACCTGGTTCTGGCCAGCCTGACCCCGTTTATACCCCGGGCTTATCAAGATTAACTGCTCGGGCTGGCACCGATTCGCTTTCAGGGGAACGCTAAACGCATGTACTGTTGGTCCAAACGTCTTGAGGCCACCGTTTCTAGGGGACACATCGAAAGACGGCGAGCGTGCAACTGTGAGTTGGAGCGGAAAAGATCGATCGAAAGCGTCCTACAGAAGACCGAGGGGGTGGAGGAAGGTGGTGTGCAAGTCATGCAAGTCCATACCTGAGGCGTTACCAAATCCTCAAACCCACCCAGGAGATCGGAATAAATCCACATTAATCCTTCTATTTGCTTTCCCCAGTCCAATGAGCTTAGCAGCGGTGGGCCTCACTATTACAGCCTATAGCTGACAAAGCAGGAGGGGGGTCTGGGAGAGGGAGCTATGGGCTTATAGAGGCTGAGGTAAAACTCACACAGTCTCTGACTGACTGAAGTAACAAGTCAAAAAAAAAAAGACATGAATAGTTCAAGTTTCTGGAGGGAAAAACTAGAGCACCTCAAAAACTTTCCTTAATAAAAAAAATATATATATATATATATATATAGTGTGTATGTGTGGGAGGGGAAGGTTGTGTCCTGCAAGATCCGGAGGCTTGACAAAGTGTTACGGTGAATAATAGATCTGGATCTTCAGAGGAAGCCCCAACTGTCACGCTCGGTTGCTTGAGGCTTTAGCCTTAATAGATCAGTCCTGAAAGCCAGGCCACAGCGCTCGCAGCCGCCCCTGTCTCCCTCTAAAAGCCCACACGTAAGCAGTCAGCGGACCGCGCGCGCGTGTGTGTGTGTGTGTGCGTAAGAGAGACAGAGAGAGAGAGAGCGAGAGAGCGAGAGAGCAAGAGAGACAGAGAGAGAGCGAGAGAGACAGAGAGCGACAGAGAGCGAGAGAGAGAGAGAGAGAGAGAGAGAGAGAGAGAGGGAGGGTGGGTGGAATAAGGAGAGAGAGATCAAAACCAAAGCCCTACCTTTCTTCGCGACTTCCATCTCCTCCTCGGTCCAGCGAGAAGTCTCTCCGCTCTCGACGGCAGCGCCTGGTAAGAGTCACGGGCAGAGGAGAGAGAACGGCTTCATCAGCTCAGAGGAAGGAGAGAGAGAAAACAAGGCTGGTCCTCAGCTACTCGCTTCTCACGGACGCTAATCTAATAATCTGTTTACATTCAGGGGCTGCCGAGATCTGCCCCACACTCGCTCTTTTCCCCTCTCTCTCTCTCTCTCTCCCTCTCTCTCTCTCCCTCTCTCTCTCTCTCGAGCCGACTCCTCCCTGTCTCTCGAGCTCTCTCGCTCGTGTTCGTTCCCTCCCCTCTCTCTCTCTCTCTCGCTCTCTCTCAGTCAACCAACCGGAAAGCCTCCCTCCCTCCGCGTGCTGCCCCCCCCCCCCCCCCCCCCCCCGACCACACCTCCTTAGGGGAGGGCCCTAGTCAGCTGATCGGGCTCCAGACAGCAGAGAGCCCCGCCTCCCCACTTTGGGAAAACGGCCTTGGGCAGAAGCAAACAGGCTGATAGAACACCCAGACAGACAAACACACACACAGACTGCATCCCCCCCTCCCTCCTCGCTCACTCACTGTCACAGTGCCCTAAACCCCCCCCCCCCCCCCCATCGGCTTCGGTTTACACCCGGCACCCCCCCAGCCAGGTTCTAAGAACAGGACTACATACTACACTCGGGGGAGGGGTGAACCCTGGCCCAACTCCTGTCCATGGGACCCAGATTGTGTAAACACTTGGACAAATATAGCTGGGGATGACCCTTGACATTTACTATGTGAGCGTCCGTTCCCCCTCCCCCTCCCCCCTCACACCCCCCCCCCACCCACCCACCAAAAAGATGGGGAGGTCTGCTCGCAATGTTGAGACGGGCTCCCACTGAAACGGCCCTCTCGCCACACAAGGCCTGTTCAAACAAACGTCCTCTTGCTCCCGTGGCACGCCGGCCCCTCACGTGTTCCCCTCCTGGCCTCTTCCCCCCCCCTCTCTCCCCCTCTTGACCCCCACGACTGTTGGGCTCCGGTGAGATGGCCATTCATCTCACCCAGTCCCCTCTATTAAGACGTAGGGAGCTATGAATGCTGGCCGTGGGCACGTAGCACCTCGTCTCAACCCCCCCCCCCCCCCCACACACACACACACACACACACACACACACACAACCACACCTCCTTGTGGGTCTTAACGAGATCAAACCACCGCGGCCCTCTACTCTGAATCCTGCCCTGCCCTGGCCCCTGGGCAGAGGGGCCAAACACACAGATGGTTGCCCTCAGCAACCGGAGGCTCTCCTGAGGAAAACAACTTGGGGGTTACTAGCACACACACACACACGTGGACATGTACAGGCACGGAGGCGTACACAGATACACACACACACACAGACGTAAACAGGCACGCAAGCACTTGAAAGTGATTGAGGCTGACACTAACCTCCATAAATCCCCTCACACACCTAGTTTGGGCTCAGGGCCAGAGAGGCTGGAGGAGAGGGGTGGGGGTGCTCTCAAGGTTCAAATCTCATTATAGGGTCAGGACTTGCATAGCATCGCAGACGGTCCGGGTGGTGGTGGTGGGGGGTTGCTGACAGAACACATAACCGGGAGCTACATCTCATTACCTTCCGTGATGAATTAGCCGTGCAGATTGTCGAAGTGTTCGCACTGGTAGAAAACCGGGATTCTCAGCATGAAACCGACGAAAACTCCCCCCCCCCCCCCCTCCCCGCCCATGAAAACCAACCCTCTCAGAGACATGAGCGTTTGGCCACACAGAAGAAGAAAGTGACGAAAGGTGTCAGTTTGACAAGCAGCCCAACCTGAGACACACAACACCCAACCTTCCTCCAATTCCAAACCCAACCCCCCCCCCCCCCCCCGGGTTGGTTGGTAACCCAGACCAGGACGGCTCTCCTACCTCTGCTAGCCTCCAGGCTCATGGGGGCCTGCTTGGCGGGCTCCCTCAGGGTCTTCTGGCTGGCCTCCTGCTTGGGGGGCTCGGGCAGGGCCGGCTCCGAGGCTGAGGAGGGCGTCTCCTCGGCGGCCACGGACGCCGCCTCGTTGGCCATGGAGCGCGTGGTGACACGGCCCTTGCGTCGGCCCTGGCTGTTGGCCGTCTTCCTGCCGCGCGGCGTGCTCTGCTCCTTGCCGTCGTCGTCCTCCGCGCCGTCGCACTTGTCTTTGTCTCTGTCTCTGTCCCTGTCGGGGGGGGGGGAACAAAAATCGAATTAGGGAGAATGATCAACAGCCTGTACTTTTCTGGCGATTTCGCAGCGCACGTTGAAAACCACTTGTCCTTTTTTCATGTTTGGTGCGCCACTGAATAGATGCATTCTCGTTCAGGACCCGGGGTCCATTATCATCAGTAGGTTTGTTTTATCGGCACTGGCATTTGTCATCTGTGGTTCGACAGGAGTCACGTCTAACGTACCTGAGCGACATGGACAAACAGACTGCCAGTCATTTGTCTAATGGCTGGGTGCCCTGAGGCAAAACAACCGTGTGTGTGTCTGTGTTTGAGTGCGAGTTGTGAGGATAGGGCATTGGGAACATTTTAAGCAGCTTGCCTGTGTGCGTGTGTGTGTGTGTGCGTACTTGTTGAGCCGCTAACACAACATACTGTCAGGAACACATTGCACTATGCATTTAAGAGGGATGCTGATCCCCCATGGCAAAGTGCAGAATTCCTCAGGCCAGGTCCTCTGTGTGTGCGTGTGCGAGCCTGGGAGCCAGTGTAGCTGCCAGTCACAGAGGTGAGTAGGGGTCCTCCTTCTGGAATGATCTACTACATATTTAGGGGGACGTTGATCCCAGCGATACATTTGCAAAATTCCTGTTAACTCCAATTCCTTAACTGCAGGCTTAAATGTACCAGGAGCAGGATTCTCCATAAAACATCAGAACAGGGTCAGTCTAAGGGCTACCTCTAGCTAGACAGGTTGGAGCTACACAGCTACCTGATTCTAACCAGGCTACACTAGACCTGCCTGACTCTAACCAGGCTACAGTAGAGCTGCTTGACTCTAACCAGGCTACAGCAGAGCTACCTGACTCTAACCAGGCTACACTAGACCTTCCAGACTCTAACCAGGCTACAGTAGAGCTGCATGACTCTAACCAGGCTACAGCAGAGCTGCCTGACTCTAACCAGGCTACAGCAGAGCTGCCTGACTCTAACCAGGCTACAGCAGAGCTGCCTGACTCTAACCAGGCTACAGCAGAGCTGCCTGACTCTAACCAGGCTACAGCAAAGCTGCCTGACTCTAACCAGGCTACAGCAGAGCTGCCTGACTCTAACCAGGCTACAGCAGAGCTGCCTGACTCTAACCAGGCTACAGCAGAGCTGCCTGACTCTAACCAGGCTACACTAGAGCTGCCTGACTCTAACCAGGCTACACTAGAGCTGCCTGACTCTAACCAGGCTACACTAGAGCTGCCTGACTCTAACCAGGCTACAGCAGAGATGCCTGTGTAAAAAGAGCCGCCTGGTATCTCCATGGCGAACCGCGCTCACCTGGACTCCTCCTTTTCATCTTTCTCCTCCTCGTCCTTCTTCTCCTCGTCCTCCTTCTTCTCGGACTTCTCCAACTTGTCCTCCTCCGTCTTGTCTTCGGCCTTGTCTTCTTGCGAGGGACGTGTGATCTGCTGGGAAACACAAAGAGCGGCGTCTTCAAGCATCGGCGCAAAACAGGAAGGGGATTGGTCTGGTCATTTGGGAATGCCCCGGGAGGTGGATATTCACACCTCTCCTGTCGAGAAGTCCAAAACCCTTCGCGAGAATTGGGTCTGCTAAACCTCAGGCCGAACGAATGACGGGTAAACTCGGGACTGTCTCGTTTCAAAGTCGGCACGTGTTTTTTGACTCCTCTTCGGTGAAGCCCAAAGCTAAATCAGTTCTATGTGACCTACTTCCCTTTTAAGGCTACAGTGGAACTATGGAAACAACCCTCCCAGCGAGGACCTGGAGGAAACCTACTGGATGAATACCCCCAGGCCCGCTTATCGGACCATACATCCACGCATATCCAGCCTCCATCAATGACCCGCCCTGGGATCTCATCACGTCCAGGCCTAAAGCTGGACTTCCTCCTGCTCGCACATCAAGCAGCCATCTTGGATGACGCGGACATCGCCCAGGCTGATTCCCCACTGACCTCGGAATGAGCTGGAAGCACACTGGCCAAGGGGGGGTGGGGGTGAGTGAGGGGGCACGGTTGATTATTGCGTCTGGAAACGACAGTGGGCTGTTCCGCCACAGGCGAAAAGGAGTAGAACGTAATATTCCGTTAATGAGTTGCCCTCGGGTCACCCCTTCTATGATGCAGCTCAATTTCCTCCCAGATAACCAGATACGAGTGGAAAGGTTAAACAGGTCCGGCCTTCCAGCCTGCCTACATTAGATTAGGACTGTGCAGTCTTTGGACGGTCTTTTGCATGGATGCAATGGATGTCTACGGGTTCATGACACATTGAGACACACACACACACACACACCGAGTACAACGACACTGCCTCATGACGTGAAGCAGCGTAGATGACCCCCCGTATTCCGGTCGATGAGCAAACGAAAGGGAAGTGAAAGGTAAGTGCCTTTATGGGCTAGCCGCTAGCGTCTGGTTCCTGAACTGCGTTCACCCCGATAGAATAGAATATCTTTATTGTCATTGTACACTGTACAACGACGGGGATAGTTTGTGCGATAGACTAATGCGGTGGTGGTGGGGCTAGGTTGTGCGATAGACTAATGCGCTGGTGGTGGGGCTAGGTTGTGCGATAGACTAATGCGGTGGTGGTGGGGCTAGGTTGTGCGATAGACTAATGCGGTGGTGGCGGGGCTAGTTTGTGCGATAGACTAATGCGGTGGTGGTGGGGCTAGGTTGTGCGATAGACTAATGCGTTCTGCAGAGAAGGGAGACTGGCATTGGTCACGGTTTGGAATGGAAGGGAGAAAACAGGACAAAGTAACACGGCGGATATCGCTATTTTTAATTTTTTGTACGACGTAGTTAAGGCGGCAGGCGTTACTCGCGCTGCGGGAAACCCTGGAGAGGGGGGCCGATGATCTTCTGGAGCGCCCTTTGAGAGCCCGTCCGTTCTATAACTTTGGAGGCCTTCAAAAGGGAAAAGGCATGGGGACTTGACAGATGTATCCACACAGCCTACTTGCAGCTGGTAACACACACGGTGCTCACACACAAAGGCAGACGAATGACGCGGTAGTGACTTAAGCCATGAAACGACGTAACCCTGGTGAAGGACGGAACACGAGTCCAGCCCAGCGACTGAGGACGGAGCAACATTCTTTTATCATCACGGCTGCTGGCGCGCGCCACCACAGAATCCCCTCCTCCTCGCCTGTTCCACGAAAGTGCTGCGCTGGAACAAGTCTGGCTATGCCAAGCCAAACAGCCCATGCTGGTAGCAGATGGGGCCAAGGAATGTACTAAACTCAATGGTGAGGCAGGAAAAGGAACATAGCAAAGAGGGGAGGGGGTGGGGTGAGGTGGGGTGGGCGGCAGAGTGAGATAACCAAACAAAATAGGAGCGGGGGGGGGGGTCAAGGGTGGGCTGTCTTGACAGGGGGAAAAGGCTACATCCAGCACAGTGACTGTGCACAAATAACAGAGGACAGCCGTCCACCAATCAGCTCGCCCAGGCCCAGCGCCCGCCCCCTCACATCAGGGCCGGGGTGTGTCTGCCCGTCTGCTTCAGGAGATACCGGGCGCAGAGAGGGGGTCTCCCTGCCAGCGCGTGCCCCCTAAGACTGCAGCCCGCACGCAGCTGTTCTGCCAACAGTCAACGGGACACTGTGGTTCTGCGGTCCGGCCGTGTTTTGGGACGGAACACTTTTTTTTCCTGACCGGCTCTGAATATTCCGTGTGTTCACTCCTAACCAAACCCCCCCCCCCCCTCTCCACCCCACTCTTTTGCTGATTCACCGGACCTGTTTGGGTTGGGAAATGACCGAGACACGGGCCAATGTTCCCCTTTCCGACCACAGGCGGGGCGCTAAGCAGGAATCTCTCCGGCCCCTTGGCAACTCCACGGAGAAGAGCCTTTTTCGCTAGCCTGGGATAGCGAAAAAACAGACCCAATGGCTATTGTTTGTGCGCCAGTTCTTTACCTACGCCCCATTTCGGTGTGTCCTGACCTTTTCACGATCCTATGATCCAATTACCAAATAACAAGACGATTCAAAAGTTCAAGTTAGTTCATTGGAACTGGCATTCAGAAAGAACAAACCTTGTTAAAATGCCTCAGCACCAGGTTCCCCCCCCCCCCCCCTTCAAGCCATGTCGAGAGGCAGCCCGGTCGGGAGTCATTAACGGCGGCTCCGCCACTCTCTCACTGTCATTATCCAGTTAACTGTGCCAGTAGCAGCTAGGCACCTGGTCACGGAGGCTTTGAGGACACAACTTTCTTGGCCCGGTTTTCCAAGGATAATGGGATCGGCTTGATGACTTTAACTGCCTAGCGATGAAGGGGGTGGGGAGGGGGAACCAAATGCACCGAGGAAACCGGTTCCTTTTACATGTTGCAAAGGATTTTAAAATGAAAAACTGCGGAGCATTCCTTCAGACGAGGCCTGCGACTGGACAACAATCAAGTTCCTCCGAGTCTGATTTGGGGAAAAGTCCAAAACAAACAGAAGGTATTACCAAGTAGACCTCCATGTCCACCATCGTGAAGTCTGATCTACTGGGAGCTGACCTTTCAGACAGCTGGACACACTCACACACACACACACACACACACACACACACTGTAGCCAACGTTTCACTAAGTTGCTGGAATACACATTTTGTGAACGCTCAATTTATGGTCCCAACTAGAACAAATAACGAGAAGCCTGGATGTTGCACTGTGTGACGCATGCTATTGATACACATGCACTTCTCTGTTCACACAGCATAAATCAACAGACGCAAAGATGTGGGTGAGAAAGTTGCTTTTAAACTACAGGGTGACGGTGAGGGGTCAAATTAGGGGGGGGGGGGGGGGGATATCAAACACCATATCGAAAAGCAGTGCGATAAAAAACACATTTTCTGCCAAAAACACTCTGCGAGACACCAAAGAAAAACGTGTTGTCCACAACATCACACTCCGAGCTTGACTCCGGGGAGACGTGGAGCCACTTTGCAGCCTCGCTCACCTCACGCCAAAACACACACCCTCGGTTTTCCCTGTGCGGCGTCCCAACGGGGGGGAACGGAAAAAGTGGGGTTCGCGTCCGTCGACGGCGACATCTGCACATCGAAACGAGATTTCAAGACCGCAAATACTGCATCCAGTGCAGCCTTGGCCCGACCCCCCCCCCCCCCCCCCTGAAAACGTCCGCGATCGTGAGGATACACACGTCACGTCTAAACTGTCTAAATAAAGGCCATAATTGTCTGCAGATGGACACATCTGCAGCCTGCATTCCCCCCTTCGACGAAAAACCGAAGGCTGCGGCCGTGTCAAATATGTGATTGTGCAACGGGCACGGGGGGGGGGGAGAGAAAAAGAAAAGCAAGCAACGCGCGGAGGAAGTTACTGGGAAACAGGCAGCGACAGGACGAGGGGCTGGAGAACGGAGGCGAGGGGGGGCACAAAAGGATAAACAAGAGTGTGAAAGGAAAGAGGGGAGGGGTCGGCGAGAGCGAGAGACACACACACCAAGAGGGCCAGCAAGCCATGACATTGTTTTTACCAAAAAATAAAGACAGAAGAGAGAGAGAGGAGAGAGTGAGAGAGAGAGAGAGAGAGAGAGAGAGAGAAGAGAGGGGGGGGAAGACATGCAGCAAGAAGTGCGCGCCTTCCCAATTCCCCCCCCGCGGACGTACCTGACGGCTCATTTGTCGCTCGCGAAAGCCTTGCTCCCCGGGAGTAGCCCCTGCTCGGGGGTTAACCTGCGCGAGTGTGGTCCCACCGTGCCTCCATGGCGGCGCCAGCAGTACTGGGGAGCGGCGGGGCTAGCGCTCATGCTAGCGCAGCAGGAGAGCACCATAGCACGCCGCCTCAGAAGGGGGGCCCTGGCTGAGGCACGGGCGCACATATTCCAGGAAAGCGTGTCATCGGGTCACTTAAGCCGCCGGAGGAATCGCCCATCTCACATGCGCCGCTCTAATCTATGCGGGGTCACTCGAGGTAATCCCCGTCGAGTGCTCCTCTTTGATTGGCACTCGCAGCAGTACAGCCAGTTATTTGGGCCTGTAAGAGCGCTGGGACGTACCACTTTGCTCTGACCGAGAGGGGAGATTCATGGGGAGAGAATAAAAAGGAAATGCAAGAGGAGAGGGAAAAAAAAAACCTTGCTGTGGCCAGCTTATACAAGCTGCCAGGGCTGGCTATCATTTGTCTCTCTCTCTCTCTCCCCCCTCCCTGTTTCTCACTCATTTCAGCTACTTAACGTAGTAAAAGTTTGTTTTTGTTCTTTTTGTGTTTCTCGTACTGCATATGTTGCCAGGGGAACAGACAGCACAATGCCCACTCAAGGGTCCATTGATTCAAAACTCTGCATTCCAATAACTCCACGACAACGCCACATTCAGTTCACTCGTTGGGGCTTCGAGAACACATTCCGACCATCAAAATGACAACAGACAAAAGCCATCGCATGGGAGAAACACCGACTGACCAAACGGCCTGGGGCACGTGGTGTTAGACGCTCAGGGTTGCCAATGCTCTGACAGCATACGGCTTCATTACAGGGACCAGGCTGCTGGTGAATGGACCAGCGCATCCATCCAGTAACCCCCACAGCCAGGGCTTGTGATCTGGGCCTCCCAGCTCAGACAGAGGCCCCTCTGTTACAGGAACACAGCGGAGAGGGTCCTGGGGGGGTGGGGGGGAAGTGGGTCATCCTGTCTGTGGAGACTGGAATACAGGCCAGTCAGGCTGCCTGGTCCTCCACACCAGAGTGGAAGACAGATCATCCAAGTCGTTGAGACTTCTCGAATAAAAGGGGGAGAGACGAATACGAGAGCAAACACGTTCTTGTGTTTGGGGACACACACACACACACAGAGACACACACACACACGTACAATCTGGGGTACTTCAGGAGAAGGGAAGTCCACTCCACCCTACAGCAGTAAGTCTTGCATGCCAGCAAAGATAAGCTCGACAAAAGTGAATTAGTGAAAGAGTGACGCACACACACACACACACAGTAGGCCTAGTAGTAATAATAGAGAAAGAAGACAGTGAGGTCTCGTATCTCACATGGGCTCATTTCCCATGCCAGGGAGCTCAATCCTCCAATCTGACCTGTGTGTCTGTCTGGGCCAGCGAGTCTCCATAGGCAGACCCACAGAATGTTCCGGCCCAGCAGCGAGCCAGGGCGCAGCATCCAGACAGGAGGAAGCCTGGGGAGGAGGGGGGGCATCCTCCTGGGGCACTGCCAGAGGAACAGCCCCCCTCCCCTCTCCTCCACCACCACCACCACCACCACCAGGACGTCAGATAAAAAGCAAAGGGAAGCCCAATCTGGGTGGTTCCGAAATGAAGCTGTGTGTTTTGTGTGTCACCCCAGATGTCAGCAGTCATCTCAGCCTGTGTACACATAGTGGGACTAGTCATCATACAAGGATGACAAGCCACATGCTGATGGTAGGACACTATTCTATCAACAGCTGCTCAGTTGGTTTGAACTATAGACCCCCCCACCCCCTACCCACCCACCCCCACCCCACCACGATTTGGTCATACTACCGGTCAAATGATGAAATGCTAAAAATGAATAACAATAGAAAAATGAAACCATACGGAGCACTCCAGTAATGCACACGCCACACCACCAACCTTCTCTTGGAAAAGGGAGTGGAGGCATTACAAGCCCACGTGCTGTGGCTGTCACCCCCCCCCTCCCCCCCCCCCCCGGCCTCTGCTCACCTCTGCGAGTGGCTGGAGAAGGCTGTGAGCGTATGCTGTGTCAACACCCGCCCCGGGGGCTACCGCGCTTATGTAACGCAAACCCACATTCAGCACACTGCTCACGTCCAATGGAAAACCCTCAACCCCTCGAGTCCAGCCTGCCATCTGCAACAGGGTTAACGCTTGTTGAGTTCTAACACGCGGGCCAGGAGGGCAATACAACTCCAAAACGGGCAGAGAATAACACAAAAAAATAAAAAATTCTCCGGGAATTCAAACTTTGGGTCTTGTGATTACGGGTTCACAATATGCAACCGTGCAGCTATAATCACTCCCATAGCTCCCTACAAAGGGCGCTGTGGCAACAGATTTGTAATAGCTTCTGTCTTAAATCAGGGGGGGGGGGGGGGGGCGCTTTCAAAGTGGAGGTAACTCACCCAGTGTGAGACGAGGTGAAACTTTTGTCACTCGGTCTGCGCAGAAGAGTGACTAATAATCCTGCGCGTTGACAGGCTGGGTCAAGCCGAGCCTTTCAAAACACAAACACACGGACCGAGAGACTGCTGCTACGCACCGACATATTTCACCAGAGGGGAGGAGGAGGAGACTGGACGTTGACACAGCGAGAGAGAGAGAAGAGAAGGAGAGGGGGAGGGAGGAGGAGAGGGAATGGGAGGGAGGGGGAGAGAGAGAGAGAGAGCGGAGAGACGGAGAGGGAGCGACGAAAGAGAGACGGAGAGGGGGGGGGGGGGCGAGACAGAGAGGAAGAGAGAGGGGGAGGAAAAGGGAGGGGGACAGTCTGACTATTTTCTGTTTTTCCCCTCCCGCCGCCTCAGGCCCTGGAGAGCAACACGGAGCCTTCTGACTATGGCGGACAGATAAAACGGATTCCTCGGCGCGTCTGCAGCTCAGCGGCCGCCCCATAAATCAGCCGACCCCGCTGCCCTCGGATCAAGAGGCACCGCTCCCAAACCTCACGCTCCGCCCAACAGCCCCCCCCCACTCCCCCACTCCCCCCCGTGGTTCTGCAGCGCCCCAAAAGGCTGGGGAGGAGCTGCTGCGTCCTGGGGGGGAGGAGGCGGAGGGAGAGGAGGGGGGGGGGGAAGAGGAGGATGTGGCAGAGGAGGAGGAAAAGGAGGAGGAAGAAGAGGACAGCACCAGCCAGAAACAAGCTTGGACACCAGAGGGCCTCCTGCTGCAGACGTCACTAGGAATTCAGCAGGAACACCGAGTCATTTCCATGATGTATCGGCGAGTAAAACAGAGGTCTGCTTATCCCTTCGGAAAACGTTGACCAAAAAGTGAAATGGCAAATCGGAAATCCAGCTGCATGTTCTAAATCTAAACTTGACCAGAAACGGCGATTTGGCAAAGCGCCGTCTCCCTCCCGACCGCAGAACTCCAGCTCACCTGGTTCCTTCCTCTCCGTCTCCCAAAGTTGCGTCTCACCAGGGTCTTGTAATTCTGGTTCTTCTTGGTGAGATAGTAGAACAGGACACAGTCGGATACACACTGCCACAGAGAAAGTTGCAGGGGGAGGAGGGGGGACGTTAGAGTCAAAACAGAACAGCCCTGTGCCTGTAAACAAACACACCCTCTCGTGTGTTTATTGGTGTTGACGTTCAAAGACGGCGCAGGGACATGAGCACATAAAACATGGACAAAACGTCATCAAGAACAGACCAGGGAATGCAGGGGTTTGGGGGGGGTGGATATTGGAGGCTACTGCAGAGCGAGAAGATTCGTCGGCTTACCTTTCTCTCCAGATAGGACGCGATGAGGCCAAAGTTTTTGGGGTGTTGGACAAACCTGTGAGGAAAAACATCATACAATACAGCCATGAGTTGAGTTGCCAAAGTGCTTGTGTTGCTCAGTATTTATATATTTTTTTTATACTCATTAGAAAAGATGCCACTTTGTTCCATAGAAAAATGCTCGCAGCCAAAAGCACTTCACTATTTTCCGTTCAGTGCAGGCATTTAGTAAATAAATATTCCAGCATTCCAAATGTACTTGCTTTGCGGCAAGGAAGAGGAATGACAGAGTCATCAAGATGGCTCACTTGTTTCGAATCATTCTATTATCCACATTACATAAGCCAAATGAGGCCTATGGGCAGCATTGACCTGAGGGATAGTTCTGCAATCTCACTGGCCTCCGGCCATTTCAAGCGATTGCCCAGCACCGACTCTCTAAACGCAGGACAGGCCCCGCAAGTGTATCTGCGCCGTCATCCACAGCTAAGGTCGACGGGTAATTCCATCCGTGACAACTCGACGGGGCCTCCGCGGAACCTCCGGAATAAATGGTCAAGAAAAAACTTTAAAAAAAAGGAAAACGTGCGCTCACTTCTCCTTGAAGATCTCCCTCTCGTGCTCGCTCCACACGTTCATGAACTGGCGGGCCTTGTACACCTTCATGGGGTCGTCCATCAGGCCGTTCATGTTGATGAACTTGACCCGCCGCTGCTCCGTGTCGTACATCATGGGCGGGATGACGGACAGCTGCCTCATCTGCTTCTCGTTGTTCTGGAAGGGCGGAGGGGAGGAGTGAGGCGGGTGCATGTTCGCCGTATTAAAGTCGGTGCGTGGGGGGAGGGGGTGATTCGACAACTCTTGTCGAAAGATTGCCATACGTTCATAATGAAAGACCCTACCTCTTGTTCGGAAAGGCCGTCAATTATTTCCGAAATCTCGTGCTCGCTTCTTGCGATGGTTGCGGAAAGGCCGGTTCCTCTCTGGCCGACCCTATGGGTGGAGGAAAACCATGAAGGAATCAGTCAAACCAGCAAACCTGCCCCCCTCCCATCTCCCTTTCTTACATTTGAACTTCAACATGTGGCGGTTGTGTCTGGTTCTATTGGTCAGTCGCTATAATGTGGACTGCGATGCTGCTAAGCTAACCTAATGTCCTCCGTCACATTTATCAGTGTAGCACCTGGAGGACTTCCCTGACATCACCTCGTGTGCGGTTAAAACTATACTCTGTCAACGTATCAACACGTAGGCTTGTCACAGACAAGGCAGATGAGCACTTAGGTAAACATTCCTCAAGTCATAATGACAAGAAACTTCACTGAAAGTCCTTCTAGCCAAGCATTCCTGTGACCAATAATAATCAGTAATGTATAGGTGACGTCTCATGGTGGTTCCCCTCGCTCAGGGTCTTGTGCTACAGCTGCACAGCAGGGAAAAGACTAGCTAAACAGACGTTAGCAGAAGCCAGTTTCCGGAGGTATCTGCACACTAAGCAGGGAACATGAGGTCAGACAAATTCGGTTAATTCAACATTCCGGATTTGAGGATTCATCTCCCTCCACTTTTTAAGTGAGCCCCTCCTATTATCTTTGGGGTCAATTTGACCCCATTCAATGTTTAACGTCTGTAAATACATGATTGACATTTTTTTTTGCTTCAGATTTTATAACTTTTCCTCATTTAATGGGGACAACTCTGTAAGCATAAAAATAACTCGCTGATATTTTTTCAACGTCTTGTACACATTTTGTAACATTGATGTTCCTTGGGGTCAGTTTGACACCAGGCTCTTTTAGCTGTATAAAACATAAGAAATATCAACATTTTAATACACATTTATTTCGGTTGTTTTATTCAAGTCACTGTTACATGTTATTATTTTATAATGTTCATTATCATTTTACATATTATATATTCAATAAAATATCCCCAAAACTTCCCTCTGTTTTAAGGCTCTAACCTAACATAACCATATCTGTAGTATTGCGAGAACCAGTAGTAGTTCACATGACATGGGACAACGTTCTCATGAGAACGTTGATGTTTCCCGTTCCGTAGGGGAAACATCAACGTTCTCATGAGAACTCTATGAGATCTATATGTTGTCCATCTCTCTCATTTGAAAATGACATCGAAGCAAAGATTTGCTGTCAAAGAGATGCTGTCACCGTTCTTTGACAGTGAAAGTTAAAGAGGAGAATGTGTCAGAGACGGATGATAATATTGAGGAGGACCCTGATTATGAGGCATCCTGCTCAGGTGAGAACAAAACTCCTGTTACTATCCTTGATCAAATACATCAGTTTTTCTTTTCAAATGTTAGAAATTACAAAGATCTACGCTTAAAAATATTATAAAACAAAGATTTTATGGTGATTTGGAAATGTGTCCATAGTCATGCAATAGGTATTCTGGATGTATAAGTGGTGGGGGGTGAATGTCAATTTAAAAGGCTATTTAAGTAGTCAACAAAGACATAAATAACCTGAGACGCAAACAAAATAATATTCTGGAGAAAATTGACCCCAGTGGGTAAAATGTTTTGTCATATTTGAGGGTAAACAGGAGGGTTCGTTTTAAAATAACATTTCTATGGCAGGATCTCTAAATCCTGTCTGGCGATAATCCCAGGGAAACGAAACAGAAAGCAGGTTCATTTAATTCCCAACGTTCTTGACAGCAATGAATTATTTTATTTTTTTATGTAAGTGCTACTCGGCAATAACAAGCACTTTTGTTCTGTTTTAAACACACAACACACACAAATCGTCCTCAAGTGTGAATAGCAAACCAACAAAAATCTTAAAGCTCAAAACACACACAATCCTATGGGAAATGACCGTTCTAAGCCCTCCAAATAAGAAAAAGATATCCAACCCCTCCCAAAAAATATCTATTGCTATTGGCTATAAATGGCAGTATATTACATTACATTTACATTTAGTCATTTAGCAGACGCTCTTATCCAGAGCGACTTACAGTAAGTACAGGGACATTCCCCCCGAGGCAAGTAGGGTGAAGTGCATTGCCCAAGGACACACCGTCATTTGGCACGGTGGGGAATCGATCCGGCAACCTTCTGATTACTAGCTCGACTCCCTCACCGCTCAGCCATCTGACTCCCAGTATATCTAGGCAATGGATCCCAAAGTACAAACGTGCCAGACAAAACCCATCATTGGCTTGGTATCCTGCTCCCACTGTATGGCAACAGTCTGAACAAACACCTCTGACCTGCTGACCCTCGCTCGGCTGTTTCAGAGAAAGCGTGACGTTTCGGGTGCCTGGAACAGCCGGAGGCTGGACTCTGACTCCTGTGTCCCACAGTGCCCTGGGGCAGGAGGACACCCAGCCAGCTGATAAGCCGGCTGCAGGGCAGTGACCACGTCCTGCTGCTCACCACAGCCAGACAGGAACGTGAGCCAGCGAGGTCCTTGACAGTGCGGTTCATCACGGCCCTGACTCCACGGCAGGTCCCTCCCTCCTCTCTCTCTCTCTCTCTCTTTCTCTCTCTCTCCTCTGACTTTATCCTATCTCCTCCTCCTCTCTCTCTCTCCTCTCACTTTATCCTCTCTCTTTTCTCCCTCTCCCCCTCCTCTCTCACTCTCTCCTGTCTCCCCCTCATCCCCTCACCTCTGGAAGCGCTCCTGCTGCTCCCGCTGCTTGCGGATCTCGGGGAACTGCCTCTCGTAGTACTCGCGCGTGCGCGTCTCCTTGGCCTTGCGCCGGGGGTTGTTCTCCATGCGCTCCACCTTCTTCTCCCACGCCTCCATCAGCTGGTCGTAGCGCTGGCAGATCTTCTGCTCCTGGACGGCCAACACACCGACAGAACGGGGTTAGTTAAGGTGCGGGTCCAAAGTGTCCCCATATGACATCGTCTAAAACAGGGGTTCCCCACCCTGGTCCTCAGGGAACACCTGTCCTGCATGTTTCAGATGTTTCCCTGCCCCAACACACCCGATTCAAATGAATGGGTCGTTATCCAGCTTTGCAGAAGCCTGCTTATGACCATTCATTTAAATCAGGTGTGTGGCAGGTGGGAAACATCTAAAACAGGCAGGGCAGGTGTTCCCTGAGGACCAGGGTTGGGAACCACTGGTCTAAAACACTGAGGGAGGAGGGGGGGGGGGGGTGGGGGGCGGCTTAAAGACGGCTAAAAGACTTGGTGGTGGACGAGGGGTTGAGCAAGGACAACTTTAGCTCGTTTTGACGACACGGGCACGACTCGCGGAGGCGTAAACAGTTAAACGTTGAGAGAGTCGTGGGGAGACGGAGAGTGTCCCATCGAGGGAGGACAATAAAGCCTTGTTTCCCCTCTCAACAGGGAGAGCCAAACAGTCCACCTTCCTCTTGGCAGGTGGCCACGCGCACTCGGCCATTGTTCAGTGTCCAAAAAGGGGTCTGTCTGACCCTGCCTGGGAGCTGCCAGCTAAAGGTTGCACTCGCTGAACCGTGCCTCTGCTGCGAAAGAGGAAAAACACTTCCACATGGGTTGATTAGACTATATTTAAACGGCGAGCTTGGCCGATAAGAGACTGAGTCGTTAGGCGGCTGTGTCTCAGAGGTCTGCTGCTTTGATGTGAAACGGGTTCTTCCGCAAATTTGATCCAACTTAATAGGCTGAATAAGGGCATGACGTGAAACTGTTCCTGCTGGGGCTAGGCTGGGGAACTTGTTGACCGTGACATGAATTATTTACCATGTAGAAAGGCCATTTGCAGTACAGGCCAATGTTTACAGTGATGCTGTATACTCTTCCCCGACTAGGGCTGTTGATTAGGAAATGATTATGATACTGATGATTTATAGTCATACATTTATGACCAGCTGTGTATTATTTTCACATTTACATTTAAATTTAGTAGACGCTCTCATCCAGAGCGACTTACAGTAAGTACAGTGTCCTTGGGCAAGTGCCTTGCCCATGGACACAACATCATTTGTGCCATTTACTAGCCCGATTCCCCACCGCTCAGCCGCCTGACTCACATAGACCTTCTTTTTGGTCGACAGACAATGTCAGTATGGCTTTTGCTTTTAACACTGGGAATAAGTTGACATGGTTCGACAAAGGAATTTAAATGATCACATGTATGTGCCCAGCTGCATGTTGTTTTCATTTATAAATAAACAGCAAGTCAGGAATGACTTTGCGGAAAAATAAGCAGACATAAAAAGATATCACCTCCTTAAAATATGTTAGAAAAAAATGGTTATTTGCAAATGTTTGATGATAGAAGCAGCTCTATTGACTGAGCTTCACAGTGATAATAAACTGGAACATTTCCCCCTGGTAAGTTCGGCCTTTCTGAGTGAGGGAACAGCTTGTGTGTGGGGTGTGTGCGTGCGTGCATTCATGACCATGAGACTGTGTGTGTGTGTGTGTATGTGTGTGTGTGTCTGTGTGCGCGCGCGCACGCCTTTGTGTCATGTTCAAAGTATCCACCAGATTCTTGGAAGTTTCCTTCCCCTGCATCCCTCCCTCAGCAGGGACACTCACCCTTTGTTTACGAGCGTGGTTCCTCCTCTTGAAGAACAGAATGAGCTTCTTCCTCATCACTTGATTGCTGCAAGAGAAAACGGCCCAATTATGGAACACGCCAGAGACTTGGATGGAAGTCCGCCAGTGGAACCGACTCGATCCAGACACGTGTTCTAGCAGTAAACACGCCACCGTCGTCAGCTCGTCAGCTGAACGCTGGCGCCCTGAACACTTCCCGGCAACAGACAGCGGGGAATTGTGGATCAAAATGTGGGAATAGAAGCACAGAAAGTCCCTGTGCAAAACCAAATATGTGCTGCTGGACCAAAGACAGATTTCAAGGGCGCCAGGTGGATATCTGAGAACTTCCCCGAGCGGGGAACACTCATGACTAGAAAACTGTTGGGGGGGGAAAACCCTCCCTTTGGAAACCCTTCCCAGTGAAGGTTGTCCCCCCCAGTGGCTAACCAACGAACTCTGACCCTAACCCATTGTCACATATGGAGATTGACAGCCACCTTCCACACTGAAACCCATACATCTAACTTCACCAAAGACCCAGGGGCGCTATGTAGCGTTTTCAGTTGCGGGCAACTGGTTTGAAACAACCTCCACAGCCTGAGGAGGATGAGATTGAAAGCTAGCACTTTATGATCCCTGTCAACAATCGCAACCGAGTTCATCTACGTAATAAAGCAATAATCCAAACACTGCATCCTCCTGCCTCACAGCAGATTCCAATGCCAAGCTTAAGTACCTGAGGTGCCTCTCTCACTTTACTGTCCAATAGAAAAAGCAGAGAAGAACAATTCTCATTGGCTCCCCAGTTGCTGAGGCAGTACAGTGCAGCGGTGGAACGTTCACAGTTGGCGTCTAATAAGGTAGCCGGACAGACCCGTTCCGTCACGTTTCCAAGACGATAAGAGCCGGCCTTCAACCCCCGCTGAGCCCATCGCTACGGGCGAGCCTCCTCGCGAAAACACGCTATGTCGCCGGTATGCGGTTTCTCCTCAGCATGCGCCTGGTGACTCAGCAGTCATTAGACAGCACTGAAGCCACTTGGCCCAGTCCTCGATTCCATCTAGCATCAGAGGTCACGGAATCTCCCTGCCCTCGTCCCCTACTGCTCGGAGCTTTGACGATACGCAGACGCTCGCGATTGCGAAAGGTTGCAGAACACATGGTGACTCAGGGCTACTCACGTCTTGATGTTGTCGTGGTATACTTTTGTGTCTGACGGCTGGTTGTAAAGAGGCTGGACGACATGGTAGGAAAGAAGAACAGGTCATGTGGTCATTTGCTATTGTACGAGCAATAGCTAACATTTCTGTTTGCTTACTGCTGCATTTTCACAAAGAAACACACGTGAAACTCAAAACACTTACCAGTTCAACTTTCGGACCGAGACCTTCTAAGACCTTATGGGCCTCTTCGGCCTTTTTCTGCAAACAGAAGACAGAAATCGATTTGAAAATCCAAATCCAAAGGAACTTCCACTCACGTGGTCCCCTATGTTAATTCACCACGCAACGAAGTTCTGTGGTTCCATGCGTTCCTGGGGTACGATCCTTTGCCAATTCAGAGGGAGGAAATATGTGCGCACATTCATCTGAATATGCCCCCCTCCTCACCCACACAGACAATGGTGAGAAAATGTGTAGAGCTACAAGACCCCCCCCCCCCCACACACACACACATATTGACATTTTCCATACCATGCACACAGACACAACAAAAACAGAATCTGTGCATGGTAATATCGCATGGGGGAGATGTATGGAAACCGTGGTGGGCCCTGTCTCCCTCTGGGTCTGAAGTAGGGACCGTGCCTCTCTTTCCCAGGCTCTGAGCACTCAGGATCCTTGGCAAAGGCACAGAATTTGAGTCGAGGGGGGGGGGGGGTCATAAGGAAGAGTTCCTTCCATAAGCCCTTCAACTATTGCAGGGAGAACCTCCATCCACTAAATGAAACCAATGCTACACAACTGAGGATGTCGGCACCGGATAATAACCGTGGCTTAAAAGATTCCCCTGCAATGTTTTCAATTTCATTTTTTTCGTGATAAGCCTGCAATCTTATCCGAGTGATACATCCCAAAGCAGAGCAGCAACAGCTTTCTGAGATGGAAATAAACAATTCAGAGCAATAAAAAGAAAAAAAAGACTAGAACGTTCCGTCGGCAGCCTGGCTGCGTCACCTCCCCTGTATCACACCAGCCTGACAACTGTTAGTTCCCTTTAAAGCTCTCCTTTTTCACAAGGCTGTATGCTGTGGCATATGACCGTGGCCACCAGGGAAACGCTTTACGTGGCGCACCGCTTCGCTCTCACGGGCTGAGGAGGTTTTCCTGCTCAAGGGGTTAATGGCTGTCGAGGCAGGAAGCCGTGCCCCAGTGCTGGCCTGCCAAAACACAGGCCAAGCAGCGGGAACTACGGTAACCTACACACACACACACACACACACACAGCTCCCTTTCTCCACCCACTCTGCTGAAGCACAGATACTGATCCCTCTACCCTTTACAGACACACCAGTGAACACACATTACACACACACACTTCCCCCAGTATTCAAAACATATCAGGCATAGCGAAAAGGAATTTGAGAAGTCAAACTGGAACACAGAATAGGAGACTGATTACGTCTGTACGCGGTCTTATTTCTTACACTGCATGACCTCAAAAGGACTTGTAACCTTGCATGGTTTCCACAAGACACTAGAAATTCAAGTGTGCCATTGAAGAGAAAAAAATAGAAAATAAGTCACTTGTCATAGACACAAAGACAAAAAGGTGTCAGCTAGTCGAGGTATTTTAAGTGCACTGTAGATGAGGAGCAGTGAGTGTGTGTGTGTGTGTGTGTGTGTGTGTGTGTGTGTGTGTGTGGGTATGGTGTGTGTGTGTGGGTATGGTGTGTGTGGGTATGGTGTGTGTGTGTGGGTATGGTGTGTGTGTGTGTGTGGGTATGGTGTGGGTGTGTGTGTGTGTGGGTATGGTGTGTGTGTGGGTATGGTGTGTGTGTGTGGGTATGGTGTGTGTGTGTGTGTGTGTGTGTATGGTGTGTGTGTGTGTGTGTGTGTGTGTGTGGTGTGGTTGTTCTCCCAGAGCACCGACCCGATTCTCGTCGTAGATGATCTGGACGATGCTGCGGTGCTTGTGCTCCACCGGGGGCGGGGTCACCGGCTTCTCTGGCTCCATGGGCTTCGCAGCTTCCTCCTCCAGTTGTTGCTAAGAGACAAGCCAAAACAACCGTATAAAAAAAAAAAAGAAAGAAAGAAATGCACGCGCGTACACAAACACGCCGAGGTACGGGCACACAGGAACAGACGTGAGAAACGTCCTTTCAACCATTTCTACGTCGATAAAGGGGAATTGAGGATTCGGCAACGTTTGATAGATTAGATCTGCTGTGGCTGTTTCTACAGACAGCTGTGTTGATCTGATGTCTGTTAGGATATCCAGAGGGCCAGAATGGGATGGTAACGTACTCTGCCTGCTTGGGCTTGTTTTTTTGTTTTGTTTTTATCCAAAGAATGTCCTGATACAAAAAATGTTTTTAAAACAAACAAAAAAAATCCTGGTTTCTGCCACTGAGATTATGCTGCTGAAAAAACATTTGAACTGCTGTTGCCAAGTTCCACCCCGAAAAGGTTACGTGAACCACAAGGTTACAGGGGCGCAATCAGGAGCTCCTGGGACACCTTGATTAAACCAAATTAATCAATTCCTGTGGGATGGGGGTGGGGGGGGGGGGGGGGCTCCAGGAAAACAACACAGAACAAAGACTCAGTCCCAGACTCCCAGCCAAGCCCCGTTTAGATTCCTGCTTAATGAGTCAAATTCCTAAAAGATGGTGAGTGAACACAAACAGAAGACTGCTACAACAGTACGTCACTGTTTCCCACTCAGGAACAAAAAGAGAGAAAATTATATAGAAAATAAGCCTATGGAATAGGATAATCACCTTCTGGGGAAACGGAAGGAGAAGACACAGGTGACCACATGTTAGCTGGCCTGCAAGTTATACAACGCTACTGAATCAGACTATTGGCATTCTTTTTGAAGTAAATCAATAAGATGACCTGGGAGCCACCATGTTAACTGGATATGTAGGACAGAGCTTCGTTGGTCGACAATGCAATACAGCAGTCCAGTCCAAACATAGATCTGCCCTGTAGGTTGAATATACTGCCTCAGCGTTCTGGACCGGGCCACACACCTGCTTCTTCTTCAGCTTGAAGATCTGCTGCTCCACTTTGGCGATCTCTCTGTCGACTCGGTCCATGCTCTGGATGAGCTCCTCCTTGGACAGCTTGGAGGGGGAAGCGTCCTGCTCCTCCCCCAGGTGATGTGGCCCTCCGGGGGAGGAAGAGTCGGCCTTCACGCTGTACTGGCTCTCCTGGAACACACACACACACATATATATACACACACCAGGCCGTCAGCCAAAGGCTTTGGCATACCTTGTTGCTGGTCTAACACTGCTTGCGTTCATCCACTGTCGGATGGAGGTGCCCGGTGCCCACCTTCTTGGCCTCCATGTTGGACCTCAGGCTGTCCTGGAGAGTGTGCGAGTGTGGAAGGGAGATTCCCCCGGAGCCCTGCGTGGCGCGGGCAAAGTGGGCCTCGGAGACCGTCTCCATGCGGGGACGTTTGGTCTCCATGGCCTCGTGTTCTGTCTGGCCGCCGGAGCTCTGGAACTGCTGCTCGTAGCCATGACGTCGCTCCGGAGGCCTGGGGGGGGGGAGGACAAACCCGCCAGCTGGTCGGTTACAACGCCACAGTCGAGGACAAGGGCCGAAGCCAGAAGGGGAAAAAGCAGTTTTGCCTTTAACATCAGAACTTTGTAGCAGGGGTTAGCGTTAGCATGCTGAGTCGCCTTTACCTCTCGGTCCCAGGGTGGAACTCAGAGAGCAGGGAGGGTCTCCTCCTGCCCTGTTGGGTATCCTGGAGGTGAGCCCGGTAGTCTTGGACGGTGAACTCCTAGAGGGAACACAAAACCCATCAGGAAGGCCGGGTCCAACAAAACAGACCATAAAGCAAACGAGAAGGTTCGGGGTCCGGAGCCAATAAGAAAGGATGGCTGAAGTTGAGAGGGTATAACCGAAAGGGGCACCCACTTTACACATGGGAAGTCCAAAAACAACCACGTCATGCTTTTAATCTATCACAATGACCCAGGATGTCTCTTTTTAGTGTGGGGGGGAGGGTGGGGTCAATACTCCTATCTTATTGTGACCACATAAAAAAAAAACATCCCTAATGAGAGCTCTTAGCAAACGGGCTTGAAATCCTATCAGTACACTGTGACCTGCAAACAAACCTGAGCCACTCAATACAGTTAGAGGAAACCTTCCCAAATCCCGTCCACAATGGCACTGCGGACTGGTTTCTGTGTAAGTAGCCTTCTTAGAATTGTGTTATCACATCGAACGAGGACAAACATGACCGGAACACAACTATCAAGCCAGTTGAGTTGGACTGTGCGCTGTGGAATATTTATTCCGCCAATGAAAAAGCATCTCTGAAGAGAAAAATGTTTTCTCATCCTATTCTATTTTATTTTTTTTACACCGTGATAACAACAACATTTGCTTTGAGCTACATTTAAGTGACGCCGACAGGCCAATACCCTACACTGCCATCCAATCTCACCCCTGGGCAGAGCAACGACGCATCACAGTCAAAGGCAATCAACAAGTTTCCTCAAAACATTCAACCCGGAGTGAACAAGATACAATAAATGAACAGCTGGCTTTTAGAAGCCAGACTCAAAGGCATGCACAGCGGCAGGAGCGACACTGATTTACAGCGCGGAAGCCCCGACGATCCTGTTATCTGACATGGAGGAAGGGGATGAAGACAAACGCATTTCTAATCTGGTCTGGGGAAACTCACATTAGAACCTGAGATGGTTTAACATGACAGATAACCAGAAATACGCAAAGGCAGTCCGTAACCTTTTTAGCTCTGTTGCCTTTCACAAACCCCCCCCCACCCCACCCACACCCCCACACTGCTTTCTGGATTGTTTATGTCCACAAACATGCGACTGGAGTCGATTCTACACAAAGTTTCCTCTGCCTGGGATGCCAACTGCCATCAAGCCTGGTAGACATACCCACATCTCAGCATCTCTATGCTCTGGCAATGTGGTATCAATACAACAGTCCTGCAGGTACAACACATAAGCGAGAGTCTTTCACTGGATTGCCGTTGAACCGCATGTAAAGCACCCCCATGTCTGCTGAGGGCAAGTGTACAATCAGTAGAGCTCCCTCTCAAAAACAAACCATTACGTCAAAGCAGAAATCGCAATTAAACCTGCATACGCCGATAACGTTTGTATCCGCACGTCAAATTCAGCCCACCAATGCATGAGTATAACTTCAGGCCGTGTTCAAAGGCAGGAGATTGAAAGCAGTCAGCGATAATGGCGGGTAGTAAAAAACCATCCCTGTCAAAGACCTCCAGATACAGATTTCTGCTGACGGCTGGAAAGCCTCACCTGCTGATGGCGTGAGGGGCTGAAGGTGTACTGGACAGAGTGCGGTGGGTAACGGCTCTGCTCGCTGCTGAAGCTCCCCTGGCTCGGGGGGTAGCCCGAGCTACTGGACATCCTGGCTGCGGCCTGGGGCTGGGCCGACGTGGCTCCTGCTGCTGCTGCTGAAATCAGGGGTTCAGCTGGGGCATGACTGGAGACCTAAACCACCTGGGCAGGGACAGACAGAGAAGTCTATGTAACTGTTGGTAACTTTGATGACATTATACCCATCTGAGTTGCATTCATCCACACCAGCATGAGAGGATTTGTGCGGCGCAATACCAGTATTACAAGATCTGTCACTGGCCGTGAATTAATCGGTCACTAATGGATTAGGATGTCTTAATGGAGGTCGGGATTACTTTCTCTTCGGGGTTTAACCGTGCCACATAAATGAGATAAAAGCGTCTGCTAAATGTAAATGTATTCTTATCCGTTGTAAGTTTGTTCAATTTAGCATTATTGTTAATAACCTTTGCAATTTAGTCTAAGCCTATAGACGAATATGCAACTCCAAGCAAAAAAGTACTTGAGTCCAAGGGGCGGGAAGTAGTTCTGTAAATTGAGAAACTTTAAAGGGGGAGGTAGACTTTCATGTATCCATGCATTCTTCACAAACCTTCGCTTTGATATGACCATAATCTTAACGGGACAGACGCATATTCATCGAAACATTGCAAAGTATTAAACTGAGCACAGGTCCTCAAATGCTAATTTACATATTAACGGCGTGGCAAGTAGCGCAGTGGCTAAATGAGGCTACAAGGAAGTGTAGTATAAGCTGAATAGGAAGTTCTACTGGTCAATGAAGTACAATATAATACAGCCAGACAGAGAATACGACATTCTTCATCCTTCAGTTTGGCTAACCAGCAGACTTGCTGCTACCAGGAGAAGATGTAACGACTTAACTTTTGAATTAACTGCATGGTGTAAAAACAATGTCAATGACAAATCCGGATGTTATTAAATGTATTATGATCTAGCTCGTATCTACTAGCGCATATAGCTAGCTAGATTATCGTCGTGCGATACTCGACAACACAATAAACACCCGTTTAACAATACGTCTGACATATGATTACACTAAACGGTGCTTTGGTGGTTGCGGGTTAGTGTTTTTCTAGAAGTTGATAGCTTGCTACTTTCCCTTTCCAGTACCTTGCATGCCTGCTTGTTGCAGTAGCCAAGTGTATGTGTGTAGCAGCAAGCTAATGTTAGCTTAGCTAACAAAACACAGGGTAATTTCTTCCTCGATTTAATCTGGGATTTGATCCCATTTTCAGAGAACCCATTCATTTTTTCATGAATATATGCCAAAGCTGTTTACTTCCTAGCAGCAAAAAATGTCGCGAAACGATTAGCTCAAGCTTGGTTGCTGAGTACAATATTTTCACCTTTGAATTCTCAACCACGTCGCCATCTTGCCAAGGCGATTTTCAGCCTCGACTGTCTGTACGCACAATACCATTATTATTTTCAAAACGTATAACTTTTTAGCACGTCCAAATAAAAAATAACTCACCTCATTTTCTAAAAACACTCTATTTAAGGCAAAACGTCTTCTTAACTAATGGATATATCTATTGTATCTAGATGATTGTAAATCCTCGAGTGACGGACTGTAGACTAGTGTTGCAGACAGAGGGCTGCACCACATTTGTCGGTCGAGGTCCCAGCAGGGCAATGCATATTTTCCTACATGGAAACATAAATCTCCATTAGCATTATTGTATTATACTGGATTACTTGGTGTGTATTTTACTTGAGTATTCAAACAAAGTTCATTTCATCATGTTCCAAACAAGCTGAATAATGTTAGTATAAGTATTTATTATTTTACACCAAGAAGGATAACGTAGTGTGACACTAAAAGGTTCCCCAATGATAAATAAAGGTTCCTACTGGTCAATGCCATTTGAAACGAAATACGGTGTTCTGTTCGACAACGTTTATTTTTGTGATTTTCATCTGATTTTGAAAATCAAAATCGGCATTATATATTTTTGGGATTTAGGCCTACTACGAAACTTTACTGCAACTAAATAATGGAACCATTGGTGTTGGGAACTTTGTGAAAACACGGATTGTTTACATCAACGCTCATAATAATGGAAATTATTTTTGTCATTTTTATTGTGGTGTCGTCCTATCTTATTTTGATAAAATGTTCCTATAATCGATGTAGAAGTAGTTTTGCAAAGTCTTGTAAACATCTGATGACGTTCCTGTCATGTAGAGAGAAATCCCCCCTCGATTCTCAAGCAAGTGATTTAGCTGTCGATGTGAGAGCACTGATCGTTACTGCACATCCAGATGATGAATGCATGTTTTTTGCACCAATCATTTTAAGACTTGTGGAATTGAAAATACCTGTTCACTTATTATGTTTATCTACAGGTAAGTCTTCAATTATCATTTTCTTTCGCAAGAAAGCTAGTTTATTTAGTTTGTCTCTGGAGGAGGGGATCCCTCTCTGAATTGCTCCTCCCAAGGTTTCTTCCATGTTTTCTCCCGTTGGGAGTTTTTCTGGGAGTTTTTCCTTGTCTTCCTTGAGGGTTTAGGTTGGTTGAGGGGCAGTTCTATGGGCGTATGTGAAGCCCTCTGTGACATGCTTGCGTGTAAAAAGGGCTATACAAATACATTTGATTTGATTTGATTTGATTTATTAAAATGTCGTAGCCTAATAATGAATCGGAAATTAGGCTATTATATTCTGAAATATGATCTGTGATTACATTTAGCAGACGCTTTTATCCAGAGCTACTTACAGTAAGTACAGGGACATTCCCCCCGAGGCAAGTAAGGTAAAGTGACTTGCCCAAGGACATAACGTCATTTTGCACGGCCTGGTATCGAACCGGCAACCTTCTGATAATAGCCCGATTCCCTAACCGCTCAGCCACCTGACTCCTGATTATGTAGATCCCACTGACGCTTAGTATTGTGGTCATTTCTATCGATATAATTTTAACACGTGGTATTGTGTTAATTAAACGTCTTAAAATCACCCTTTAGGGAATTTCTACAATCAAGGCTCCTACCGTCAAGAAGAACTTTATGAAAGCTGTGGTGTGTTGGGATTACCAGCCTCCAACATCTGTATACTTGATCGCAAGTAAGGATTTTTGTTATTAAATGAATATGGTCCAGAGTCCACAGCAGTACTTCTGAGTAAGATATTGTTTTAGTGTGAGTGAGATGCCTAAAGTCCTCAACCCCCCCCCCCCCCATCCCCCATGCGCACGCACACACAAACACACACACACACATTCAGCCCTGCACAACTGCCCAGTAATGCTTTCTTTTTCATAGAACTGCATGATTTGGCTTTTTAGTTCTAGTTGTATCTACTACTTTTTTGCTCTCTGGAAGGTTTACAGTCCTTTGTCTCTTGACTATTGGCATTCTCATTGACTTTGTAGGCCAGAGAGTCAGGAAGGGTAGTTCTAAAACTCTCCTGTTATGGAGAAAGTGGAATGTAACCCCCCAGTGGCTGTACCAGGAAATTATTCAGGTTCTCAGAACTTCAGGCCTGTTTGCATCTGAAATTAAACATAGTGGCTCGCCAGGATTGGCATGTGAACTCATGCACTGACCTGGATCTCTCGGAATTAAGATGGCCGTCTGCCCATAGTGATATAAAACCTCCATGCACACCTCCTCCTCAACCTCCGTAATCATTTTATCAACTTGTGCACACAAAAACATGACTAAACTTTGATCTGAGTCAGCTCTGTCTAACATTTGTGCTGAACTGGCTTTCATCCCATTTTCCATCAAGGAGGTTATGCACCCCCCCCCCCTTACACACACACACACACACACACCCACACACAGGGTATTTCAGAGTTTGTGCAAAGACACACCCCTACACTACCTATCAAGATCACAACCCCTACCCCCAACACACACACGCTCTGCAAGAGCACTTTCTCCCTTCACTCTCTTTCCCCACCCCCACCCAATTGTCTGCAAAAGCCAACAGCCGGCAGCCATTGGACAGCCATTGCCACTGCTGTGAGCAGTCCACAGACTCTAAACTAGGTCACAGTGAACTTTTTTTAATGTCTGTAAATGATTGTCCACAGTTTGGCTCCATACTCCCTCTCCTCCCTACCAAGGAAGTTCAGATGTACACGTACTTAGTCGGGTTTGTCCTAACAGTTGTTTTTGGGAACACATCGAATAAATTGTTACACCCAGTGGGCTGTTGGTCCGTTCGGGCCGTAACACACAGAGATGGATGAGTGCTGCCGCACAGTGTTACAGACGGACCTGGGGCCTCACTCAGAGTGCTGCCGCACAGTGTTACAGACGGACCCGGGGCCTCACTCAGAGTGCTGCCGCACAGTGTTACAGACGGACCCGGGGCCTCACTCAGAGTGCTGCCGCACAGTGTTACAGACGGACCCGGGGCCTCACTCAGAGTGCTGCCGCACAGTGTTACAGACGGACCCGGGGCCTCACTCAGAGTGCTGCCGCACAGTGTTACAGACGGACCTGGGGCCTCACTCAGAGTGCTGCCGCACAGTGTTACAGACGGACCTGGGGCCTCACTCAGAGTGCTGCCGCACAGTGTTACAGACGGACCCGGGGCCTCACTCAGAGTGCTGCCGCACAGTGTTACAGACGGACCCGGGGCCTCACTCAGAGTGCTGCCGCACAGTGTTACAGACGGACCTGGGGCCTCACTCAGAGTGCTGCCGCACAGTGTTACAGACGGACCTGGGGCCTCACTCAGAGTGCTGCCGCACAGTGTTACAGACGGACCCGGGGCCTCACTCAGAGTGCTGCCGCACAGTGTTACAGACGGACCCGGGGCCTCACTCAGAGTGCTGCCGCACAGTGTTACAGACGGACTCAGATCCCTCAGACGTTCACGGCTGGACGTTATCTGAGAAATGTTGACGTGCAGACTCAAGATTTATACAAATATAAAGAAAAGAAATGAGCGTACACAGTTAAAAAGGTCTATTCCTGAAAACAGACTCCACATTAGCCTAAATTCACAAAAAATCAAATTAGGAAACTAACCTGAAACAATACATTGAACTGTACTTTCTAATCTTAATTTCGTTTTTCATGTGTGTACGCAAGATTTATAACACAAACGTATGCACAGGCCACGCACATCTGTGAAGACAGGGAATTTTGTATTCCACAGATTGGTTTACTATCTGTAAATTGCTTATTTGTCTCTGCTAAAGCTTCAGGATTTATGTCTACCTGCAATACACTGGCACTGCCATTGGAAAATGGCTGTTCAAGAGCTTGTATAGGACTGCATATCTTTTCACGTCAAGTTCAGGGGTTCTGTATCATGACATTGATATGGATTTTTAAATGAGCCAAATTTAAGATCTGATAGATTTTGGCCAAGTGTGACGTCTTGAAATACAAAATCTTGCATCATCAAAGTGAATAGACTTTTCTCCCTGGTCTGGGTGTTTGTGTGGACCTAAAATAGTGCATGCTGTTCCCACTTTGTCCTGTAGTCTAGGACTGTGTCAATCAGATGAAGGCTGGCTGGACCTTGTCAGGACTTAATGCCCACTGAATGGGACAGCTGTGTTGACAGTCTCTGGGGCCCGGTACATGATGGGGCCTTTGTGATCAGCCCCGATCTGAGCACGCTCAGTTGCTCCTCCACTTGCACTGACACGAGCGCCATCCACTCTCTTGCACACTGTGAGAGCTCTCTGCCCAAGTTCAACGACTCCCACCAATAAGGACATGATTCATTTGGCTCCAGCAGACTCTCGTTTTTTCTGCAGTCTCACTACTGCTGGGGCTGTCTCAGCAGGGTCAAATCACTGAATCCAGAGGCTTCGATTCGTTTCTGCTGCTTCGTCAGTGCATTTGTTTTTGTGCATGATTCCATTTAACACGATTCACTTCTCCTCAAGTTTGCTTCTCGACCCCTCGCCCAGAACAGTGTGATAAAAAGCACTTCAGATTAGTCACGGCCTATTCCCATTTCGGAGCCAGGAGGTTTTGCGCGAAAACACATTGCACTTTGTGTTTTGTAGTTGAAATTCCGGTTTGCTGTGATCCAATGGTCTAAATCTGAGTAATGTATTTTTGTTTTTCCATGCCAGCAGGGGGTAAAAGCGAGCAGAAGTCAGTGGCTCCTCCCCCCATGGTGCTTAATTATACATCGATCTGGAGTGAAAATAGCCCCGGCTGATTTATTCGCCTGGAGCGAAAAGGACAGTAAATAGTGGTGAGATGTGCCAGCTCCGGCCCTGTTTGGTCCCTTGCTGGCAGCTTATGTCAGGGACACAGGCAGGACAGTCACCACAAGGAGTTTGAAACACTCGAGGACATCTGGAAACTGCCTGTTTAGTGGAAAAACAAAGTGATACGATGCAAGGGCTTGTTTATCAAAGCGGGGCTATTGTTTTAGTAGAACTCCTTTTCAATGAGGTGTAACTGGATTTGACTACGTTCCGGAGAAGGTTCGGGGTTTCTCTGAAGTAGGCTACTAAACCAGTGTTTAAGATTATTGTGCCGTGAAGGAGTTAACAGCGGTGTCTCCTTTTTCCCCAGCATACCCTGAGCCAACTGTGGGGAAGGCAGCTTGGCACTTTCCTGTGCCTGGTGCTCCATGTGACCAGACTAAACAAGCACACACACACACACACACAGACACTTACACACACACACACACAGACACTTACACACACACACACCGCCGCTCTAGTGGGGCAAAGTTCAACAACTGCATACAGATGCCTGCAAGCAATTAGACCTCGACATGCTGCAAAGCGAGAGCGGGGTGTTGGAGGTTACAGGGTGTTTGGCACCGTTGCCATGGTGAAACTGACACTCAGCCGGCATCCATCTTGAGAAAGGTCAGGTAGATCATCTATCCTTTGTTTGTTGTTCTTTAGTTCATCCCAGTCCTCTTCTGCCTAGATACAGTTGCAATGGGAATCAGAATCTGGCTCTCACTCAAGAGAAGGCTTGCACATAACAACCCATCATATTTTTGTCAAACACACACCACCAGTCACTAGTAGTAACTGTGTTACTTTGCAACAGAGACACTACCCACAGTTAGAGATACTGTACAGGATTCACGTTCATGTTGTTTGTCAATTTGACCTGTTTTATCCCTCTTGCCATCTCTTTGTGCAGTGGCTATTGTATCGTGAAAGCTGGCCTTTTTTCGATGTTCTATGCATGCACCCCTTGGGCTCGACCCCAACGGCCATGGCAGGCGTTTGATTAGTGTCCTGATCCATCACTTCCCTTAGCTGGCTCCTCTATACTGCCCCATTGTCAGGAGCCCAGGGGGAGGTGAGACGACCTCTGTTCACCCCACGCTCCTGCCCCCCTCTCTCTCTCTCTCTCTCTCTCTCTCTCTCTCTCTCTCTCTCTCTCTCTCTCTCTCTCTCTCTCTCTCTCTCTCTCTCTTTCCCCCCTACTTTTAAATGTACAAGACTTCATGTCATTGCTCTCTGTCCTTGTCGCCACCCCAACCCCCGCCAACCTGCACTCACTCTCTCTCACTGGCACCCGCTCGCTTTCTCTCCCTCCGTCGTGCCCCCTGCTTTTTTGGCGCTACAGATGCCGTGTCACGTGTGCATCTAGTTCACAGAGAAGGTCTTGCATCGGCCCAGTTTATATTGAGGCGGCTTGTTCAGATCAACATGTAGCGCAGCAATGGTTAACCTCTCTGAGAGCTGCCTCCACCCGCTTTTTCTAATGAAGCCCTCAGGACTTTGTTTTCAACTGAACTGCCTTGACCCTGGTGCGTCTGATTCACTCTCTGTGTGCTTCACTGCCTCTCTTGCTTTTGAATGTTTGATGTCTCTGGAGGGATGGAGAAAGGGGAGGGTGAGAGAGAGAGAGAGAGAGAGAGAGAGAGAGAGAGTTGGAACAAAAATCCAGGATGATCTTTTTTTTTCTTCTTTTCAGACAATCAGGGATGTTCCATAGATGGTGTGCTGAGTAGATGAACAGTGGGGTCACTTTCAGCTGTGTTATAGTGGATGTTTGAAGCACCCTGGGCTGTGTTTTCAGGCAGAACAGGACACTAAGGCCCCATTGACTACTCAACTGTACACATCCCAGCATGCATTGATGCAGGCATTATTATACAGACCTAGAATTCAAATTTAGTGTTTCACTTTTTGTGAGGGTATAGCTCAGTGGTTTGGGATTCTTGACTGCAGATCAAGAGGCTGCAATTCTCAACTTCAAATCCCTTCTGTACTGTATACTGCTTTGGAGAAGTGTTTATTAAATGGATATTATGAATATTATTAGAATATCTTGAATCATTTCTATGGGAACACAAAATGTACAGTTACATTTAGTTTATTCATTTAGCAGACGCTCTTATCCAGAGCGACTTACAGTAAGTACAGGGACATTCCCCCGAGGCAAGTAGGGTGAAGTGCCTTGCCCAAGGACACAACGTAATTTTGCATGGCCGGGAATCAAACTGGCGACCTTCAGATTACTAGCCCGATTCCCTAACCACTCTGCCACCTGACTATTTCACAATATCAAGTTGTTCTATAATCACAAAGGTTTTCTTTTATTGCTTACTGTTGACGTGATATCCATGTACATTTTTGTAACTTTCTAACCCCATTTCCAATTTGCATCGTACCAACCCTCTTCTTGTCTTCTAGAGAACTCCCAGATACCCCTAAGGTGGAATGGAACACTTCCTTGACATCATCCCTCATCCTGAAGCATACAACAGAACATTCCATCAACATGGTATGATCGACACGTGTCTCTTATTAAATTCAACCAGCTATCGTTACAAAAGTTACAATTACAAACTTCTTTTGATCTGGAAATAGACCTTTGACCATTACATTTTGGCAGCACAGCCTCGCGGCCATTATCAGTGTTCCTTTGGATTGGTTGGACTTTTGGATTACTCCTCCAAGGGTCTTCCTGAGTTGCACTGGGTAGTTGATAATGAACATGAAAGTCAGCCATCCTTTGTGTTCAGCCCAGATGAAATCTAAACAGGGCAGAGTAGCATAGTCTCTGCAGCAGATATCAGTGGGGCATGTGAGCCCATCTCTCCATGTTTACTCCGAGATTTGTATCAACCACACAGAGACGTTCCAGAAAATTTACCAAGAGGAATTTTGAAAAGTAAACATCATTTTTTTTTTGCAACTAAGACAAAACCCCTAATCATAGCATTTGCTCTGATAAAACCCTAAAACATGCTGCTCTCAGAAAGATAATTGGGGGACACTCAGAAGGGATATGTGTAACCCTCGTCTGAACAAACAATTTCATGTAGATATTCCACTGCTGTGTTTGTCGTCAGTAATACAAATAGCAGGCGGCAGGATCATGCTTGTCTCCTTCATGGTTGAATGAAATGCTGACAACTATAAAAGAAGGCCATTCCCTTGAGATCTTTCCTAGAATTCTTAGGATTGAACTGCGATCGTAAGATCTCACGCACGTCCAGTCATTTGTGCTGCCTGTTTCTGAGAGGGGGGTCATTTTCTGTAAACAGTGGGAATATTCAGAGACGTAGAGCAATGGGCAGCGCTCTCACTGGTGTTCCCCGTGTGTTTCTCGGACCTGGGGAGCCTGGGGAAATTTCATGACAACAAACAACACATCAAATTTGAGTTATTTGACGTGTGCTTTTGAATTTTTTTATTTTAGAGCTCCACTCCATGTCCCCAGGTCCTGTGAGTTAGTGAGAAAGTGGGTGGAGCTGCCCGTCATATTTGGTTTCAAGGGCATAATCATGGTACATTTAGCCTCGGTATTGCAAACTGCCTTTGCTGAAGCCCTTTTTTCTTTGACCTGCTTTTTCCCCATATTTAAAAAGCTTTTAAATATCTGTTGCCTCCTGCCAAGTCTCTCCACTGTCAGACACACGTGAGAAACCCGTGTTAACCAGATACATTGGCTTTCTCTCTTTGGAGGATGGGTATTCACATGTCGTTTTTGAGCGTCTGCATATACCAGTTTTAGAGTTTTGTTTGTTGTTGTTCCAGGTGTTGACATTTGATGGGAAAGGAGTGAGTGGCCATGCCAATCACACTTCCATCTACAAGGCTGTCAGGTAATAGTCAACGAGGTCTTTTTTCTTTACAGTGTTGTTGTTATTTATGATGTTTTGAAAGCTTTTTGTGCCGAGGAAACATGGAGCATTGCGGTGTTCCCGATGTCAGTTGTTGTCCCTGGATCTTGAACCAGCTCTCAAGATCCAAACATGTGTGCTGCATTCCTCCACTTCATAATTATAAAGTGCAAACACCACACGCTGAACATCCTGGCACAGATCGACATCCCTTCCCTCAAACGCCCTCTCTCCCTCCCTCTCTCTCGCTCTCTCTCTCTCTCTCTCTCTCTCTCTCTCTCTCTCTCTCTCTCACGCTCTCTGTCCTCAATCACACACACGTAGACGGTTTTGCATAATTCATCTGTTGCATTTCTGAGAGGTCGTTCTCATCCAGACTCCACCACCCGCCGCTGCTTTTAGAGAACCACAGTGAGCCACCTCCTCGAGGAGAAGGTTAGAAGATCTCACTGGGATACAGACTCCAGCCAAGTCCGTTGCATCAGACTGATGCGAAACAAGAAAGGGGGTTTTCTTTTCGCCTAGTGTGACACAGAGCATAGCTCTAGTGAGCAGATGTCTTCATTAACGAGTGTGTTAGTATTCTCTTCCCCTCTGTTACGAGCCGCTGGCTATCCTCCAATCTCTAGTCCTCCTCCTTTCAGGACAGGAGTGGAACTGCTGTCCAAAGCAGATCCCCTGATTCCCATTTGGTCTGCACCCATAACTGATGTTCACCCGTTTCTCATTGCCCGGACCATAGTTTCCTATGGAGCAATTCAATCCCAGAAAGAAAAGAAAAATCAAATAAAAAAACATCAAACCATGCAAGTGAGCATACACAGAGACATCTGAATTGCATCAGTTTGGAGTTGGTCTTGTATGAGAGCTTGCAGGCTACAGGAGGGCGGTCCATGCTGTTCTCTGGCAGCAGCAGATTTGGGCAGAAAAGATTTACTGCGACAACTAGCAAGTGTGAACTGGGACATCCTGTCTCCATAAACCATTTGTTTTAATGAGCAGCAGCTATAAAGTTGAGCACATCCACACATCTCACTTTGCTCTCCGACATCTGTCGGTAACAACAACCACACTGCCTTTCTTTTATTGTCGTATTTGATTACCTACTGCTTATTTGCCATGTCTTTTGTGATATTTTACGTAGGATGACCTATACCCTACTTGAACTGTGGCCAAGGAATATTCACTGGGATGATCATATCATATCCTAGACAGTGCACATCATTCCATTAGTCAAGATACCATGAACAAATCCTTTAACCTTATTTTGTGGTCTGTTCATTTTACTTTTACCAACAGCTATCTTGCTTCTGCTGGGAAATTACCAGATGGTGAGTTTAAAACCCCCACAATTTTGTATTTAATTAAGCTCTTTTTAAATACTAGAGGCAATCTATCTGTGCAAAATACTGTGTGTGACAAGCTTATTTGTATTGACACAAAGGGTTTCAACCCCATATTGACTACATTTAATCATATTTGATGTTGTAATTCACATATTTAACAAATTGCTTGCAGTCACATTCATAAGTAAAAAGCGCCCTCTACTGCTGAAAATGATTGTTGTACCAGTTTTGTATTCAGTCAGATAGTGGCAGTAAACCCCAGTTAACATGCTTGGCCCCTGTCATCTAAGGCATACGTGGTCTGAATCTATGGAATATGTTCAATAATCCTGAGCTCTTAGTCCTCTAATTGCCACATCTATAATTTAGCAAATGGATGCACCCTGCACACACATTTTATCCTATAAATAAACTATTCTGTCCATTACCATTTTATGGTGACTAATCCTCTGTTAAAGACACTACAACTTACATTTGATAACAAGAATTGAAGAACCATATTGTGGTTATATATTTTTTATGAGATTTCCAAGGCCTTGTCACCAGGCTAATATCATATTTAGACTTGGTTGCAACTACAGTTTGTGGATAAACTCAGAACAGATATGGGGATTCCACTGAATAAGTCACTGGTGCTTTAGTACTTACAGTAAGTACAGGGACATTTCCCCGAGGCGAAGTGCCTTGCCCAAGGACACAACGCCATTTGGCTCAGCCGGGAATCAAACTGGTGACCTTCAGATTACTAGCCAGATTCCCTAACCGCTCAGCCACCTGACTCCCATTTACTGTGCTTTGTTGAATTATTTATGCACTTATCTTGATGAAATGAAGAAACTCTTCCTAGCATTTAATTACAAACAAAACGATCTATTACTAACAATCAATGCACTCATTATTCAGTGACAACTTATATCAGAGCAGTGACTTTACTACTTCATTATACACAACATTTAGTTCTCACATGGGTCTTATCTGGTATTACCTTGAGATAAGCCACAATGTGATTCTAAGTTGGACTTTGGCTCCCCACTCATTTTAGCTTACCTAAAGCCTATTTTACCTTCAACTCTTAAGACATCTCACTCGTCTCACAATCTGGTGTTAAATGCCAAACAAGCCACAAAATTGTTGAATTGACAGGAAGTCAACACTTGTTTTCACTTAAACAGAACTGTTATTACACCGATATACCGTCGCATATTTTGAATACATTTTGTGAAACAATCTGCTCTTTGATCGTTAATGAATAGCCCAGTTAGTGGATGACATTGTGTCAAACTGAATGGCATTGAAGTTCATTGGGTTTCTCTGGTCCCTAACAGATTGCCGTGTCCTGTCCCTGTTGACTGTTGGCATGATCAGGAAGTACCTTTCCTTCCTGGATGTCCCTATCAGCTGGCTCCTCCCCTCCCAGCTCTGCTGCATCATTGGCTCCCAGGGGTACCAGCAAGCCAAGGTGAGCCTGTACGCATACACCACCCTACTCCAAATAGACATTGTTTAGCCTTTACTAAATACACCTCTCCTGCTATTAGGGACATGCATTTCAACACACGTTGCTATGCTCTTTAATGCTGTTATAAATATCCAGATAGCTTAGCCAAGCTGAAGAAAGTGCATACTACACAAGTTGTGAGATAAATGTGATTTCCGTGCCAATTTGCTTGAATGGGAAGATTCAAGCATTTATAGTGAACAGAATGTCTTTGCTTGTAAAAAAAAACTGTTGCTCTAACAACCTTTAGAAACAAAAAAAGCATTCATACAGCAAATAGATCAGGAAAATGTCCTCAACAACACTGTTGTCAAGCGACATATGTTGGACAACAGCATGATAAATCTGAGCGCAGCCACTCTTTTTCTCTACTTTCTTCAGAGGGCCATGTTATGTCACCGCACCCAACTCCTGTGGTTTCGTCACCTGTACATTCTGTTCTCGCGCTACATGCTCGTCAACACATTCAACGTCATCCCACAAGAACCAAAACATGTGAAGATATATTAAAGATCTATTAAGATCTGCTGTCTCATGGCCTCACACATTTTATGTACTTGTTTTGAGTCACTTGATTGACAGTATTTGCCAAATGACTAGAATGTATGAGTTAGAATGTAATGACAATCTTAAATCTGTTTGCACTGAGTTTTTTTCTTTCTACACATAAATAGATTGTTATAACCCCTATCTACAAGGGGTCAAATACGAACTTGAAATTTGCAGACAATAAATCTGAGTCATAATTATCAATAAAGTTTATATTTCTTCAAAATTATAACAGAAATACAAATGTTGTCATTACTATGTATAATAATGGGAAACAAAGCTAGATTTATGTTTTTCTCAAGCGTGAGTACTGTCAGGTTTGGACATGTCCCTGATAGTCTTGTGACTTTGCATGCTCTCCTCCCAGTTCTCACCACAGAACCTCTCTGACGTCACACTGCAGACAGTTCCAGGATCCAGACAGTGTGGAGCTATACCTGGAGATAACATTCAGAACACACAGAACACAGAGAAACAAAGTTGACAACATTATACATGACTGATCCAATCAACACTTACAAACAAAGGAGGAGTTCCTGTATTATATGAGAAAACAAACATACTGTGTATCTTCAACCCATTCTTAGTTGTAGGTGGTTCTTACCATATCCATCCGGATTGGAGCGTGGGGAATAGAAACTCTGAACTCCACATATACTACAAAATGTGTGCTTGGCAGTGTGGGTGTTAAATGTGTATGTGGTCAAACAATCCAAACCCTGCAATAAATATGACCCATTGGTTAGAGTATTAATAATACATTTATAAAATGAAGGCATTTCTAGTATCGTTCAAATTTGTGTTTTACCTGTAAGAGTGTGAAGTATTTTTTAGCCACAATAAAATGACGGTTCTGCTTTTTTGTACAAATGCTACAGCTGTAAAAAAAAAATAAAAAAAAAACATGGCTCCTAAATCATAATTGCCTCATGTTTAAATAAGAATGAATAGTTAAAGTTACAATCGGCATGAAAATGTCACGTGAATGTTTGAGTCATTATTTTAAGACAGTCATACTTGCAATCGAAAACTATGATGTCTGGAGAATTCCAGACTTCAAATCTTACAGCCCCACAATGACATCCTCCTGTATGCTTTATACGAGCTTTCTCCATCGTGTATGGAAAAACATTAGGCGTAGGCGATCAACATCTGACGGGGCATATTGGATTTAATCTGGTAACTCGCCCTTTGCCATGGTTCCGTTTCGACGAACTCAAAAGCAGGAAATGTTTTAACTATTCCAGTTATATGATCAGAAGTACCTGTGAAAGGCCTTACGGTTAGTGACAGCTAAACCAGCTTGTTGACGCATTGAATGACTTGTGAAACTGCCACACCTTAATTCCGTGTGTAGGGCAATATTGCCAGACAAGTCCCACCCACCCACACCAGGCATTGGTATTGGTAATTTGCCCCGACAGAAACTTGCGTAGCCTAGTATACTGTTTTCAAAACAACCTTTGTATCCAACACAGTTGGCAGACCCTGGAACTAACCAAAACAGTGTTTAAATATGATAATTCCCTCCCGTTGTGGACAACACGTTTGTGTCATACTTGATTGGGTTACCAAATCAACCATTTGTTCTTTACACATTCATTTTCATGTTGTCCTCACAGCTGCTTGAAATAGGCTTCTATATACAGCAAAGTTGTTTGTGGGACACTCACGCCTTATGATAAACAGCTGGTGCAAAGTACAGCAGATTTATTGGTACAAACACATTCCATTGAGGCTCAACCCACTCTTGAGTCAAGACTGACGTGGATATCATGCGCTTTTCACATGAGGCAAGCTATCAGCATGCGAATACTGTTGCCTAAACTGTGACCACTGCTTGCCCCCAAAAGCATACCAGGAAATAGGAAATACAGTGACACTTGTATCGTATTTTATCTTTTACCATCAGTCAAATTTATAATGGCGCTAAGGGTCTCAAAAGATGAGCAATTTTTCATTTGCAATCGGTCCCTTGGTGGGCTAAACTTCAGTTTCAACTCAGTTCCCTTTAAGGACATGACACATTTAAACTATAAAGCGTCAAAGCCAAATCAGTGCGACTATAAATATCTTAAAACTGCTTGTTCATCAGACTACCCATGTAGTCCCTGTTCCACACCATCTGTTATCTATGGAATATGTGGCACAGAAAACATTGTACATACTAGATTGTTATTTTTGTACAAACCCATTAGAATAAAACTGGCTTTACCAGGTTATCTGGATAATCTGGCGCCTGCTGTTTTTCCTGCCTGGGGAATTCATCCTACAGCCCTGACCTACCCAATGTTAATCTTTTCATAGGATGACGGTGCAGTCTGACAAGCAGAGCAGAGGGAACTGTATTTCCCAATCTCTCCAGCTTTGGTAAGAGATGACTGGAACTTTGGAAAATTGAGAACAATTTATCACAGGCCACTCTGAGGGGGTTCAAGTCATACTGCATTTAGCTTGAGAATATTTTTTAAGTCCAGGATCTTAAATTGCTACACATTATCAAAATGATTATCTTTATAATCAATAGAACAAACAAAACGGAGGTGTGGTTGGACAAACTGTTACACGTGTACAGGGTCACCTCCCAAATCGAATGTTGTTTCGTATTTCAACCTGTTATTTTCCAATAAAGTTCTTGTGGTTGGCAGATAATTTTTGATTATGAGAAACGTTTTTAAAACCACCGACTACATTCAGTGTGAGTTTCTACAAGTTACAGAGTGTAAACTGGCAAGGAGCTTACATATCAGGTTTCTTTAGCATGACCTACTTTCCCCTGCCTGCAGACAAAGCAGCTGGTATCATGTTTGGGAAACACGTGTCCATCTGTTGCGTGGCACATTTGTTGATGTAACCTAGTTATCGCTCTCGTAGTTGTTGCTAATGGGTCCACTGTAAGGAAAATGCCTTCTTAAGATTATCAACTAGAAAGCTGGGAAGATACCGTATGTTTTAAAGGCGAGGTAAAATAAGAGTAACCTAAACACATATTATCATTCTTTTTCACTATCTACATACAGTTGGCAATGAAAGGTTACACGTCCAACATGGTGATACAAAACCAGCCAATCACTATCCAAACAAACAACATCCAGCGTCCAATCAGACACTTGGAAGTGTGCTCATGTCTGTGTCGTTCTAGCACATTCTGGAGACATTGCACTACAAATCACTCCGCTACAAACTTCAATTTTTTAAATGTATGTTATACACGGTAGAATCGATATAATTGGTCAAATTATGTCTGTGAAAGTGGTTATGGGGCTGTATTAGGTTATATCGTTTTTTTAATAAACTGAAATAAATCATCAGAGTACACGCACTGTGTTCAGAAGCGGATGGATATTGCGAAGTACGTCACCACATCCTCTTAGTATATATGTCACCACCCCGTCGTCAGTAGGGTAATAGAAGCTGAAAACACAACGAAATTGTATCAGATTGTACTCAACTCACAGTAAGTAGTTTTATTCCCGTTTGAGAATATAATAATTCTTAATCAAGTGTATTATCAATTCTTGGTCGGATTTATTTGAGTGTAGTCTCTTTCGACGCCAGCTATTGAACCTAGACGTAGCTTAATACTGTATTAACCTAGTAGTCTAGAGGTAGCTACAGTAGTACTAGCTCACTACTGTAGCTTCTGTAGTTCGACCAAATGGAATACTTATCAAAATGTCCTTAATAATTCAAATTAAGACTGCCATCTATGTTTTAAACGTTGTAGATGCCGAACGTTGCGTTTATTTTGTGTATAGTTGTTGGCTGTCTCATATTAAACATTTAGCTTATCTACCTAATGCGTAGTCATGCTAACGCTAACCCTCCATTACCTGTTCAAATTACAGTGCGAAAAACACGGTGGTGGTAGCAATAGGCTGGTAGCTAGCTTGGATGTCTAAAATGGCGCTTGTCATGGATAACATATTTTGTAGTTTAACCTACAATGTCGGCATTTCTTCATAGGTTTGTCATTTATATTTGATAATCGCTTATTGGAGCATTGTGATGCCAACCACATTTGTTTTGAAATGAATTTATTTTAATGAATGCTCATTTTGTGTTTAGGTATAGACATGCAGATCTTTGTTAAAACCCTCACTGGCAAGACCATCACACTTGAGGTTGAGCCAAGTGACACCATTGAGAACGTCAAGGCCAAGATCCAGGACAAAGAAGGCATTCCCCCAGACCAGCAGAGGTTGATCTTTGCCGGCAAGCAGCTGGAAGATGGCCGCACCCTGTCAGACTACAACATCCAGAAAGAATCCACCCTCCATCTTGTCCTTCGTCTCAGGGGAGGAATGCAAATCTTCGTGAAGACCCTCACAGGCAAGACCATCACTCTGGAGGTTGAGCCAAGCGACACCATTGAGAACGTCAAGGCCAAGATCCAGGACAAAGAAGGCATTCCCCCAGACCAGCAGAGGTTGATCTTTGCCGGCAAGCAGCTGGAAGATGGCCGCACCCTGTCAGACTACAACATCCAGAAAGAATCCACCCTCCATCTTGTCCTTCGTCTCAGGGGAGGAATGCAAATCTTCGTGAAGACCCTCACAGGCAAGACCATCACTCTGGAGGTTGAGCCAAGCGACACCATTGAGAACGTCAAGGCCAAGATCCAGGACAAAGAAGGCATTCCCCCAGACCAGCAGAGGTTGATCTTTGCCGGCAAGCAGCTGGAAGATGGCCGCACCCTGTCAGACTACAACATCCAGAAAGAATCCACCCTCCATCTTGTCCTTCGTCTCAGGGGAGGAATGCAAATCTTCGTGAAGACCCTCACAGGCAAGACCATCACTCTGGAGGTTGAGCCAAGCGACACCATTGAGAACGTCAAGGCCAAGATCCAGGACAAAGAAGGCATTCCCCCAGACCAGCAGAGGTTGATCTTTGCCGGCAAGCAGCTGGAAGATGGCCGCACCCTGTCAGACTACAACATCCAGAAAGAATCCACCCTCCATCTTGTCCTTCGTCTCAGGGGAGGAATGCAAATCTTCGTGAAGACCCTCACAGGCAAGACCATCACTCTGGAGGTTGAGCCAAGCGACACCATTGAGAACGTCAAGGCCAAGATCCAGGACAAAGAAGGCATTCCCCCAGACCAGCAGAGGTTGATCTTTGCCGGCAAGCAGCTGGAAGATGGCCGCACCCTGTCAGACTACAACATCCAGAAAGAATCCACCCTCCATCTTGTCCTTCGTCTCAGGGGAGGAATGCAAATCTTCGTGAAGACCCTCACAGGCAAGACCATCACTCTGGAGGTTGAGCCAAGCGACACCATTGAGAACGTCAAGGCCAAGATCCAGGACAAAGAAGGCATTCCCCCAGACCAGCAGAGGTTGATCTTTGCCGGCAAGCAGCTGGAAGATGGCCGCACCCTGTCAGACTACAACATCCAGAAAGAATCCACCCTCCATCTTGTCCTTCGTCTCAGGGGAGGAATGCAAATCTTCGTGAAGACCCTCACAGGCAAGACCATCACTCTGGAGGTTGAGCCAAGCGACACCATTGAGAACGTCAAGGCCAAGATCCAGGACAAAGAAGGCATTCCCCCAGACCAGCAGAGGTTGATCTTTGCCGGCAAGCAGCTGGAAGATGGCCGCACCCTGTCAGACTACAACATCCAGAAAGAATCCACCCTCCATCTTGTCCTTCGTCTCAGAGGAGGGCAATAAATGTCCAAACCACCAATGTTTCTGTCACCAAGTTTCTTATTCCTTAATCTGTTTTTATATAATTGAAGCAATATTGTTAAAATAAAGATGATAACTGTTATCTCCTTTTGCTTTGTCACAATTTAGTTTTCATCCTTTGACCTTTTTGAACACATTGCCACTCTAAAGTAGTATTCACAATTGTTGCCATTAAATTGACATCCTACTATATTTGTAGCATTTTGTCTATCCTTGTGTAAATTGAACTTGGCCTACTTCCATGATCCAATACAGACAATTCATGTGTTTAGAAGAGGGTTAAATGTTATAAATATGCACAGAACAAATACCAGGTGTTTTGGGATAATCTCGAAAGCCTTCTGCAGACTTGACCGGACCACATTTTGACTAGTTTGTCAGTAATGTTAATCGCATTGAGGTCAGAATATACATGATTGGCAATTGCAGTTATGAGCCTGTTTTAGTAGAATGCTTTTGGGCAGACAAAGGTACTTAATAGAATGGTGATATCTAATACAAAATGGTACATTGACTTGAACTTGCAACAATTTAATAAGCTTTTTGTATTCCACCCGTAGCCACAGTAATAAGGCTAATTACTACCTATACCGCAGATACAAAATACATATCCATTGCATTAATATTAGGTATGATGCATTTAGTCATTTAGCAGACAAGTACAGGGACTTTCCCCTGAGGCAAGTAGGGTGAAGACACGTAATTTGCACAGCTGGGAATCAAACCGGCAACCTTCTGATTACTAGCCCGATTCCCTCACTGCTCCGCCGCCTGACTCGCCTAACTCGCCTGACTCAGGTCAAATATCTTCCACCTACTCATACTTAAACACTAGGTTGCATTCATGGGGATATTTTATTTATCTTTAATATGTTTCTATACTTAATAACCTATAGGCTACTCAACTATAGACTTAGAAAATAGGAATTCCATTTGCTTACAACTGAAGCATTTTCATTTATTGTGACAGAAATAATAAATATATTAGAAAAATCTAAAAGTTGTTAGATAACAGCCTAAAATGTATTTGCAATGTGCCTTGCACTCAAAGCCTTGCACTCAAATCCCTACAAGAAGTTTACATTGTATCAATGTCGTTGTATTTTGATCTTCTATATAGCCTACTCTGTACAGAAAATGTTCAAGACTATTCAAAGAAGTTTTTTTTTTATACCCTTATAAACCTTTTTTTATTTCTCCGTTCTCAGATGTTTGTGGGCTATACGCCTAGTAAAAGGTAAAAGTTACAATCATAAAACATAATATACAATAACGTTTTTAATTGTAAATGTATTTGTCTTTGATATTCTGTGTAGATGGTATGTTACATAAAAATAATCATAGTGTCATAAGTCAGTGTGGTGAACTTGCCTTTCAGGCAATTAGACGAGGAATTGGAGAAAAAAAAGTGGATAACGAATTCACAGACTGAGACAGTTCCATTCCGTGGTCAAATTAAGTAGCCTCAAGAATAGCACTTACAACTCCCAGAGAAGACGTAGCCTACCAGGGAGTGTCGGGTAGCGGAGACTATTTTTACTTTACTGTCAGTCATCAGTAAATGTTCTATTTCAACTGAGGTGTGTAGGCTAAGGGTTTTGTGTTAAGTATCCCAAAATAAATGAATGAAAAATAAGCCTGATAAAGAAGTATTGATCTGACAGACTTCACAAGCTCTTCGTTTCAAGGCGACATATGAGGGGCACACGTTAATTCCTGCAAATAAATGTCATGTAGGCCTAGGTTAAACCACGAGAAAGTTATTTGTTATTTAACATTTTCACCTAGTTTCTCAGTAGTTCAAATACAGTCTTGAGTATAAACGTGCAACCTTGTTTCAATTGTTTCAACATTTAGGCAGCGTGTATTTGGAACTGGATAAATAAGTCTTGCCGCTCTGTTCACTGTTCAGTTTAGCACACGCTGTCACCGGTCGTTGTAGCAAGTGGAATGGCTGGACCTGCTTTCGGAATGTTTTTTTTCTCTCTCCTGAATTACAAGACAGAAAAATATGTTATCGCCGAAAATAAGAAAGTTGGAATATTATTTAGACTCTATCAATTGGCCATACTGGGATACTTGATCGGGTAAGGTGTAACTATTTCGATGCATAGCCTGTTGAGCCGTTGTTAGATTTATTACAGCAGAAATGATCTAGTTAAGGGTCTGTAATTGCTTCAGGTCCGTCCAGTATTAAATTGTCAAGTGCGTCTTTCTCTTCTCGTCGTTTAACCTTGCCCAAATGTTTCGAAATATTGTGTCGTCCTCGTGTTAACTGGATGCCATAACACCCTCAACAAACTTGCTTCAAATTATGGTCATGATATTTATATTTTAAAAAGTGTAAATACATTTGACAAGATTTGTGCTTTGTCCTGTAATTGTTATAACAGTGGCTTAATTACTGACAAATTCTGTTAAAATATTTTTTTATGGCGTTGTAAAATGATTAATTGACTCCAATTAAGGCACGCTACTTGAAGCGTGCCTACAACTCCCTCAAGGAAATGTGGAATCTTTTTCTATTGGATTCTGAAAGTTACATTGTTAGTCTTTCATCAAGCTAATGATAATTACAAGAAAAACGTTTGCTAATGGCCCAGTTGATGTTTGAATGCCATCAACACAAGTGTATTAATCAGTTGGCCTATTTGATACATGGCACTTGCATACTTTTCATTCTCTTCTTTAGGCTATACCTACAACTTTTTTGGTAGTCCATCAGTATTATTTCACAAGGAAATGGTAACTGTTTTGAGACATATCATTGACCAACCCTAAACCAAACTTGCTCATACACATCAAACAGCATATGAAGTTTACATTGCATCAATGTCGTTGTAGTTTGATCTTCTATATATCCTACTCTGTACACAGAGAATCTACAAGACACAATTCAAAGAAAGGGTTTTCATACCTTTTTATAAACATATTTTTATTTTATTTTTCCTTTCTCAGATGGGTGTTTGTGGTTAAGAAAGGATACCAAGAGAAGGAAGATACTTGCCAGAGCTCAGTTATCACCAAGCTCAAAGGTGTTGCCTTGACCAACAACTCAGTCTCTGGACTTCACCTTTGGGGTGCAGAGGATTATGTCATGCCACCGCAGGTGAGAGGTTTCCAGACCCCCAATTGTTAACCCCTTGTTTTCTGTTTCCTTGTCCACTCCAATACATACTGTGGTAGGAGTCTCTAGTCTAAACAATGGTGTCAGCATGGACTCTTCTGTCGCAGCATACAGCATTCAGTCCATTCTGTTGGATCAGAAAGAAGACCGTTCTCCCCAATGCTCTGATGAATGTAGCCCATTTACACTTTAGCTGGCCAATGTTGGGAGTGAAATTCTACTTCCTGTACATACTCGGCTCTGTCAAGCTAATGACACCAAGTGACAGGCTAAATGGCAACACTTTCACGGCTACAAATTCTAAACTGACCTCTACTTATGGATGATCCATGTATGTGTGTGCTTGTTATTGTGTTTTTAGGGTGAGCAAGTGTTCTTCATTGTTACAAACTACGTAGAGACCCCAAATCAGAGACTCGCATTCTGTGCCGAGGTGAGTTGACAACCACAGCGATGACTATTTCCATAAAAGGCAAAACAAACAAAACGAGTCATAATGCTGGAACAGCACACAGACATGTTGACATTACTTCACATTTAATATACGCTCTTATCCAGATCGACTTGCAGTAAGTACAGGGACATTATCCCCGAGGCAAGAAGGGTGAAGTGCCTTGCCCAAGGACACAACGTCATTTCCCAATGCCGGGAATTGAACCGGCAACCTTCTGATTAATCGCCCGATTCCCTAACCGCTCAACCATCTGACTCCCCCCTCATTGACAAGATTCTGACAGTCTCCTTGTTTGGTTATCTCAGTAGATAGAGAGAGATAGAGCTGTTGTGTAGATATATAGTTCATACCACTGTCAGCGAGGACCCACAATGTGATCTACTACATTAACTTGGTATTCACAAGTGTAAACATTATAGCCTGTTATTATGCTTTCCAGAGCCCCAAGGTGCCAGACGGCCTTTGTGTAAACAATTATGACTGTGAAGAGGGCCAAGCTGTGAAAGCAGGCCATGGTAAGGACTGGGTTGTCAATTACGACCATTTCACTCCTTTGTCACATTTGTCCTCAGTGTACACGATGCACAGTATTAATACACAGACTTTATTCGATTTCAATTGCCCTAAAGTGGCTGTTATGATATTCTCCTTCCACTAAACAGTTCCACTTTCCAATGTATGACCACAGCCTTTTCTTGCAGGAATAAAGACTGGGTTCTGCATCAATGAAACAGGGACCTGTGAGATACACGGCTGGTGCCCTGTCGAGCACCAACGGAAACCCTCGTGAGAATATATCCATTTGGAGCTTTTCAGTCTTTAGTGTGCCTGGTCTACTGTCCTCACTTGTCCACACCACAGGTTATCTGCATCCTAGCGATTGAAACCTGCACAATGTGGGCCAGGACATATCTTAAGACAAGGTCAAAATGTGGCCTTTACTGTTAAGTGGAAGAACTTGACTCTGTTTTTTGGGGCCAAGATATGGTTGGACTACTGTTTCTCTCGTTTTCAGGGAGGCTTCCTTAGCCGTGGCCGAAAACTTCACCGTCTACATCAAGAACTTCATCAGGTTTCCTAAATTTGAATTCTCCAAGTAAGTGGCTGTGAGAGGTTTTAAGTGGGGGGGGAAATCTCCAGAGACACAACGACATGTTCCACACTCTATGGGCGAGTGAGAGAAAGAGAGAGGGGGGTTTGTCTGCTCTGAACATGGCTTTGAATAGCTGTTAGGGTACAGATCCCCTTCTATTTTTAAGTCATCCCCCCCCTCCCAGCCTGTACTGCTGTGTGCTCAGTGAAACAGTGAGGCGGTCATCTGAGATGTCCTTGACAGCAGGCACTGCCTTGGACAGGTGTCAGATCAGCCTGTGTGCTCTCACGTCACTGTTGCTGCAGGCTCGGTCAACTGGAACACTGACCGAGTTCTTGGTCTGTTTGACAGAAAAGCAGTCAGATGTCTAACCAAAGCTTATTCCTGCTTTAAGAACTTGGTCTTGAGTCACCCAACACATTGATCCGTTACAGTAATGGATTGTGTAGAAATGGATTGGTTTTGAATTTCATATGTTTAAACTGTGAAATCCCTTTCAGTAAGGACGTTCTAGTAATGTTATGGGTTTCATGTTGTTGCTCATAATGACTCAGAATACATCTAAATGATACTGGTGGCTAGAGGTTAGCAGAGTGACTGCACAGCAATAGGATCAGGTTCAAACTACAGGTTCCCTTGTCCCTCTGTGCTCTGTTTAGATCAAATGTCCTTGACACCAGTGATGACACCTATCTGAAGAGATGCCTCTATGATAAAGTCGATCATCCTTACTGCCCCATCTTTCGCCTCGGCGATGTAGTCAGCTTAACAGGAAATAGCTTCCAGGACATGGCTGTGAAGGTAAATTGAAACCACAGGTCATCGTTGGCCAAAAAGGAACCCAAGGTAAGCGCAGTTCTGTTAGTGAATTCTTGACTTTTCTTTTAGGGTGGGTCAATTGGAATTCAGATTGAGTGGAACTGTGACTTGGACAAGGACTACTCGCAGTGTAACCCCGAATACAACTTTGTCCGTTTGGATTTGAGCATAAACAACTCAGCCATATCCGGGTACAACTTCAGGTACATGTCCCCACAAAGATGCTACATTGAATGAAACTGTACGAGATACACTGGGAAATAGGTTTGAAGACGATGTGTTTCAACCCAAACCGATCCTCAAGTGCTGGAAGTCCTCAGTTGGTGTTGTTTTCCAGACATGCCAGATATTTCAAAGATGAAGCCGGGGAGGACTATCGAACCTTGTATAAAGTGTATGGAATTCGCTTCGATATCATGATCAGTGGACGGGTATGTCAGTGATTTGTATTATTTTTATTACATTGTGTCTCCAGTAGTAATATGGCAGTCTTGATCATTTTGAAAGTCTTTGTTTTTCAGGCTGGAAAATTCAACATTGTGCCTACATTAATTGCCATTGGATCTGCTATTGCTTTGATGGGTGCAGTAAGTTCTAATCTAGATATTGAAATCCATGTATTCAATTCTATCTAGAATTAGCATTCTGTTCAATCCTCATGGGTGTGGTATAGTCTGTCTCCACTAGATGGTAATGATTATCTGTTCATTTTAAGGCTGATTATCTAATCACAACAGACAACAAAGTTAGGGTCTTGACCCATCATGATCACAATCCAGTTCCAAAAGTTGTGGCCTTGTCTGATGTCAATTTGTTTCAGGGAGCCTTCGCATGTGACATGATACTCCTGTACATGATGAACACAAGTTCCTACTACCGTGAGAAGAAATTTGAAATAATCAAGTAAGAGTTCTCTGATATGTTTCATGGAAAGTGAAAATGACAGTATTGGGAAGACCTTAATAAATGTTGTCTGTCCTGTAGAAAAGACCGGAGCTCAAAGCACCGGGACGACAAGACGACGCACCGAGACAAACGACACAGGAAAGCAGCCAATCAACACGCCGTCACAAACCTTTCTCCGGCCACACAGAAAGCAGAGGGACAGGAGCCAACCGATGCGTCCACAATGCCTCAGTCTGAGGAGAATCCCCAGGCAGTGGAGAAACGGGGGCCGACCTGTCCGAGAAACACGGGCCAACGCTACTCTGCTGTTCTCCCTCCTCGAACCGCAGAGACAAAGCACCATATCACTTTCTCCCCAAGAAGTTAAGCAGTTATTCTTTGATTAATTGAAAGAAAAGCTGCTGCATCATCATCCAGAAAGCTAGATCTGGTTATGTGAATACAAGGAAGGGTGAGATGACCTTGACTGACTCCCACCAGCCATAAAGGGCTGCTTGCACACCTCGGAGGTCACACATGCCCTGGTTGAACAAGGCTGTGAGCTGGCACAGTATAAAAATGCCCTGTACTAGGCTGACACGACCAAAGCCAAATCAGAGAACAAAGTGCCGTTTCTGTTCAGAAGGGATTTGTTTATTGCATGTGTTCAGTTGAAAGTAGAGTGAATTTTGACATGCTGTTGAAGTCTGTTGGACCAGAAAAGCCAGGCTGAGATGTTTACATATACAGTAAATCCTTATAAAGTCCTGTTGTAATTCAGCATTAAAAATAGAGAAGCACATTCTATTATTTCATACCTCTGGGACTTTTTCTTTAACCTTTCCAGTAGAATTTGTGTTCCCTAGTAAAAATGTACACAGCTGAGCAGATAAATAAATGCACATTGTTGTATTGTCTTTTATTTAGTACAATTTGGTCAAAATTATCCCAGTTGCAGTGCTTTACTACCTGGTTTGTTAGCAAGAACATCACCTCAGTGGCTGCGTAGAATAATCTATACGGATGTTTTCATTAGTCTCATTTAGATGTTAAGTACAATGGCCACATTAAATTGACAGAGCTGAGAAACAATTACAATGTACAAGTTAAGGTCACACAGTTTATAAGTTCAGTGCAATAGGAAAAGCAGGCAAATGTTTCATTTGATAAGTATGTAAAATCAAACCATAAAGCAATGGTCATTGGACATAAACAGGGGTGTTAGATATTAGACAATACATCTATGATGATTAACAAACATTGAGTCACAAATACAAGCATAACATTTTAGTATACATGCACCATTCCGTAGAGGAAAGTCCAAAATAGGATGTAGGTAAAAAGACCTCCAACAAGGCCCCCGGTAAAGAGGAGTCGCCGAGATTTGAAGCACTTGTTCCACCGACGACCGGCCTTGAGGATGAGTAGAAGGGATAGTAGAAACGATGCGAGTAAATAAAATACAAAGCCGTAGAGCCCAGTTAAGCCAAGAATTCCTGCTGTTGCCCCAGACAGAGCTGACACAGATGTACGACAGTAGTCCAGAACCGCGGCGTTGCCCCTCACAGCAATCTCGCTTATAAATTGTGGTCCTTCCCGTTTCGCCATCACAGAAGCCATGTCTGTACGATACTCGCAGCGAGCGTGTCAAAGACTGTTCCACTGACGATCAAAGAAAGGGAATATAGTTACTGACAATGCCATGCTGCAAAATGGTTACGTTTTGCCGTGTTGCTTGCACGCTAACGCAATGTAATACTTAGCTTAGAGCTAAAAGCTATGCTACTCACCTTGTGTCTAGAAGAATGTATATTGTAACGTTATGATTTACTGCACGATCATTCAAACGGACATAGCTTGTATATCGACAAGTTGGTAATATGCCTAATATAAACAAAATAAATGTAATTTAGAGATGTAAAATTAATTTAGCTAAAAGCTTAATCGGGATTTCTGTCAGACTGAGGCGGCCATTTTGCACGAAATGCATGATGGGCATTATTGTACACGAGTTTGATTATTGGACTTCTTAATATTAAATAAATTGCTGCGTATTTTTGATGCTGTACATCTGTGTTTTCACTGTATTTATTTTACTTTTTATTTTGTTACTCGCGTTCCCTAACTTATTAAATAAGTTATTGTGAAAATATAAACTATTTCCCGATGACCTTTGGTGTAAGCTACGGTGTCCGTCTGTTTCCAAAATACCTACCATTAGTCTAACGTTACCCCACATTTTATTTACACATTTGTTTGCCTAAGTGAAGAAATATTACACTGAAATCACTATGGGCAAGTATGTACTCGGCATAGATATAGGAACAACTTCCATCAAGGCCGTTTTACTCGACTTAACTTCTAAAGCCGTTTTGGAGAACTCCAGTTTGCCAACCAAGGCAGACATCGTTGCTAACGGTGGATCAGACGTATGTGACTGTATGTAGCATATATGTTGCTGTAGTTTAGAGTACAGCCAATATGTTTTTCTAAAAAAAACAAACAACATGAATCTGTTTCCTTATTAAGCAGGTCAAGGAGCAGGACACTGGACAAATAATAAACGTTTTGAACAAGTGCATTGCTTCTTTGCCCGGAAATAAACTCAAGGATGTTGTTATGATTGGGGTGTCAGGACAAATGCATGGAGTTGTGTTCTGGAAAGCAAAATCAGGTACCAAGACAACGTTTTGTCCTATTTGTTGAATTTCTTTATTTTGTGTATTTATACATGTCATTGTATGTCAACATTCTGAATACCAATTGCCAGGCTGTGACTGGTCCAGTGGAAACTACTTCAGAGCCAGAGACACCAGTCAGCTGATCACCTGGCAGGATGGGAGATGTAACAGTGATTTCCTAGCCACTCTCCCTGCCCCAGACTCCCATCTCAGCCTAGCCACAGGTTTCGGTTGTGCCACAATCTTTTGGTACATGAGACACAGGTATGCATGGCAAACATGGTCTGACTAACATAAACCAATAAAATACACCTGCCTACCTATCCATATACCCCCACACATTAATTTATACACCCTATGAAAATGCTTGTTGTGTTTGTCTTGTGTTTGGATGCAGGCCTGAGTTCCTGGCTGACCTCACAGTGACAGGAACCATCCATGACTATGTGGTGTCGATGCTGTGTGGTTTGGAGAAATGTGTGATGACGGCACAGAATGCTGCCAGCTGGGGCTACTTCAACACTGCCACCAACCAGTGGAACAGGGACACGTGAGTGTGTTCTGAGTGGGACTAACATGATGCTTTTGTATTAGCATTAATATATGCATGGTGACAGCCACTACACCAAACGAGTCATACATTTCAATATGACGACGCCCTTGCATCCGGGTCCTAAAGATGACATCACGATATGTATATCATTGTGTGTATCAATGGAACTAACGTGGATGTCTGTGTGTGCATGCTGTAGTCTGAAGAATGCTAACTTCCCTGTGCACCTGCTCCCTGAGTGTGTGGAGTCTGGAAGCTTGGCTGGGCAGACGTGCTCCGAGTGGCATGGCATCCCGGCCCACACGCGGGTGGGGGCAGCTCTGGGAGACCTCCAGTGCTCCGTCTACTCCTGCATGACGGACGGGACGGACGCAGGTGAAGGGGTCGGAGGGGGCGTCCTCTCGCGGAGGCGGGGAGGGGGGGGTGGCCGTCTCGGGGTGCACGCTCGTCTCTCACGTCGTTCGTTCGTTCGACGCCGCCAAACACTGTTCTCCTTCCCTGGCAGTGCTCAACATCAGTACCTCAGCGCAGCTGACGTACGCCATGCCAGAGGACTTCAGGCCGCCGCCCGTCCCCGAGCCCGCCTCCTCCGTCTCCTACTTCCCCTACTTTAGGAACTCCTACTTGGCTGTGGCGGCGTCACTTAACGGAGGAAATGTCTTGGCCAGCTTTGTGGCGATGCTGAGTGCGTGGATGAAAGAGTTGGGTAAGTTGATTCGCCCACACTAACATTGCGACATTGTATATGTAGCTACCCCTTGGTGCTGTAAAAGGTCACATGATACAAACCATTTCATGTGTAAGAAACAGCTCCCCCTATTCTTGTCTGAATTGCCGCGCTTGCCTTCGGCTGCAGTTTGATTGACAGTGGTTTCACAAAATAGTCCATGGATGGGGTTGGCGCCCCTTTGCCAAAGGCGATTGATTGGAACATAATTGGGGGGAAAGTAGCTGGCCACTTCAGAATTAGAAATTGACATTCTACTGGCACTTTACCACTAATCTCACTGACCTGATTTCCCTGGTATTTCTCCTACCTACCCCCAGGGGTAGGCATGAGCGACTCCAGCCTGTATGAACAGGTGATCAGGTGTGCCTTGAGCCAGGAGAGCAGTGATCTTCGGGTGAGTCCCACCCTCCTAGGAGAGAGACACAGTCCACACAGCCTGGGCCAGGTGTCCGACATAGCCCCCTCCAACCTCTCCCTGGGCCACGTCACCAGGGCAGTGTGCCGTGGTATCCTGGAGAACCTCACCTCGATGATGCCCCCCGTGTCTCTGCAAGCGGCAGGGGTGAAAAGGATCATGGGTAGCGGGAGCGCCCTCTCTCGTAACGAGGTGCTGAGACAGGAAGTGGAGAGGGCGTTCCCTGTGCCAGTGGTGTACGGTGGAGATGTGGACTCTGCTGTGGGCGTGGCTATGGTACTCTGTGATCGATTCTGAACGTGACTGAACTCTCATGCCTACATGTCATTCCTGCTCTCGAGTCATATTGTGATTTTATGATGATTCTGCATTTGTGCATGTTTCTTGCATTATCAGTAATTCCAGTTGCATTCTGAAATACTTGACTGCTGTATACATTTATAAGAAATTCATCATAAATGGGTTTGGATGATGTGAATTTATAACTGTTAATAGCATAAATTGTATAGTGTGCAAGTAATGCACAGTGTCACTTTTGCAGTACAGATCAACAAAAATGATCTGTCAGCACTTTTGGACAGTGATTGTTATGTTGATTATCATAACTTCTATCAGTGGCTAGCTGGATTTTGTATGCGATAATTGCAAAAGTAAACCTTGGCAATTTCCCCACCACATTGTGCGGGCCATCGTTTTTATATAAATTAATCCATTATCAGTAATGCCATTTGCATAGTTTTAAAATCATCAAGCAAAGAAAGGAACAACACACACATTTCTGCTGACAGAAGTTTTCCGACCACACATCAAGTCATAGGACCATTGCTGTGCTACAACATAACATTGAGACACAATAGCATGTCTGTAAGAACGCAGGGCAGCCACACAGGAAGCTCTGCGAGGATGTTCTGAAGTCAAATAAGAAACAGTTACTGAGTGTTCAACTGATAACCTACTTCTGACAAGACACAGTGAGTAAATTATACTAATCCATATATACGTATCTTTTTTTTTTTACATGACTAATGTAAAGCTTTATTAATCTTTTCTGGGTCCAACATGCATATACGATGAAAAAGGTGAAACAAAATTCAGTGGACCGTCTTGCAGGTCGTACTTTAGATATAGCAGATAGCAGAGCCATTTTCATCAGACAAGTCCACCCTCCAGAACTTAGCTGGAGATCACATCTACAGTGCCATGCTATATTTTCAATCCTACTGTAGGGCCAAGTAGATCAATAGTCGAAGCCTAAATGCTCTGAGAGCTTCTGTAATGTGCTCTGCTATTCTCCAGGGATTGTCACTTTATCTCCCGACATCCTCCAACCCCTTTGACCTTATCCTCAGTCTCACAGACATCGTCGTCACACGCAGTGTTTCACGATAGAAAACATTAGATTTTCTTCCAGGGTTGGATTAACCTTCTATGTGTGAGTACAATGACAGCATGTTTGCGGTATTTGTTGGAAGTCTGTTCATGTGGCATGAAATGCTGTGTTGAAATGGCGTTATGAAACCGATGAGGGTGTTGATGATGATGGGTTTGGAATGATAACGTATGCTGAATATTTAGTACTGCTACTGGAATGGTGGGATAATTCAGTTGAGAGCGGGGTGTAGAAGCATGAAGCAATTTGCAGGTTAGAGAGAGAGTGTAACAAACACCTCAACATGGATAATAAGACTGAGTACATGAACACATGACGTGGAAATTGATCTAATGATTGTGATTAACATAAGCACATAGGAAACCTATTTTTTCCACAATACTGAATAGTAGAATGTCAAGATTTTTCCTGTCATCACTGGCACACTCTTAAACTGTAAGCATAACAACGTTATACATTTTGCATGGAGGATGTACATCGTAAAAAGATGTCAACTCGTTTGATAATAGTTAATTTGATCATTCACAGTGTTTTGTGTCTGCAATTTACCCTGTCATTTGGAACAGAGATGGTTAACTACAGAGCCAAGCAAAATAGTAAATAATCTTTCAAGCGAACCGTTTTCAATGTTATTTGATATATTTTGTCTGCAAAAGAGAAACAAATGAACATTGAATCGTGAGAGACGCCACATGTACGATGGTTACTGCAAGACGGCTATGCTGGCTTTGTGTTGTGTGCCTTCCAGCCAGGGTGGGGTTTACAGTAACCATGTCAGACCACAGAAACCTTGTCTTGTCTGAGTGATGGAAACCACTCCAAGCCCCAGGGGGCCCTGTCCACAAATTGTATCTAGCAAAATGGACACATGAATGATCAATCAAAGTGGCTATGGCGGTTTGTTTTACATTCATAATTAGGAATACTTTCCACATTTGTTGGACTTACCAAGATGCTTCAATAAGAGGAACTTGGTCACACGAATATCTTATGGAATAAAGTAGCTGAGTTCCCTGATCTTGTTCCGCCTCCCTGTTTTGTTTCTGCCTTCTGTGCCCTCGTTCCTGTCTTGTGGGCAGAAAAGGCCAGCGGTGTTTCGATCTCTCCACCTACCCCTTCCTCTTTCCCCTGGCACTGTCAGAGTGACAGACCAAACTTGTTCTAATCTGTCTCCTTTCAACTTATCTTGGTCTGTTACACGAAGAAGATAATGAGAAAGGTTTTGCTCTGAGTAAACCGCAAGGTTTCTTTAATCAATACCGTTCAGCTGAGGATCTTAAATAAACAACCAGAGGGAAATGGCCAACGAGTCATTTTGTGCATTCGCTTCTGTTGCTATAACTACTGATGAATAACTTGCTTGTTACTCACCATGGAGGAAACATCACATGTTCAAACACACGTCTCTATAAATGCCATCAGTGTGGTGTTATGACTCTCACAGAAACTTCCAACAATACATTTAAAGGGAAGCGACTATTTCAACCCAATACCACATCAGTACAACAATCAAAGACAATGTTACGGCAATGTTTTATGTGTATTATTTAGATGTTATCTGTTGAAACGAACAACACTGGGATGTCCTTACGTCCCCTGCAGGACATCAGTGTGAGAGGTCAGCATGAGCTTCCCAGAAGGCCCTGGGGCAACCCGCCCCTTCTCCCTGGAGACGGACGACAGGACCGACGAGGAGCGCAAAGCCCAAAGCCGTCATGGTGCCAAGGAGGACTTTCTGGGCTCTGCTCTGGCCATGGGCGGCTCCAAGGCACCCAAAGCCCCCATGGATACAGACTACCAGGAGGAACTGGAGGTGCAACAGCCCAAGATCAAATACAACCTCAACTTTTACAAGTGAGACACTCCATTCACTCCGACGCGTGACACTGACATCCACGTTATGTGGTTCCTGGCTCAACTGTGGGTCACATAGAGCTGAACAACAGTGCTGATTCTGTTTAGAGGATGCAGCTGTCTGGCCTGAGGTGTGCGTGTTTTAACGTTTCATGACGAAAACCAATCAAAGGATCTCTTGTTAAGGGGCCATCTTGGGTAGGGACAATACACGTCGTTCAAAAAGCTTTTCTGTAACTCACAAACATCTGTCATTTTAACTGTAGGGCGATGAAAGGAATGAAGGTGACCAAAGAGGAGATGAGCAACCGGTTTGATCTGAAGAAGCTGTTTCAGGCAGCAGCCAGGGGAGATGTCACCATGCTGGATGGGTTGCACGATTACCTCACCAAGACCATGAAAAAGCTTTCCCACTCTGAGTGTGAGGAGGATTGATTCTTGATTGAGTCCTGCTTGGTTGTGTGATCCATTTTTCGACAACAACAGTAGTGATTCAGTCTTGTGATGCTGCCAAATGTAATCACCCATTCGTGTCCTGTCCTGTTTCACAATCAGATCAATCGTACGGAAAGAATCCCCTGCTCAAGGCTCTTCTGAATCTTAAAGACCAAAGAAATGACACGGTGGAATATCTCCTAAACATTACAGAGCAGATGGGAGATGTAAAGGAATTTGTAAATGCAGCGTATACAGACAGTTATTATAAAGGTGATTTTTTTCTTTCTTTCTTCATATTTGTAATTCGGCCCATGTCAATAAATTGGGTTTCGTTCGCACATGATCCTTGAACAGGCATGATCACACGCTTAAGAGGTCTCATTCTTTTTGTGCATCCTACAGGCCAGTCTGCTCTCCATATTGCCATCGAGAGGAGGAGTCTCCACTATGTGAAGCTTCTGGTCAGTAAAGGAACAGACGTTCATGCCAAAGCCTGTGGGAAGTTCTTCCAGCGACAAAATGGACCCAGCTTCTACTTTGGTGAGTAGGTGACCCTTTCGGCTGTGTCGCAGAACTTTGGCACCCCCCTCTGGACAGCAACCGTTACTGCCTCCTGTTCAGTCTGAGGAGTTGCAGTCAGAGCAAAAGGGAAAATTGTACCCTTGGTTATTGTCTGAATGAAAAGGTCTTTATTTGGGGCTCAAACCTCCATGCTTTCAAGGGGAGCTGCCGCTGTCCCTGGCTGCCTGCACCAACCAGAAGAACATAGTAGACTTCCTGATGGAGAACGAGTATCAGAGGGCGAAGGTGGAGGAGAGGGACTCCCTGGGTAATACGGTGCTACATACGCTAGTGGTGGTGGATGACAAAGACCAGCAGAACACCGAGTTCATTGTCACCATGTATGATCACATCCTCACCAACACCGCCCGTCTCTACCCCAATTTGAAACTGGAAGACATAGAGAACGAACAGGGACTGACGCCCATCAAACTAGCCGCCAAAATGGGCAAAATCGGGGTAAGGACTAGGACATATATGGATATATATATAGGTATGATAAACGACAAGCTAAGTTTGTTCATCCTCCCAAATAGTTTGTACTTCTGGTACATGAGTATGGCAATTTCTCATTCAGGGACTGTTGTTCATCCTGCAGGTGTTTGAGCATATTTTGCATCGTGAGTTCCACCACCAAGAGACCAAACACCTGTCTCGTAAGTTCACAGAGTGGGCTTACGGGCCTGTTCATTCCTCCCTCTACGACCTGGACTCCCTGGACTCCTATGAGAACAACTCTGTACTCAAGATACTCGTCTATGGCAGTGACATTCCTGTGAGTCACAGGAAGTCTCCAGAACCATGTGATTGAACACTTCTCTGTCCATGATAATGACACACTGTAAAGGGGGGGAAAGAATCTTCTATGGTTTTCAGACAGTTTATTCATGTACTTAAAGCCTGTTCCCTTTTTTCAGAATCGTCATAAAATGCTCCAGATCGAGCCTCTGAACAGGCTTCTGGAGGACAAGTGGGAACGGTTTGCCGCACGAATTTTCTTCTTCAACTTCCTGGTTTACGTGTTTTACGTGTCTGTCTTCACGGTCACCTCTTACAACAGGAGGAAGGGCAAGGTGAGGCTTTTGACAGGTCCCATCAAAGGGGCGTCTGTAGCTCAGCAGGTAGAGTGGGTTATGCACTAACCACATGATCCCCAGCCCCTCCTGTCAGGGTGTAGAAGTCTCCTTGAACGAGACACCGAACCCCATGTTGCTCCTGATGGGCAGGCCTGCGCCTTGCAAGGCAGCTCTGCCCTCATCCATGTGGGAATGGGTGAATGAGAGCCCAAAACATGGAAGTGCTTAGAGTAGAAAAGCGCTATTCAAGTGCTGTCCATTTACCATTTACCGTCAACCGATATTATTATACTGCCAATGGCTATTATTAAATCCACTTTGGCAGGTTCACAACCGTCCTTCAAATCTCGAAGTAAGATCATGCATCAGATATTTGTATTAAAGGTATCTTTTCAAGGATTTAGAATAATTGCTTTTGTCTTTCTCTGATATACAGCCCCGTTTCTACATTCAGCACACCTGGGAGGGATACATTCATCTGGCGGGTCAGATTTGGGTAGCGTTGACATCTGTGTTTTTCTTCATAGGAGGGGTATGTCTTCTACCTGCAACACTTCACACATTTAACAAGACATTCTGAAGGGACAATTTACATGAAACATCGTCACACAACTCGAGATTAAAAAACCATGATCAAATGTTCCAAACACATAATGATGTTTCCTTCCAAAGATCCTAGACTTCAAAAGAAAGCATCCAAATCTGCAGAGTCTGGTGATTGATGGATACTGTGACATCCTTTTGTGAGTTTCCCGAAACCTTTCTCCGCAGAAAAAGTGTTTGTTCCATGCGTGTGCCCTAGGCAGCTTTTTTTTTTTTTTTTTTTTACAACAAAAACACACACACACATAACACACATCCCACCACAAAACTCTTTGTAACAAGCCTGAGTCAGACAAAATCCACATTCTTCATCTTTACATCGAAAGATAATGTGGCTAGGTTGTGTGCGAGCTACACAGCTGATATCGTGTCTAGCAGCTTTGTGCATGTGTAGGCCTCTCGTATTTTGCATTGCTGTGTCAGAGGGCCCCTGGGCTGATCCTATCCCCTGCTTGGTAGTTTCCTGCAGGCTGTTCTCTACATCATTTCCTCAGTGCTGGATTTCTGTGGGAGGGAAGAGTACCTTGGGTTTCTGGTGCTGTGTCTGGCTCTCAGCTGGATCAACTTGCTGTACTTCTCCAGAGGGTGTAAACACATGGGCATATACAGTGTCATGATCCAGAAGGTACCGCCAGGGCATGTCACACTCCCACACACACCGTTTCACAGCCAAAGGGCATATCCGCAATGTGTGAACGACACAGCATTTGGCGTTTGTGATACACTCTTGCGAAGGCTAATCTCCTCTCTCTCTCTCTACCTCTGTGTTTTTTCCCCTCTGTAGATGATCATAAGCGATATCATGCGCTTTCTTTTTGTCTACATCGTCTTCCTTTTCGGGTTTTCAGCAGGTATTTCATCTCCCATCTCTCCTCTGTCCCCTCTGCACACTGGGACAAAAATACTGCCTGTCAGCGCCTTATGAATTCACGATGAATGTGCATTGTTCTGTTCAACGCTCTCTAACACAAACAAAGACCTGTCACATTTATCAATGACTTTGCCCTTATACATTTTTTTTTCCAGACAGTGAGAACACTCAGCAAGACAAGAGTAAACAATACGAAAGAAAACAGCCACATCCCCGTCAATAGGCTGTAACGCCTTCTCTCCTCTCCCCAATAACAGCCGTGGTGACGCTACTGGTCGAGCCTACAGCTAAGAACGAGACCGCCAAAAGTGGCCGCACCTTCTACGCGGCCAGCGAGGATGAGACGTGCACCAAGGTCAAGTTCGAGAGCCTCTCCTACACCACCCTGGAGCTCTTCAAGTTCACCATTGGCATGGGAGACCTGGAGTTCACGGAGAACTACAAGTACAAGGAGGTGTTCTACGTGCTCCTCATCTCCTACATCGTGCTCACCTACATCCTGCTGTTAAACATGCTCATCGCACTCATGAGCGGCACAGTGGCCGAGATCTCCAAAGACAGTGCCAGCATCTGGAAGCTACAGGTGAACTTGAGAGCACTTCCTGTGCCTGTGCCTTTCCCCCATAAACAGTTACGTTTCAAGCATTTTGATATCTCGTCTATGGCAGTGACATTCCTGTGAGTCACAGGACGAAGCAGACGCTTCGTTATCCAAAGTGATTTAGACTTGCGACCTTTCGGTGTGCAGTCAATTGCTCTGAGTCCTGAGTGATACCCAACTCCATACTGGTTGTATTGTCAAAGGACAGAACAAATATGTACTGTATGTGTGTGTCCAGAGGGCCATCACCATCCTAGACCTGGAGAGGAGTCTGCTCCACTGCCTGAGGAAGAGGTTCCGCTCTGGGGTGGAGAAGGACCTGAGCTCTGGGGGGGAGTTGGACACAGAGTCAGAGCAGAAAAAGGACATTCGCCGGTGTTTCAGGTGGCTCAAAGCTATTTACTTTGTCAAGTTTGGATTTTCCGTGTCAGTAGCTTCATGTGGCATCTATCATCTATGGAACAATTTTAACAATCGTGCATGTGAATACATTCCAGAACTGTATCGGGCATGAAAAAAGAATGACTCCGCAATGTTGACAAAATGATTAAACATAAAACTAAATCAGTAGGGACTAGATAACAGTATCAGCAAAACATGACGAACTTTAACGGCGCGCCTCACGATCAGCTGTGAGTGGAATTGAACGAGTGCGGTGAATAGTAGGCCCTACCTACACAGCGAACCTTCTGATTCCTCTTGACGGCTGACTGATGTGTCATAAATCAGTAATAATTGGAGCATGTGTCCTCTGTTGTCTTAGAGTGGAGGAAGTCAACTGGGACAAATGGAACACGAACCTGATGATAATCAATGAGGATCCGGGGAGTTCTGATTCAGCCAGGCAACCTCTTCCGACTAACAGCCCTCGGGAGACAAGTATGTATACAGAATAACGCAGTAAAAAAAGAAAAAAGAAAGTAAAATCGTATATTGTGGTGATACGCGTACTGATAAAATAACGACGAAAGGGGCACTAGTTGGGCTATGTTTTTACTAGCGACTTTTGTCTCGTGTCCACAGCCAGGACCTGGCGAGGCATCCTGAGGGAGGTCAGTCGACGGCGGCAGTGGCCCCGGCCCCGGAGTCGCCAGTCCATTCCCGAATCCAGAGAGATGTCCCCCCTATCCGCCAGTCATGTTTGAGAGTAGACACATAAGCCCTGATCCCCTGCATTATTCTCTCCTCGTTGCTTTTCCCCTCCCAATAGACTGGCAGACCGGGCTACCAGCTGGATTCATTTTGTTTCACTACGCCTGACTGGTCCATGAATCGAACAGAATGTTAGCTTGGTATAGCAGACTATGCGTGTGTCACCTCACAAAAAAGCTGTTACCACCTCATACTTGCTAATTGTGAAAGCTGTCATGTACTGATAAAATGACTCTAATACCTCAGGAAAATATCACTTGACCATCCAAACCAAGTTTCCGTGACACCCAAATACAGTAGTTGTTGAATTTTTACGAAAACCCTACAATTATTTGCAAAGGTAATGATTATGTATTCAAAATAATAGGGCGAATATATAACAATGTGTTACTTTGTATAGAATAACCGACTGCCAAGTCCTTACCGCTCCTTGTTTCCCAGAAACAAGAGATTGGTTACTTCCTATCAGTCTGAAACTGAGCAGGTTTACTCCCCCAAATGTCCTCAGTTCCCCTGTCATCAGAGACTATTCAATCCAGCTGCTGTTATGACTGCACCCTGCATTGCTCAAAATTCTTGACGGAGCGACGCTATACCCAGACAGTCCCTCCTACTGCGAGCTCTTTATAGAACACTCATTTCCATCACTGCTAGACAGCCCAAAGCCAACTGCAGCCAGCCTGTCCTGCAGACTTCACGGCTTACTTTGTCTACCCTCCTGCATGCGTCTCACATTGGCTGGCTTGGAATTGCAGGATGAAAGCATCGAATGAAACGATAACTGATTATTTCCTACGTCGCTGTTCAAATCAAAGGTACTCCAGCTGAAACTCAAAAGACGCGGTTCTGGGGAGGATTGTACGGTATTAATCTAGCACAACTGCTAAGTCATGCAGATATAACAGCTTGAATACAAATGTGAGGTTACAGTAGTACCTTATTTGATAGCCATTTGTTTGCAGGAAGGTAGCAAGTTCAAAGGTATGGAAAATGAGTTAAAAGACAGGCAGCGACAAACAACAGAACTCCTAGCAAAGCATAAATTAGAACTTTATTTTATTATTACAATATTACAAAAGAGTAGCACAACTCTCACACTCTCGCCTCATCTGTCAAAAAGCCACAGAGTGTCACGCCAAAGAAAGGCTGGTGGACCTTCTTCCATTTCACAGCAATAGTACAAGAAATAAAGAAGGAAAAAAAAAGAACAAAAGATTTAAATAACAAGCAAATCAAGTATTATAAATAGTCACAATGCAAACTGAAGCTTTGAAACTCTGAAGAAAAAAAAGTGTTGTTACAGCCCAGTAACTAGACAAAGCTTTAAAATAGAATTACAAAATATTACTCCATTTCCTGTTTTCATAATAAAGTATCACTAAGGAATTGCTTTTTTCTTTTTCTTCTATCAAACAAAACTTCATTAAAATAAAGTCAATTATAACAAAAAGAGAAATTGCTTTTCCTCTGTATTCTTGCAATACTCACTCTCATTATCATCATTTTGGGTTCATTATAACCATGCTTGTTTTCAAAAGGAAAGTCCAAGGACCGAATACTTAAGGCTTTTTAAGGGCTGTCAGGGAAGGGGCCAAACAGGGTGTGGGTTTCAGTGTGTTCCCCCACGCATACATCTGCTAACATACACACATATATTCTGATACACACACACACACACACACGCACACGCACGTTAACCCACATTAGCAGGCAACATTCATCCACAATCATTACACTTTAAAGTTACAGTAGTATAGTAGGTAAGCCAGTGTACAATAAAATAAACAATGCATTTGCTGTTTCACTTTAACTTAAACATCCTTTTGTATACCTCCAAGTGATCTTGCAAGTGATCAATTTGGTCTTTTCAAGCACACTTCAAATCAGAATCAGTAGCAACTACGCCTAACTTGAGCTACCTCAATGATTTCAACAAACTCTGATTTGGTTCATAGTTAGTTTCTAAATGACATTAGTAACAACTCCTTTTCCACTGCAGTAGCAAGTTTAGTCCTGTGAACTAGTCCACCCCCCACCCCACCCCCTCTTCAACAAACACCTGTAAAACACAACATCTCATTTCAACAATTCAAGTAATAGTTTTCGGGTTCAGAAAAAAAAGAGAGAAAGAAATTAAACCAGCACAAAATGGCACATCTTTAAAAATCAGTTTGTCCTCAAATATTTGACTTTGGCCATCTAAGGCTTCAGATTGAACCCATTTAATTTCTTTGTACCCCCGTCCCCCACACACTGGAAAGAAAGAGAGGAAAAAAAACAAGGATTTCACAATCATGCTGCCAAACTCATTGGCATTGGTGAAAAAGACATGGGTTTGTAACAGTCACCTGAATTCATTGCAGCATTGTGAGCAAGAGAGCGTCCGGCCCAGTCTGCCCTTCAGGTTCCTGCAGGATCTAGATGTCTCGACTCTGTACAAACAACCTGATTAGACACTTCAGAGACAGCGAGGAATCAATCTGTAACAGTGACCTGATTCAAAACAGTCCTATTTCACAAATAAATTATTAAATTTCGAAAAGAAAAACAGCTTCTTTGTACATGTGCATACAGCAAGCCTGCCCATAAGTACTTTGTAGCGTCCAGTGACTGACAGGTTTGCACTGAAGAATTAATTACCTTTCGTCAGCTGCGACTTCAAGGGGAAAGTGTATTATATTCTTGTATTTAAACTCGGCATCACTATGAGTTTCACATGTAAACACAAAGAGGGAATTAGTCGCTTGTCCGACAAAAGTCGCTAGTCTGAGCAGAGGAATCCCGACATGAATCTGTAAGAACATCAAGATCCTCAAAAGAAGTTCTGTGAAGATTCAGATTTCCTTCATCGTCTGCAGGAGACATCTTTCATGTGTAAAAAGAAAACTTTAAGGACAGGTCTGAAGTCCAAAATAACTCAGGATCCTTCAGATCCAGGCACACTGAGACAGGTGGGATTGGGAGAGAGGTCTGGGAATGACGACAATCACATACATAAAAAAGTTCCCTAAAGTGCCTGGTAAAAGCACTCGTTTACAAAATCAATTGATCACTTGCAAGATTGACTACAAAAAAAAACAAAAAAAAAACACTGCTTTATTAAATATATTCATTTGTCCTCTTTCAAACGTTGGCGGCCATTTACTGAATTTATTCATTTCATGTTTTTCCCTCTTAAGACTGAAAGAAGGTTGTTTTGATAACTGCTGTGTAGACAAGGCCCTAGCTTATCTGTACCCTGGGTGCTGGACGTGAGAAGGTCGACCGTCTCCGGCCTCCGGGCCCACCCGGTTCATGGGAGGCCTGTGCATCTTGCCCATCAGCCCCAGATTCTGATCTCGGAAGCAGGGCGTCTGGAAGTCCCCGCCCAAATAATCTGCCGTTTGCATCAGAGTAGTCTGTCCGGAGGAGCCCGTCCCTGGCCTGTAATGGCCCCCCCCCCCGGGGGGGGCACAGTCTAAGGTGGCGGCCCCCCCCGGGTTGCCCCCGTGGAATGGCATGGCCAGGTCCTGGGACCCGGAGCTGTCGCTGTTGGGCGTGGGCAGGATGCTGCTGTTCCAGACGTGGGGCTGAAAGTAGTGGCCGTTGGTGTAGTGGGCCATGGGGCCGGGCATGCCGTTGTTGTTGTTGACGGGGGGCGAGGGGGTGGGCTTCTCCAGGGGGGGCTTCAGGGCGTAAGGCTGGCCCACGCACAGCTCCGGAGGGTAGCCCAGGCCCTTGCAGGGGAAGCCGGGGTCCCTCGGGGGATGCTTGCAGGGGTGGCCCCCGCCGTCCTGCATGTGTTGGAGCTGAGCCAGCTGGTGCTGATTCCAAGAGCGCATTTGTTGCTGCTGTTGGTGGTTGTGTTGGTGTTGTTGATGTTGTTGATGTTGTTGTTGATGATGATGCTGCTGTTGCTGCTGTTGATGATGATGATGTTGTTGTAGCTGCTGTTGGTGGTGCTGCTGCTGCTGCTGCTTGATATCATTGTGATAGACAGGCATGCGGTTCATGGCGGCCATGTTGGGTGGGGGGTGGCCCACAGGGGCTGCGGCGTTGTCTGCGGGGCCCATGACGCAGTTGTGTGGGGGCAGGCCGGGACCGTTGGGGCCACTGCCGTGCATGGACACCCTGGAGCTGGCGTTGATGAGCAGGTTCCGGCTGATGGGGCTGGGGTTGGCGATCTGCCCCTCGCACATGGACGTGGCACTGGCCCCCTGGGCCCGCGCCTGGCAGAACTGGTTGATCTGGTGCACGATGGTGCTCAGGTCGGCCTGCCGGCCCTGGTGCAGGCCGGCCGCCATGGAGAGAGGAATGGTTGAGGTAGAGACGGTCACGTTGGGGGGCGCGTCGCCATCCGGCAGCTTCCTGCCCCCCTGCAGGCCTGGAGGGGGCTGCGGATGGTGCTGCTGCTGCTGCTGGAGCTGGAGGGCGGGGGGCTGGGCGTGGGCGGACATAGTCTGGGGTCGGGGGTGCTGGGATAAGGGGGGTGGGTGTCTGAGGCCCTGGCCTTGCGCTTGGCCCTGCAGAGTTTGTAGAGTCTGGGGGTGGGGGGGCAGGCTCTGCGGGGGCCGGGGCCCACCCGGCGGGTGGTGGAGAGTTAAAGTGCTGGCCGAGGAGGCTGCGTAGGGCCCCGCGGGGGGGTTCATGATCACCTCGGAGTGCAGGCGGACCCGGCTGCCGTCAAAGTCCTTGAGGATGCCCTTGACGAGGGGCGCCTTGACGACGGCCAGGAGGCCGGCCTTGACGCTGGCCTGAGAGGGGGGGTAGGGGCTGTAGCGCTGGCCTGAGGTATCCAGCCCGTTGACCGTGCGCCGCACGTGGTTCCTCTGGGGGACCTTGACGCTGTTGGGGAAGATCTTGATGGTCAGGGGGTTGTTGGCGACCTTCTTAGCATAGGCATCCAATTCTGCAGGGGTCGGATACTGAGCGGATCTCATCCTCTGTGTAGTGTCCCCTGGGGAGACAGACGGACAGATAGATGCAAGCGAAGGATAGTGGGGGAGGACAGGGAAGAGGGGGAGGACAGGAGGGAGAGATGAGACCATGAGAAAGAGAAAAGCAAAACGAAAGAGAAAACGCGTTAACGCAGGTCAAATACTCCCAAAGAAATGGTTCCGCTTTTTTCCCCCAAGCCCCCCCCCCCCACCTCACCCCCCTCCCTGTAAAAAGAGCAGACGTATTGGTAATTGAACCTCATTTGACAGGAACCTGACTCTCACACCTCCCTCTCACCTCAGAGCTTCGCCCACACGGGAGATGAGCCCAGCCCGCGCTCACGCCTCAAAGAGGACGGAGGCGGTTTTTCCGATCTCTGCCGGGAGCGGCGCGCACCAGTCCGCATTCCCGACGGCTGAGCCAGAGGCTCGGGGGGGGGGGGCGGAAAACTAGACAAACAGCGAGGGTCTCTGTTGCGGGGGATGAGAGGCGGACGAGGGAGCTGGGCTGTGTCCAACGCTGCCACCTCACAGGCCGGACAAAGAGGAAGGAGGGGGGAGGTGGGGGGGGCAAACAGGCAAGGAGTTGAGAGAGCAGAGCTCCGTGACCGGCACAATCTCACGGAGCAGCCTACCCCCTGATCTGCGGCCTGGCCTGGCCTGGCCCTCAGCCCCTTGATGGAGACACATGTCTGCCACAGCTGCTGAACACCTTGGCTATATTTAACACACGCCTGGGCGACAATGTCTCTGTGTGTGAGAGAGAACGTGCGCCGGCCTATTGAGAAAAACAATCGTGTGTTGTGTGTGTGACGTACCCACTCCCAGGTGTTGTTATACCTTGTGTGCGTTTGTGCGTAAGACACATACACCCACTGTTGGTACCACAGTGTTTCCATGTTCTGCATCCGTCATCTGGGTTGAGACGTGCAGCGCTCAGACTCCCAAGTGAGAGTCAGCGATGAGTCAACGAGGGGATGGTACATATCGCAGCTCTGATCTGAGAACAGGAGCAGCCCAGTGCCCAGCAAGCTCCCCCCCCCCCCGGCAGGGCCCGGGGGCCCCGGGTGCCCCCCACACCCCCGGCCACCAGTCTGCCTGACCTACATACACACCCACCCAGACTGAGGCCACAGACAGCCACAAGACAGGATCCAACCCTGTCGCTGGGATATGAAGTGAAGGTAGCATGCCCTTCCATCTGTTTGCTTTCCTGCATCCAATAAAAGAAAGAACGACAACCTCGTGTTTTCATCAAAATCTTTATTTGATTTGGGGACGCTGGGGGACTGTTGCCGTCGGTGTCCTTTATTAGGTGAGAACCTGAAATGTCAAGCCGGGTCTTTCTAGACTTGTTAAAAACATTTGTCAAATGGGTTAGTGACGGTGAACCAGTTTTGTCCTGCAAGTCTCTCCTCATTCAGCAGACAGACTGGCTGTTGGTTGAGGCTGGGGCTGGGTCTGTGGCTGGGGCTGAGGCTGGGAGGACTTGACACGGTGGCACCAGGAGTCACGCCAAGTGGCTGATTAATCCGCTGTCTTACTTGTGGGCAGAAAACAATGGGTGGCAATGAGGGGGCTGGGTGGTGTGTGGGGGTGGGTGTGGGGTGTGGGGCAGACAGGCAGACAGACAGAGCGGGGGCGGCTGTCCTGTCTTCACGGCTCCCCTCTGCTGATGGCAGCCTCATTAATGCAGGGGTCTGGACCAGGGAGTTTGAGCTTGACACGCTCCATCACTGACCGCTCCTGTCCTCTCCCCGGCTGAGCGGCTGGGTGGGCAGAACACGGACAGACGGACGGACGGACGGCAGCCCTGCGGAGGACGTCACCTCGGCTGCTCCCGTGACAGCCGAGACTAATGACCTCCGTCCCTTGCCTGTCTCTCCTCCAATCAAAAGGGAGGCCGACCAAATAAAACGCCACACTTTCATTACCTTCGCTCCCGAGTGTGCGTGGGTTTAGAGGACACTGGGGTTGGCATGCAGCCTTCCTTGTCGTTGCCAAAGGCTCTTTTACAGTACACCGGTAAGAGGGTGTAGCAAGACAAGGTCAATCCCAATTACAAGATATTCCAATCAACGGAGAGAATGTTACATTTTGTCAAGTTAATCCTGCCGTCCGCAGCAAGCCTTCAAGGCAAATGCCCACTAAACAGACATTAAACTAAGAGTTCAGACTGCCAAAATAAAGATATTGTTGAAGTTGACTTTAAAGTAAGGAGCATGTGCGTACACCACATTATTGTGGTACGAATCTGGCAATCCATAAATAACCAGCTGCAGCTGAAATATGCAAAGGACAAACAACAGTGCCTGGCGCGGAGCGGCGAATCAAATGCTTCGGGGCGGCCGGGTCGTGTTCCTCAGCGACGGCTTCGCCGACCAGTCCAGACAGGACTGCTGCACACGGTGCCCGACGTCCTACATTTGGGATCTACGGTGGCCTGGTGGGTCCAGGGCCCTGGACGGGGAGCCCCGAGGATGAGGGAACCCCTCCGTAGGGGTTCACCAGGGAGGTCTGGGAGGAGCCGGCCCTCCAGATGAACAGATCACCACGGCAGGGTCGGACCAGGCCGGCCCGTGCTTTTATGACCCAGCCTTGAGTCGTGAGAGAGAGGCCCAGTGTTCCAGCACGAATACAAAAGTTCCGGCGGGCGCTAATGAGTCCTTATCATGTTCCAACCACAGTTTAGAACCGAACGAGATTCAAACTGCAGGGGGCAGGAGCTCACGCTGCTGTTAATGACAATTTTCACACAAGAGCAGGAAACTGGATCAGAGACTTCAGTGTCATGCAGCAAAGACAATTAAGTCCTCCACCCCCCCCCCTCTCTCTCTCTCTCTCTCTCTCTCTCTCTCGCTCTCTCTCTCTCTCTCTCTCAACAATCGTGGAGGCTTATGAAGCCGGCAAAGAAAAATGTAGGTTAGCTTAGTTTCTCAGATGGCTGGCGTCCCTGTGCTGCTAGCCCTCTCTATATATGAACAACCCGTCCACGACGAAGGCATGGCCTGTTCAAATCATCTTTTTTTTTTTTTTCGCACACATTCGGCAGCGAAAGAGGCAATACGGCTGCAATGAGGAGAAACAAAAACTGCCAAGCAAGTGAGACTGAGCCTGACAACGCACAGGCCAGCACACGACGCTCGCGGCGTTAGCGAGGCGCACGGGAATACAAATTGACGGCTCACGGCGACATCCACCCTCTAACCAGCCTCCGCGGGAATAAGTCATCCGGCGGAATTAGGATTTCATGTGACTGCTCGTGTCGAACACCGATTTCTTCCCCCCACCTTATGAGATAACCACTTCTTTTCCAGAGTCAAGCTGTCAAATGAGCTCTGAGGCCTAGCGAGGGATGAAGCCCCCCCCCCCCCCCGGGACCGCCGAGTGCTCGGCGCGCACGGACAGCCGGGAGACAGACGAGCGCACGTCACCAGAGAGGGGGGCCTCGCCGGTCCAATCCCAGCCCCGGCAGACAGGGCTCCAGCTGAGGCACGAGAAGCCTTGTGGGACACGTGGCCCGGAGCCTACACGCACACACACACACACACACGTCTTGGGAGATGCTCCGCAGGGGCCTCCTGGCAGGGAGCCAGGGGAGGAGACGAGAGGATTCGATGTTTTTCTGTCGTTTCAGTTGTTTTTTTGAAACCACCCGGCCCAGGAGGGCCGTTTGACGAGGCAATCAACCCCATGATGTGATAACACCGTGGCCCTGGGTGTCTAAGCATCCTCCCTTATCAATACTGAGAGGATGAAGAGAGAGAGAAGCGAAAAAGGAGAAAAAAGAAGAAGGAAGAAAACAGCCGAGTGGAAGAGAAAAAAAAAAGGACAAGCATAAACTCCAGGGGGGGGGGGGAGAAGACGACAACACCCTGTGGAGCGACGAGCAGCCTGCTCAATCACACTAAACCGATAACGCGCCATCTGACTGGACAGCCTGTCACAGGTCCACAGCCCCCTGCTCTCCCCGCTGTGACGCGTGCCGGAGGGGGAGGGGACCCCGAGGAGCCGCCGGCCCCGGTCACCGGCCTGCGACATGGCCACCGCGGCTGGCACTTAGCGGGCTCCCCCGCGCCTGCCGTACTCCCGGGGCCACGCTGATTACAGTGATTCTGAAATTACAGTCTTGATGAGCCACGCCGACACAGAGAGAGAGAAAGCGAGACAGAGAGAGGGAGAGAGAGAGAAAGAGGGGGAGAGCGAGAGACAGAAACAGACAGAAAGAGAGAGCGCGCCAGGAGGAAAGAAAGCAGAAGGAAAAAAAATGGGAAAAGGGAGACGGTCTTGTAATCAAAAGCGGAGCTGAGATTCCTCCACCGTAGAGGAACCTTCTCTAGAACCCATCTGGCCTTCAAGGAAGGTGGGGGCGGGGGATAACAGCTGGACCAGGGCTGGGCCTCGGCTCTGGATGAACAACGCGCGCGCCCGAGTGTCACCTAGGAGGAGCAGAATCAACCAGAGAGAGGACTTCGACGGGTCCTTCTGGGCCCAACCAGATGGGGACACACATGTAGGATTCATAAGAAGCCCATAACTGCGCCTCGCGCTCTCCCAATCCATTGACCAATCAGCGAGTGCCGTGCTCCTACCCGTGATTACAGTGGGCCCGTCGCAGAGAAACATCTGACGACGGTGGTTCCAATAAGCACCTCCCCCCCCCCATGGCGAGGAGCTCCCTCTCTACCTTGACAATAAAGAGGATTTATGAAGAGAGCTGGGGGCTCTGAAAGGTATGAGCCAGGCATCCCCACCCTGCCAGTGGGGGGCGGGGGCGGGGGTCACGTGGGAGGGGCAGGCGAGCGAGGACGGCCGCGACGCCGGCTCCCTAACCCCCACCCCCTCTCCTCGCTGTGTTTGGGTGCGTCCGTCGGCCTGGTTTCCCGCGGCGTTCCCCCGACCCGACGGGATCTTCTCCTCGTTATCGACGAAAACGCCCCCCCCCCCCCCCCCCCCCCCACACACACCTTGGGAGACGAGTGTTTGAGGGGGGAGGGTGGGGGCGGAGAACGTTCCCCAGCGAATGATTAGTGCAGTCTCTCCTCCTCTTTTCCTTTGAGAGGGATCTGTAGGACAGGGAGCTGAATGGTCCCCATCCTCCACAGAAGGGTTCCCTCCAGCTGAGAAGGAGCTGCTGTGCCCCGGCAGAACATTCCCTTCCGTCCGACTCTCTTCTGGTTTCTAGCACAGAGCTGTTACTCATAAAAAGGGACCGGGGTTGTTTATCTGATGTGGGCTGAGAGGGACTCCAGCAGCCTGGTGTGTGTGTGTGTGTGTGTGTGTGTGTGTGTGTGTGTTGCATGGTGGTGTGTGTGTGTGTGCTGGATGATTGTGTGTGTGTGTGTCACTTACATTTCTGAAGTCCAGTGTTCATCTGCGTGTGGGGGAGAAGCTGGAGGGAGAGGTCACCTGGCCGCGGCAGACAGGCCAGCATTTCACACCGACACTAATGCAACATGGGACAGCTCCTCCTCACACTGCAACAAGGGGAGGGAGAGAGAGAGGGAAACAATGAGAGGGAGGAAAGAGGGAGGAGGAAAGAGAGAATGAAAGAGAAAAGAGAGAGGGAGGAAAGAGAGAGACAGAAAAATGGAGGAAAGAGAGAGAAAGAGAGAGGTTGGAATTTGAGAGACAGAGAGATGGAGGAATGAGAGAGAAAAGAGACAGGGAGGAAAGAGAGAGACAGAGAGATGGAGATGGAGGAAAGAGAGAGAGAGGAAAGAGAGAGAGGAGGAAAGAGAGAGACAGAGAAATGGAGGAAAGAGAGAGAAAAGAGAGAGGTTGGAAAGAGAGAGACAGAGAGATGGAAATGGAGGAAAGAGAGAGAGGGAGAAAAGAGAGAGAGAGAGGTTAGAAGTCAGACATGACCGCAGGGCCACACATGCTACATGGAGATACAGAGCGGTGGCCAGACGGGGCTAGCACTTCTCTCCCTGTCCTCCCTCCGGGCTTCAGAGAGGGGTGGGACATTACCTTTCAATTACAAACCAATTCTCAGCTGGAGCGCCAGGTAAGGTGACATTTTATGCGGCTAACAACTTCAATTAAACATCAAACAGCCGAGGTCAAAAAAAGAAGAAAAAAAAAAGAAATACATGAAGAAAAAAAATTGCAGACCAAGCCAGAGAGGGCCTGGTAGCCTTTAAATAACTTTCCCTCTCCCAAAAACCCTCCCTCACCCCCCCACCCTCCCTCACCCCAACACCCTCCCTCACCCCCCCACCCTCCCTCACCCCAACACCCTCCCTCACCCCCCCACCCTCCCTCACCCCAACACCCTCCCTCACCCCCCCACCCTCCCTCACCCCCCCACCCTCCCTCACCCCAACACCCTCCCTCACCCCCCCACCCTCCCTCACCCCAACACCCTCCCTCACCCCCCCACCCTCCCTCACCCCCCCACCCTCCCTCACCCCCCCACCCTCCCTCACCCCCCCACCCTCCCTCACCCCAACACCCTCCCTCACCCCCCCACCCTCCCTCACCCCAACACCCTCCCTCACCCCCCCACCCTCCCTCACCCCCCCACCCTCCCTCACCCCCCCACCCTCCCTCACCCCAACACCCTCCCAGTGTGGGAGGCCTTACTACCCGTGTGCTGCCTCAACAGGGCCTGGGCAGGGGACCTGAATGACACCAGCTCACTCAGTGAGAACACACTGGAGAGGGCAGTAGATGCACGGTGCTACACTCCCAGATCGATACCAGGGCCTCACGCTCCACACACAAACCTGCCTTCTACTTTCGGTGGCCTTGAGAACAATGGGAGGGAATTGCCGAGAGGAAAAACAAAAAACACAAACATAGCGCCTGTGTCTAAGTGGCTGCCACCTTGAGCGCTAACGTGCCGCGATAGAGAGCAACAGCGTCAGACCTCCGCTCTGCTTCACTCGCTACTGTATTCAAAACGGCACAGATGCTTTGCTTAAGCAGCACGGGGAGGGGAGGAACCGTCAGGGAGCAAATGAAGTCCCCAGAGCGCGGGCCCTTCCCCCTGCTCGCCCGGCGTCCGTTGCCGCGGCGGAGGAGAGCGGCGCGGACAAAACGGGGCGTTCGGAAGAAGAAGATGAGGGGGAAAAAAAAGAGGAAAAAAAGAAAAAGGCAATTACCCACAAACAACCTTGGCACGGCCGTCTGCCACCGGGTGGCGGCTTAAAAGCATCTGTCCCCCGTCGAGGGGGGGGGAGTGGAGGGGGGGAGTGGAGGGGGGAGGGGTGGGGGGAGAGTGGAGGGGGGAGGGGTGAAAGAGTGGAGGGGGGGGGGGGGGAGAGATGCCGGGAGATGAACTCACTTTAAAAAAACAGGAGCTCATAAAGGTCAGGAGGACGGCTCATTTTAAATCCTCCCAGCGAGGGGAGAGAATAAGTAAATAATAAATAAATAAAAACAGCGAGCGTTAATGAAGCTGGCGGTTCCTGATACCTGAGAGCAGCGCACCCTGGGGGCCAGGGGGCAGCGGCTAGGACTGGGGGGGGGGGGGGGGGAATCTGGGGCTGGAGGGAGGGAGGGAAGGAGGGAGGGAGGGAGGGAGGGAGGGAGGGAGGGAGGGAGGGAGGGGTGTGTGGGTGGGTGGCAGAGGCGCAGTCTGAAGACAGATCTGAGGGTTCGGCTGGTGTTTCTGGCTGGTGAGGGCTTGCTTCGTCATTTTCTCTGACACCCCCCTCCTGCCCTCACCACCCTCTCTCTCTCTCTCTCTCTCACCACCCTCTCTCTCTCTCTCTCTCTTTCTCTCTCTCTCTTTCTCTCACCACCCTCTCTCTCTCTCTCATCACCCTCTCTCTCTCTCTTTCTCTCACCACCCTCTCTCTCTCTCATCACCCTCTCTCTCTCTCTCATCACCCTCTCTCTCTCTCTCTCTCTCTCCTCCTTGCTTGCTGGTTTACAGCCTGGACTGCCATATGGCAGCCTTCCCTGCCCTCAATTCAGCGTGTCACCATGCGTTAACATTAATTGGCCTGATGTGTTCTTCTTCCCACCCGACCCTGGAAGGGTTTCAGCTAGGTAGAGCATTGACGACGTTCCCCTGCAAGAACTCCGGCGCTTTCGATCATTTATCCGAGCTCTGGCACTTTTGTCAAGGATAGCGAGGATGTTTTCAAACTCCGACACGGTAAGTGCCCGTGCACAGGTGTTCCGAGAGGCATAAACGAACGATCGGCGAAATCGATTCCTTACAAATGAACTACACCGGCACACTACTGTACACGACACACACGTGCACACGCACTCTACACAACCCCCTTCCTCCCCCCACCGAGCCACTGAATGTCAGAAAACTGCGGAAAGCTCCGGCAAAGGTCAGCCCATGTTAATGCCCCAGCTGACACTCTGCTTTCCAGCGCGCGGCGAGAGGAGACGAGGGGAGGCAGGCAGACAGGCCTGACGTCTGCCGTGCTGCCAACAGCACCACACACCCCCTAAACACCCCCCCCCACACACCCCCTCCCAGAATTCCCCACCCTCTGCCACCCCTCGCAACTTCAAATATAACACCAGGCTCTTTCAACAAATGCACAGAGGTTCACACACTCTCTCACACACTCTCTCTCATACACTCTCACACTCTCTCTCATACACTCTCACACACACACACTCTCTCTGACACACTCTCTCTCTCTCTCTCTCTCTCTGACACACTCTCTCTCTCTCTCTCTCTCTGACACACTCTCTCTGACACTCTCTCACACACACACACTCTCTCTGACACTCTCTGACACACACACACTCTCTCTGACACTCTCTGACACACACACACACACAAACACACACACACACACACACTCACACTCTTGCGTCAGACCGACAGGCTCCTGACAGACAGCGTGTCTCTTGTGCAGCCAGTGACGGAGCTCCAGAAGGTCAAAGCCTCCCTCTCCCCAGCGCGAGCAGGCACTGCTGGGATGCCCCCTCCACTCCTGCAGGGTCCTCATTGCCCCCTGATGGCCAGCCCCCCCGGAGGATTCCACAGCTCTGGCTGGCTGGCTGCCTGACCCAGACAGACAAGTCTCGCAAGCCGGATCCGCTGGCTGGCTTGGTCTGGGGAGGAGAGCCGGAGGGTGGGTTGTCCTCCGCGGATGCCGACACCCACCGGTGGGTCTTTTGGCGCCTCAGCTCTGGTCAGCTGGACTGGGCAGTGACGGCTGGCAAACCATGACTCGGTATTCTCCAATCTCCCCTCTCGAATCCAGCGAATCAGCGGGAAGAGTCTGTTTTTAGCCGGATGGAGGACGGGGTGCAGACAATGCCGCGACTTGGGAGACGGATGCGCCTGGCTCGTGTCATGTGTCAAATTGCTCCCTTAAAAGCTGACCTATATTTCTCTCCCTTCCCCCCCCCCCCCCGTTTCTCTGGGGGACGGAGGGAGAGAAGAAGCATCATCTGGAGGAGGAGGAGGAAGAGGAGGAGGGGGGGAGGCACAACGGGGGAGGGAGCGAGTCAGAGAAAGGGGGGAGCGGAAGGGGGAGCGAAAGAAAGAAAGAAAGGGCTATTAAGAAAATTACACCAGCCAGCTATAATCATGTGCTGATTGCTCCTGATGCATAATATTGACCAGAGCAATCTGCATTGGGTTAGAAAACCCAGGAAGTGGGCCGGGGGGGGGGGGGGGGGGGTGGGGGGGAGATGTATGGGCCTAATTACAGAAGAAGAAAATTCTACTCGCTTTAGGCTTGGCAAAAACAGGGCGCTAATGTACAGGAAAAGTTTGGAAACGTTCAACCACAACAATAAGATAATTAGCCCCCCCCCCCCCCCCCTACACACACCAACAAAAAGAGGCTTTCATGTGTAGAGCAACAACAACAGAAAAGGTGAGAAATGGCAGAGGAACCTTGTTTTGGTTGCACGTTGTGGGCATTAACAGCGAGGCCGGTCCTTAGCAGGCCGTCCCCAATTATCGGCAAAAGCAATTAAGAGAGCCGTGCCTCCAATCCGGCGGCCTACATTGTTTGTGCTAATGGTTCAGGCAGAGGAGAGAGCAGGAGCTGCTGCTGTTATTTAATTGCGTGTTTACCCCCAGGTTATGAGGCCGTAATAGAGCCGAGGACAAATCTCGCCGGAGAAATTCAACGTAACCCAGTGTGTGGATTCTCTCAGGGACACAAGAAGGAAATTACTTTTCTTTTTTTTCCGGTGCCAGCGCGGCCTTCTGAATGGGAGGCAAGAAAAGGGAAAGAATGGCGCTTTGGCCCCTTGAATTCGGAGGCGTAGCGTTCTCCAGATGAGAACGGCCCCGGCCCTCCCTCTCCCTCTCCCTCTCTCCATCCAGTGAACGGAGGTGCCTCTCTCTCTCTCTCTCTCTCTCTCTCTCTCTCTCTCTCTCTCTCTCTCTCTCTCTCTCTCTCTCTCTCTCTCTCCCTCTCTCCCTCTCCCTCTCTCCCTCTCCCTCTCTCCCTCTCTCTCTCCCTCTCCCTCTCTCCCTCTCCCTCTCTCCCTCTCTCTCTCCCTCTCTCTCTCTCCCTCTCTCTCTCTCCCTCTCTCTCTCTCGTGCGTGTAGACATACTCAGCCATGGCTGTTCACATCACTGTAGCCTTAATTTGCCCGTCAGCAATGGCAGGCTGTACAAACAGCCGAAAAGGATTTGCTGAAACAGGGCTGTTGCTAGCAGAAGGCCCACAGGCACGTAGCCTGGCTGGCTGGCTGGCTGACTGCTATCAATGGATCACAGCTCCTCTTCTCTCTCACAAGAGACTTCACATTCTGAGGTGTTTAGCACTCCCGGCATTTGTTTTTTTGTCTTTTTCCAGCAGAGAGACGCCAGAGAGAGTGTGTGTGTGTGGTGTGTGTGTGATAAAGTTACAGAAAGAGGGATTACAGGCAGAGACAACAAGACAGGAACGAAACAGAGGGGAAGAAACAACGAGGCAGAGTCTCGGCGCTCACACCGTTTCTAAAAAGTGTCAGCAATTAAACTGTCAGAAAGGGAAACTGCTTTGGTGGCGTTGAGCCGACACCCCACAGGAAACAAAACACACTCGGTTCAGGGTGCGAAACAACAGGAAAAAAAAGCACACAAAAATATGCAACATAAACACAAAGAAAGAGATTGCGATTGGGTCTCGTTAAAAGGTGAGGTGGCTGCGACGTCGCGAGGTGAAGCAGAGACATCTTGAAATAGCCCTGGAGACGAACGGCGAGATCACCTCAGATGCTGTTTGGTGACGAGAGCGGCTCTTATGGAGGGTCGGACGCCACCACACGGCAGAGGAGCGAAAACACGTGAGGCGCCCTATCAGGGCGTCGGCCCTCATTCCTGCTGCCACAGGGATCTGCTGGGAGGCTGGGGGGATATGGTCACATTTACATTTAGCAGACACTCTTATCCCAAACGACTTACAGTAAGTACAGGGACATCCCCCCGAGGAAAGTAGGGTGAAGGGCCTTGGCCAAGGGCACAACGTCATTTTACACAGCCGGGATTCGAACCAGCAACCTTCTGATTAATAGCCCGATTCCCTAACCGCTCAGCCATCTGACCCATCTAGGCTAAGAGATCTGGAAAACCTGGAGGCGAGGCGATCTGGAGGGCTAAGATATCTGGCCATTGCTTCTCACTCTGGCTAGGGAATGACATTGAGGAGATAAGGACCGGCTCGGATATGAGACCTTGCTGGGCTTCATCCCCCACACACGGCTGACCACAGCAATCAGCGCGGGAGGGTCCTGGCCCCGGCCTCAGGCCAGTTCCACCCCTCGGAGGAGGGGGAGGGGGGGGGGGGTACTCTCACTAACGAACGTCCACCTCCACGTCTCGGCCAGCGCCGGCAGGGGGAGGAGGGGGAGGACGGAGGGTTTGACGTCCAGCGTTTTGTCCAGGGCGCGCGCACCAGAACCCGGCCGGCGAGGGGGGGGGGGGGAAAGAAAAAAAAGAAAGAGAGAAAGAGAGAAAGAGAGAGAGACAGAGAGAGAGAGAGAGAGAGAGAGAGAGAGAGAGAGAGAGAGAGAGAGAGACAGAGAGACAGAGAGACAGAGAGACAGAGAAACAGGGTTGAACACGCACCGACAGGAATACCAATTCCGAGGGGCCGAGCTCGTGTCGTTTGACAGACGTGTTTACTCCTCGTAAAAAATACGAAATGAAGTCCCCCCCCCCCCCCCCAAAAAAGGGCCTGCGTGGCTAGCTTGCCAACACCGAGGGGTGTCCGACGCAAAGGGTGCCGGCCGAGTTATTTACCTGTTTATTCCACATATCTGCCGGGGCACATCTTCCTGTCGAAGCTGGACATGCCTCAGTGAGGACAAACTCAAAGTGTGGACCCTCGATCTGTGGCAGTCCACAACCTGAGGAAAATCTCATATCTGCCTTGGCCCAAAGTGCCCCGATCTGGGCTCTCCTCCCAAAAGCTGGGGGGTTTTTTACACGCCGTTCTAAAAGCTCACGCTTGATTTAGTCGCGCGCTTAACGACGACCCGGCCTTAATTCTGATTAAACACTCCCAACCTCTCAAAATGAGTCAGGGTTTTTCCCTTTTTCTTTCCGTCTGAGACCCACCCCCGTGGCAAGGCTGCGGGGCGAGACCATTACTCTCCCCGCTCTGCAATTAGGAGAGTGCAACTTGGCAGTTGAAGGAGAAGAGCACTGCAACTGTTCAAACACAGATTGGCGAACTGTGTACGAGAGATGCCAATGTGGCTGCTGGGAGGTAAACGCACACACGCGCGCGCGCACACCTCTACGCCCGCCCACCCACACACATCCCAACCACCAACACACACCTATGCCCGCCCACCCACCCACACACACACTCCCTCCCTCACACACAGCCCGCAGAGGCTGAAAGGGAACGACCTCACACAGAGGAGAGGGGCTCCCCTTGCTTTGACGTGCTCGGTGCCGGATCAAATGTTGTATCTCCGCGTTCTCCCCCGTGTCGAGAGAAGAGGGGCAGCACGGGCCGGGGTCACATGTCGTCACGTGAGGAAGCGGCCAACAGAGACGGCGTCCTCGCCGTGGCAGATGAGACGGAGAGAGGACGTCTGCACGGAGCGCCGCCGCGCCGCCGACCGGCCGTGCCCAAACGGGGACGGGGCGCAGGTGGGGCGCAGGGAGAGGCGGAGACCCAAAAGAGGTCAGAGGAGACAGAGAGAGAGAGAGAGAGAGAGAGACAGAGACAGAGACAGAGACAGAGACAGAGAGAGACAGAGACAGAGAGAGAGAGAGAGAGAGAGAGAGAGCGGGGAGAGAGAGAGAGAGAGAGAGAGACGGGGAGAGAGAGAGAGAGAGAGAGAGAGACGGGGAGAGAGAGAGAGAGAGAGAGAGAGAGAGACGGGGAGAGAGAGATGGATGGAGAGAGTCAAGAGACACAAAGAGACACACGGAGACCAGACGGACAGAGAGCGTCGAGCGGGATGAGGGAGTTCATGTGCACGCGGGCTGTAAATCAGCGGGATGGGGTGTGCCCCCCCCCCCCCCCCCCGCCCCCTCCCCCGTCTCAAGCCCCCTCCCCCGTCTCACCTCCCCCCGAAGGGACACTGGAGTTTCAGAAGCGCTAATATTTCACATAGCTGTGGCACAGAGGCAGAGCCAGAGTGTGGGTCGGGGGTGGGGGGGGCAGAACCCCCGGTGTCGTAGACACCCGGGGCCAAGAATGACAGCCTTGTCAGGGTGCATTCCACCCACACAGTCATCGCCAGGAACGCGTGTTTGCGTGTAACCGTACCCGCACGTGGACCCGTCCCCTATCCGCTCTCGACGGGTATTAGAGGAGGGGAGGCCAGTCGGGCGATCGCTCAAGCAGCAACTCGGGGAGTTTCTGCTCCGTCCTGGGGTACACACACACACACGCACACACACACAGCCGATTCGTGGGATCGTCTCCCGTATGAAGCGTGTCGGCCCTCTCTGGTTTTGGTGGGAGAAGCCGGAACTTTCCCGGCCCAGTACGCCCGCGTGGGGAGAGGCTAATGCAGGCCTAGCATTGTTCCAGCTGGCGGTGAGTGGAGAAGGGAAGATGGAGTAGGCTGATTTCACTTGTGAGCAGGTGCATCCATTTTGTGTGCTTCCCCCCACCCCCCACCTCGCCTCTTTTCAGTCAAGCGCTTATCAGAAATTGGACACCCCGGTGACAAATTGAGCTCGCGATTAAAAGGGAGAAAGAGGAAAAGCTTTTAAAGTGCTGCTGATTTCGGATCCGAGGCTGTCCTCGCTGAGGAATTGCGTGTGTGTACACGTGATATAGAGCTGACACCACTGCCTGCCCCCCCCCCCCTCCCCCGCCCCGCTCTCATTCTCTGTCTCCAGGTGTTCCCACGACTCGCCTTTCTGCCCAGAGCGCTCGGCAAACAGATCTCAATCAGTGCAGCTGTTCGTCTCTCTCGGAGACCACACACACACGCACGCACGCACACGTGTGATTCCCCCCTCAGAGTTACGCGTTACGTGCAGTGTGCGATGTCCGCATGTGTGCCTGTGTGTATGTGTGTGCGTGTGTGTGTGAGCACGTGCCCCCATCTCCCCTCCCGAGTCCTCCATGCCCCAGCCGGGCCAGTGTTGACCCAGGTCGCCACAGCCAGCCCTGGCCTTTCAAGAGAGGGAGGAGGGCAGGGGGGTGGTTATCTCCGCGCCGTGTCAGCCCCGGCTGATTTAGGAGGAGGGTCACAGCAGCTCCCGAACGCCGGGGCTGTGGGAGCACTGCGGCTCTTAAATCATCCGAAAAACGGCTCAACACACGCGGCAGCTCCCACTGTTACACCGAGATTTATCTCACGCCGGCCATTAGACTAGCCAGCCTCTCTCTCACACACACACACACACACACACACACACACACACACACACGCAGCTACGCAGAGAGCACAACGTTCAAATGTGAGAGGGGCCTGCCAAAAACAGCTGGCTCGCCAAAACCATGTGGCGTAAGCCGGCCAGCGACGGCGACGCTCGACGTTTTCGAAGGCCATGAGATGAATGGTTTTTCGAGCTGGGACGCCAGTTGGGAGCAGCCGGCCAGGTTGGGGGGGGATGAATACAAGCCACCACAATTACACCCTCTGTCCATGTAGAGCAGGGAAGGTCAGCCACGTCGATGCAGCGCTGACATTCAACCTGGCCTCCGCAGAGACCCCCCCCCCCCCCCCCCCGCCACCATCAACACAGGGCCCCGGAATAAAGGAGGCCTTTCTCTCCGGGGCGAGCGAGGAGGGTGTGTAAAAAGGTGTGTCGCCGGGGGCGGACAGAGAGAGAGAGAGAGACGAGGACATTCGTCCTCCCGGCCTCGCAGAGCCCCCCCCCCCCTCCTCCTCCGACCCCCGGCAGGCGCCAGTAACCCCCCCACACACAACCACCCCTTCCTGTCTGAGAGGGGGGAGCCAGGCGGGCAAACACAGGGCCGGCCGTGGCAAACATCTCACCCCGGTGTGTGCATGGGAACACCTGACCCCTCCCGGGAACTCGCTCCCGGGAACTCTCTCCCAGGAATCCAGCTCAGCCACGCGGCACAGTGGGGCCGTCTTTCCGCCTCTCTGCCTGTCACCCTCCAACACGGCTCCTCTCGGCACAGACGTGTGCTGCGACGGCGACAAAAATGTGGCTCGCGTATTTTCCTGTTTCACATAGCTATCGATTTTCCGAGGTATGGATTGTAAACAGAAGCGAGACGCAAAACAACTTGCTTGGACAGACGGACACACACACACACACAGTCCCTCTCACACACAATCAGCTTGGGGGCAAGCTGTCCCATGATGAAAGACTGATGAAGCGTGCTCAAAAAAGGTCCACGCAATGGAACTCTACATTAATGCACCCAGCAGCAAAATTCGGCCCATCGACTCCCACCCCCACCCCCCGAGCACAGGGGCATCAATCAGGCCCAGATCGTCGACACCAGACATCCACGGGGGGGAAGAAGGGAGACTTGGCGGCGGGTGATGAATGGCCTTCTCTGATCCCCATCCAGGGCCCAGCCTTACACCGCCTCTCCCTCGGATACGTGACCTTTCAGGAGAGTCCTGAGCTATGCCTCGTCACCCCCCCCCCCCCGCCCACCCGCCCCCCCCCCTCAGGTAAAAGGGCACCCGGCTCAGAAGCTGGAACGCTAACGCCACGCAAACGTATCGACAACAACAACAACAGCGAGCTTGGTCGCTGGTGTCGACGCTGAGGCCAGGTGACTGCGGTTCGCTGACCAGATCGGGCACCACGGCGACGCCCACCCACGGACCATCCCCATCCTGCCCGCTCCTCCAGCTGCCACACTGGGAGAGACCCTCGGGGGGGGGGGGCTGCCAGCCCTGCTAATTGGGGTCTCTAAAGAGCAGACCCCCTCTGCCCCACACGTTGCACTGGGGGGGGGGGTTGGGGGGGGGGGTGGGCAGAGGGGTGTGGAGTGTAGAGTAGGTGAAATGAATCCCCCGGAGGGCTGGGTACGCTCGTGGGCCGATCCGGTCACAGGGGGGGCAGCAGAGGGAGCGATGTAGGTCATCTGGAGGAGGTCTCAGCCTGGCTGCTGCATACAGGCCTTGGCCGCCGCCACCCAAGAGGCCCGCTGATGAAAGATACTAGTGTTTCGACTCAGCACCCCCCCCCCCACCGCCCAAACAGTGACGAGAAGCCGGGACGCGACTTGGAGAACGGGGTCAGAGCAGCAGCAGCAGCAACAACAACAACAAAAGTGGCAAAGCAACGTGGCCTGCCTGCCTGCCATAAAGCGGCCTTCATATTTCCGTCGAAACGTGGATCGACATTCGATAAAGCCCAAAAACTGGAGTCGTTTGTTTACCGAGACCCCCACCCCCCACCCCCCCACTCCCCATTGAACCGTTCCAACACCCGGGGCATCAAGATGATGAATGAGATCTCATTCAGGGGGCAGAGGAGGCCTTTTCAGAAGGGGAGGGGGGGGGTCCTGCAATTAATTTGCTAATCCGTCAATCTAATTGAGTCGAACCGCACAAAAGCGAGATAAGAATCGAGGGCTGGCATTCAGAGCCGATGGGCCGTGTTCTTCAGGGTGCCTGTGCTGCTCTTGAGAACCCGGGGAGGCCGTGTGGGCCCCTTGGCCCTGAGAGCCCGGGCCGGGCCGAGGTGAAGGAGTTCAGGCCGAGGCCCTGCTTCACACAGGCAAGACTAATCCCTTTAAACCCACAGAATTCTAACTACATTTCAACTGATTAACCCAAACCTCTAATCCCGCATATATTAGCTCAACGAACTCGCTCACACACCGTTTGAGTGCGCGTGTGCGTCGCACGCACGCACGCACGCACGCGAGACAGCAGACTGTAAAAACGTCTCAGTCAGGGGTGGCGAGGTTTGTGCCGCGGCTTTCTAAAATACACAAAGTAAAGTTCCTACAAAGCAGCTGTTGCCAGCCATCAAAGGTCAGAGAATTCCTGCCTCCAGAGCGTTTCAATAGAACGTCGGCTGTGCCTTGGTGCGCGAGGCAAAGCCGACCACAGAGGTATGTTGGTGCTTGTCTGCTTCACGGGGGCATGGATTTGAAGACACTCTTCCCTGAGTAGGGAGGAGGAGGAGGAGGAGAGAGGCTGGGGGTAGGGAGGTTGCCAGAAAGATTAACCCAGCTTCCTTTTATAGCCCCTGACAAGAGGTTAAATCACACATTACAGCGCCTCAACTGCCTCGCGGTAATTAGATCAGGAATATTACCCTCTTTTTTTTTCTCTCTTCTTCTTACACCCCCCCCCCCCCCCCCCCTCCAGAGCTCAGCACTTGATCAAAGCTTAATGATGGTGTCTGTCAGGGGCGTTCTGGGCCCAGCAGTCTCCCAGTACAACCGGGCCTGTCGGGCCCGCTTCTTCCGGAACACAGAGACGCACTGACACCAGAGAGAGAGAGACAGAGACAGAGAGAGAGGGAGAGAGGGAGACTCAGGACATGAGAGGGCATCTCCACTCACCACAAAGGGCCCCGTCCGTCCTCAGACAAAAGCATTCAAACCAAGACGTAGCATTCAGACCCCGAAGCCATCCATCAACTTCGAGCACCGTTTTTTTTAACCCCGGCGCTAGACTTCCAGGACTGCGCGAGATCAAAACGAAAACGTCATATGTCCCCCTGCCTGCCACCACCCCACCCCAACCCCCCCCCCCACCCAACCTCGCCCTCCCTCCCCTGAATCTTTAGCGTCTCCTCTGCGGCGAGGGGGGGCCTGGGCCGCACGTGCCTAACCCGCCCCGTCCGCGCCGCTGGGTTCGCGTCCCTGCCCCCCCCCCCGCCCAACCCAGGAGAGGCACCTGGCATCTAACGGGGGCGAGCCGGCGACGTCCTATTCATTACAGAGCGCCGACACGTGGGGCCCGCCGGCCGGCCGTGCAACCAGACCCTGGGATCTGAAGACGAGGGAGGACTAATGACTCCCTGTGACTGAGAGGCGGCACACGGGAGCTCAGGCTACATAAGCACTTTCCAACGTGGCCTTTGAATCCCCCCCCCCCCCCCCACCCCCCATCCATCGCATCACATCCTGCCGTGTGGATGCCCGGAGTGCTTTACTTCTGTACCGGGGCCATTTTCTAAAGTGAGTAATACAAAAAGGTTGTGCACTAGCCTGATAGAAGTTGACATTTCCCACCAACACCACCACCACAACCCCCCCCCCCCCCCCACCCCCCCACCCCCCGTAATTCAATGCTTCCTTTGTTAACGGCCTCCTTTTATGTGAGTACATGTAAGCTACGGGCAAACTATTCTCTCTCTCTCTCTCTCTCTCTCTCTGTGTGTGTGACAGGCGCACGCGCACGCGCTCACACGCTGCGTAGGCGGACGTAATGGACAATTTCATCATTTGCTCCGGCGCTCGATACGCTCAGACAAAGGAGGGGGGGGGGGGGGGGGTCGGGGAATGGCAAAAGACACGCCAATCAGCGACTGCTGAAAGATGTTCGACGAACAACAAAAAAAAGGGGCCCGAAACCAAAAAACCTGGCGGCTTCGCTTGCCCGCGGAGTGTAGCGTGTCTCTCTTCACCTGAGGGGCTTCCAGCCCCTGACACAAAGGGGGTCACTGACAAGAGACCCCCCCCCCCCCCCCTCCGCAAAAGAGCCCTGACCCCATCTTAACCTCGTACAGGTGGTCCAACACTAACACAGGAAGCCAAAGCACTATTGAAAAGGATGTGAGCCCGCCCGTGAAAGATCACGCACAAAAGGACGGCTCTCTCCCCTCGACGAGGCCCGGGTCGGCGGAAAAATAAACGCGTCGCCCCAAAGCATGCTGCGCTGACAGACTGGCTCAATGCGCGGGGACGGGTATTCGTTGAGCTGAAAGCATTCAGCTTTGACACAAACCGATCCTACGTAGACCCGAGCCCGCTTCCAAACTCCTCAGACGCCGGGGCGATTTTTTTTCCCCCCCTTCTTCACGCGATACGGCGAGCTGGCGACGTCCACAGCGGTGAACTCTGAACCTGTGTTTACAACCGACGTCTCCCCACAGACAGACGGACACGTTCCGGGAAATGCAGCCCAGCTGAAGAGCAACAAGCTACATGGGAGAGAGGAGACATAAACAACATAAGCTGGGCTGAGCCCAGGCCCCCCCCCCTTGTTGACTCGTTCTCCCCGAGCAGCTCAACCCCAGTGCCCCCATTTCACAGAGCGGCTAGGACCGACTCAACGGGAGAGTTCGGTCTCTGTATGGGGCGTCTCGAAGCCTATCTGGAATACCAATACAAGCTCTGAGCGTGCGGAGTGCATCTTTAGGAAGGGTGGTCGAATGCCTAGTGACAGCTCTGACCCTCGCCGTTAAGTCTAATGGCTTCATTTCCATGTGTGCTTGGATGCCGGAAACTTCCTCGACGTTATCAGCAAAGAAACAGCCGCGTTTTTTCCCCCCAGCCGGAGTCAAACAGCCATTGAATGACATGCTATATGTTAGCCTCTAAAAAAGGTCACAGTTTACCCTGTCCTTTCAGCTCATTTTCACAACAGGAAGAGTGTCATCTGGCTACTTCTTAAGGCCCGGAGATACCATTCAGTTTCGCCAACAATGGGGCCCTAACAAGACCAAGGGGTTAGGCTGCACAAAGCCCTCCATTCGGCCCGGACCCACCGGCGTTGCGCATTCAAGAAAAACATACCGAGGCCTTCTTAAGAGGTTGCCTCCTAGGATCCACTAAATGGGTCGCAGCCAAGTGCCACAGCGCCGACCACAGCTCACCTCTGTGGGCCGAGCCTTTTCCAACCTGGCTCCCCTGCTTCCTCCCCCAGGCCAGCCACTCACCACTCTGGGCATGCTGCTGAACCTCTGACTGCTCAATCAGGCCCGTTGGAACACGAGCTCCCTGTCGGATCAGATCACCGCTTTATCACTTGAGAGAACACGACAGCATCATACACTAAGCTCTTTCATACTTTTATTATGTCCAGGGCTAAGATTACAAAGGGCAAAAAAACAGCCACGCTTATTTATTTTTTTTCTTCTCTCCCGGTGAAGGACTTTCCGCGGGCCCCTTATCTCGCGGAAAAGTTCAAGACACAAAAACAACAGCCTCAAAAAAAACCCACAACAGAATTCCAGGCGCTAAAGTTGGGCTAAGTCTGGTCATTGGAAGTAAGCCATGAAGCCCTGCCCATAAAATGTTGACCAGTGGAAAAAGGTGGCCCAACTGAGATATGGCATACCAATACCAAAGAAAAAAAAAAAAAAAAAAAAAAAAAAACATACCACACTGTCCAGGGATTGGGATTTGTGACCAAGAAAGCACGAGCAGGTGAAATTCAACTTAAGCACCTTTCGACCCGCCGTCCGGGTCGGTGTCACATTTCCGTGACTCGGGTCTCCATAGAATCACCTGCTGGTGTGCCCGGGTCCGCGGGCTTGTCGGAACACCACGCTCGGAAACTCTCCCTGACACGTCGAGGTTCGCGTCACATCAAGACGGGCGCGTCAGCCTCAAGGGCCTCACCTTTTACCGAGTTCAAAAGGGAGCAGAAATAGCCCGGAACATTCTACCTCTCCTGACGCTAACTCTCTTCTCAGCCCCTTGATCTGACGTGGAATGCAGCGCTGCCAGCTCGCTCTCCTTCTGTCCCCCATCACGTGACCTCCAAAGCTTTCATGTACCTATCATCCTCCCTGACCCGGAAGTACAGATCAGGCTCAGAGCCACTTTGACGGCACCGTTGCCAGATTCTGTACTTGGCACAGATGTAGGGGAAAAAAAAAACATGTCACCCCACAAAAAAAAAAAAAAAACACAAGCGCAGAGCTGCTAATGGCATGTTGCAGGATTACAGCGAATGATATGCGACTCGCCTGGCAACCACTCATTACGAGGGCCTGGTGAGGGGAGGGGGGGGGAGGGAGGGAGGGTCATAGGCCGGTCAGTGATCAGATTCATGGCAGCCTTATCTGGTGTCATAAACAGATAAGAGTATCCGCCTGCCTCGCTCGTCCACGGTTCCTGTGAGGCAGAGGGTGCATAAACAAGCCCTGTGTCCCCAATGCCTCTGCATGGCTGCAACCCACATCCGACACACACACCGGCAGCCATCTTGTCCTGGGCCCAGACCTCTCTGCGATTACTGTTGTTGTCGTTGAACAAATAGGTAGGAGGCCTTGAAGTGGGTGGAGATCCAGCCATGATTGCTCTCAAACTGAAGACAAAACAACTTTATGAAAGCCCTGTGGGGGCGCTGGGGGTGGTTGTATCATTTGAACACTTCCCAGCGGGATGCCAACAGTTCTGTGTGGAATGGGACAGATTATCCAGCTGGATAGGGGGCGGCGGTTTACCGGATTTGACCTCCTGAGTAACATGTAATCTCATGCAAATATGTGACTTTCATTGGCTTTGGAGGTTGTTTTTGGGTTTGTTTTTGACCCACAAACCAGGTGAGGTCATTCAAATCAGGTGCTTCTCTTGTTGCCCAGTTGGACAACTTGACACCAGCCATGTGAGTCCAACCAAACACTGTGTATGTAGCCTTACGCCACACAACCATGGCCCTTGCCAGTCACCCTTCCAGCCCGAGAGATGCTTCCAGAAGCCAGACATGTCACCAGCACCTGATCTGGGTGGGTTGAAAAAGAAAAAAAAAAAAACTAAAAACATACCCATACACATTCTCGCCCCAACCCCTGTTGCTAAGCCCTTCAATGTGACTCGCGACACAGCCCAGTCACAGACGACACCAAACACCTGCACCCTGGAAAAACACGACTTTCCACGACGGGGGAGTCGCTCTGTGGTCTGACAGCCAGTCTCTTTAAGAGTCTGGACACTCAAGTGTGGTGGCTGGCTGTGTGGGAGAGTGGTTTGACAGCTGCACTTGTGGCTGGAGGTCTGAAAGGTGAAGCAAGATAGACAGACTGTAACCTCGTGGATCTAGCAAGCTTGTTACCTCCTGCTGTAAAAACAGAGAGGGGGGGGGGGGGGCTCATTTAGCAAATGGACGATATTCCAAACATGCTAGTCATGTCAAACCAGCAGGGTGACGTGCAGAAAGTCACAAAACCCAAATGGAGGAGATGAAACTTGTCCAACCTCAACGAGGATATGAGAGGATTTGTTGTTGGGAGTTTAATCGTTTCCCATTTCCAATTCAAGCGATGGCTCTAAAACGCCACATCAAATGACTGACAAAACTCAGAGCCAGCAAAGTGGCTCAGTTGTGCAGAGAAAATTATCGCATCATGAAATAAAATGCAGGTTTGCCAGACTACTTCACAGTAAACACACTGGATCATAATTGCTACTAATCAATGTATTTTAATGAGCTTCCAGTGAATCAATTCCCAACAACAGCTGAAACATCAGAAAAAAGCGACTCCAGTTCTCTCTGTTCCTTCTTTGTACCTTGTGATCTGTTATTCATAGCCTCGCTCAGGAGCCTCCAACAAATAAGGCACTGCTTTCATGCGGCCTAATGCCGTTTTATTGCTGCTGTCTTCAGAATGTATCGAATCTCAATACTCTCACCTCACAGACCATGTCTTTTAACAAACTCTGTGTCTACCATGTCAGCACTCATTTTGCCCCCGCAGAGTCAATCATCTTCATTCTCAAGCCACATACGCAGCAACATACAATCAAGTCCCGGGATAGCCGACATTGGGCTGGCAATCTAAATGTGACAGCCTGTCAAATTAGGCCTGCCTTTTTCCAAAAGCACTTTAAAACGCGTGTAGGCGTTATGCCTTGTTGGGGTATACTATTTTTGGTATGGCCGTATTCACAATATGATATGGTTGGGCCTAATGATTTCATGACACAGCCCACAACGTGCCTTTTGGGTGAAAACAATTCTGCCCACAAAGGCACGAACCCCTTTAATATCTTGCTGTGCCTAAAGTGGTTTGCCAAAACATTAATGACAAACATACTGTCCAATCTATTTGCCCTCAGCAGGTCATACTTTCCAGTGGCAGGTCAATTAAACATGAGCATTAGAGAATAACAGTTTTCAGCCTGCATGGCTTGCAACAGAGGGCTAATTAGCACATGCATTTAGGTTGCCATGCACAGTGGTGCTTTGCACACTTGAGAACAGTGCCTTCTCAGTGAGAGCATAATCCACCCTCTCCATAATGAATGCATTGTCACACTGCTTTTAGAAGGACCAAATAGGACACAAAAACGTATTCATCATGTAAGTTAGGCTAATGGAAACTGATGATAATATCAGCTTCTTGTAATGTTTCAAAGACAATACTAACCCCTTCTGTTCAGACAATTTTTGATAGCGTATATTATAATTGCCATTTATATGTGGGAGTTACACTACATTAACAAGTGAGAACTGCCTGGCATTCATTCATAATCACTAATCAGGTAATGGCTCTTATTGTGATGGGAAACGTAGCACCCAGACACCAAAATGATCCTTAGACTATTCGATAATTGCACCGAGTCAAGCCGCCTGCGTTTCTCGGGAAACAAGGGTCTGAAATTTAATTATCCACCCTTTGGAAATGTAGGGCACGAAAGCAACTGCGCAACGATGTAAAACTGCACTCTCGGGCGAAGTAATGTCAAGCTTTCTTTTTTAACTGAGTAAGCAGTATGCTAGATATCAGACAGCAGAACGATTAGATATCCAGTTGTAAATTAAATAACTGTTCTCCGGGTCTGCAAAATAAATACTAAACACTCCCAAGACTTAACCATGACCTGATATAGTTATACAGTACCTAGAGTGGCAAGTTACCGTAAATGTTCAGTTATCCTATGGGATTAATATTTGGGCATTGATTCGCTCCGAAAAAAAATCGCATCACTACCTCTGTTAAAGCAACACCAAAAAATGAAGTCGGGTTGAACAAGACATGACGATACATGCGCACAATAAACATTGACAAGAGTAACATACACAGTAAAAATAATAATACTGTTATCATAAGTAGGCTAACACTGACCATTTGATTAGAACAACCGCAGGCTCAGATAGATTTTCCGTAAAAACGTAGCAATCACAAATCCCATTTGCTAGAGGCACATGTTATAGATTCCCAGGATTGCAGCAGGAAGAAACCCAAATGCTTAACTAGCTGACCCAGACCTGAGGCGGCACAGACATCTCCCTCTGTGTCTGAGCTACAGTACCAACTCTACCTATATCCATGAAAATGAACGCTTTTTTTTCCTTCAGACCAACCCGGAAGTCAAATTTTGGTTCTTCCCTATTGGATCTAGGTCGAATCAAGAAGAATGCCAGACAGCATGTTTTCCCAATCTAATAGGTGTATTGGCTTTCAAGTAAAAAAATGTGAAATAACTAACCAATGATTCCGTGTTCGAAGTGTCATGGCTGGATAAGCATGACGTCGACTTTGTTTTAGCAATCTAGTGCGTTCTTCTTGTAAAGGGCAACATTCGAGATACTGGACTAACTTGCTATATTATTTTAAATCTTACAAGTTTCAATCAAATACAAAACAGGTATGTTTAGATACAAGATAGTTTGTACTCATTTCCAAGAATAGCTATCAGAAATCTGACAAGAATCTATAAAGACAAAGTTTTTGAACTTGGAGATTTAGATCCATGGGTATGGTAAACGACCAGATGATTCAATCCCCATCACACCTTTCTTCAGCACATAGGCAACTGGTTAGTGGTCTAAGCAGAACACCCACGTGGCACAGCTTCAGAACAACAAATTCCAATTGGATAACACACTAATGTCAGACTGTCAAAATGTGGAGTGGACGTATGTCAGTAATGTCATTCTTTACCGAAGTTACAATACCACAGGATATGCATTAGATTCAGTTTTAAGACTATGCACAGAACTCTGAATTGATATCTTGTTGGGGTTGTTTATGCACTCCAACCTTGGTCACCCCAGCCTAATTGATGGCATTAGCTACATCAATTTATATTCATGTATATGCAATTCTGAAATGTTATACCACTAGGCAGCCAGCAACGGCTCACTGTACACGCAACAGCATCCTTGCAATATACCATGATTGTCACTTCCTAATAACCTATTTGCTTACTGACAGTCTATACCAAACCACATCATTGACATCAACTTGCTCATTCGAGCAACAATGTTTCCTTTACAGGTTACAATCCAGTCAAACAGAGCAAGTTCGGTAGCTGGATAATAGCAGACTAGCTAATAACAGATCTGACTGATGAGATATACAGATTAAGAGGCAGCTACAGCTAGCTAGCTAACGTATAGGATGCCTCCTTTGTTGCCGTCTCTGCCTGTGCCAACATTTATTGCAGATAAAAGGTTTCCAACTAAAGGTATTGAATTCTCGGAGGAGTTAGAAATACTTACTCTCCATTTACCTCTGTCAAAGGCATTCTTTAGAACATCGTCATGGTTTGGCTTAAATGCAAAGACAGATTTCTTTTTGCTGTTGTTGCCCTGCGTTGCCGAATCACTGCTGCTGTCTGCGGCAGCAACTTCCGGCGCATGCGCACAGACTGGGTGCGTTCCAGATGCCTTCATTGATTCATTTTGTCCAATCAAAGAGACAAGTTCTCATTTCTTTTGTCACAGTCCTGTGATGTATTTCGTTAGGTAATATTTAAGAACCGCACAATCAGTTTTCCTCCCATTTTACTGCCTTTCCCTCTCAATCCTGTCAAATCCCAGCCTCGCAGGGGTGCGAGCCTGGAATGTATCCACTCAAAATCCGGGATGTAGGTTACTAGTAAATTGATACTAGTTTGTTTTTTATATGTATCTGTTTTTTATATGTACTCAGTGTAAAATTCGTTTAATGTTATACCTTAAACAAATTATATGATTATTTGAAATATAGGATGGGGAAAGGACAAAATGATGAATGTGGAATGATTGTCAGTGCTGTTGCCTATGGCCAGGTTTCTGATACATATGGGGGAAAAGGAGTGATTTTATAAAGCAGGGAAAAAAATGTGATCCACATTTGTGAGGACAAGTGACAGGTAAATAGAACTGATTTCACGGGGTTTATTCAATGACTAATATATTCAAAGCTGAAGTTGCAATCCAGACTAGACCATTACAGTGACTGTAGCCAAATCAAGACGGCAAGCATCATTTCGCCCACCTCCCACTGAGGAGAGGGAGCTCTGTCTGAAAGCCCAATCATACACAGCATCTGTGACTTCAGCAAGGGGCCGAGGGGGAAGGCACTGTACCAGCAGTCGGCTCCACCAGGCAATAATATAAAGTTAATGATGCAAAATGGTGTCTTTCTCCTTTACCCAAGAAGATGTCAATACAGGATGTTTAAGAACGGTGCTTCTAATTACGCTTTTTAAATTCGCCACTGATGATTGATGATTTTAAAGGGAAGCATTATCGATCCACTTCAGAGACAAGTCATATTGATTGATTGCAAAGCCAGAAGCACAAACTTTTTCTCATTTCACATTGAGAGATGTTATAATAAGAGCATCAATGTGACCTAAACTGTGGAGTAAATCATATTTTTTTGTCTTAAGGAGAATGGTGGCGAAAGTTTATTTATACTTTATTTTTATTTTTAACATAATGTTTCATCTGTGTAGCTATATGCACTTTTATACAGACAGCCATATGTAATGGATTGGCAGATATTTCCTCTAATACCTAAAATAAGAAAAAATAAAAAAAGAACATGGAAGATTATACAACAAAGATTCTGTAAGATTCATGAGGAAAAACAACAACTGTAAAAGAATCAGAGTAGAAATGAAAGATGTTACATCCCAGTTTTCCAAATACCACTAGCCGAGTGCACTTCAAAAGGCAATATGGGCTACTGTTGATGATTAAATGGTCTGCAGGCACAGCCATTTTGTCCTTTTTTGTGAGAGCCCTTTTGAAGGCCAAAGTTAATGCAGTCATCAAAAGACCTCTGATGCACTCCCACGTGAAATGGCACTGTGAGGAAAGCCCTGAGGGCGCAAAGGCCTTGAATGAATTTGAGAGTTTGTGTGCATGTACATGAGTTTGTGTGTGTGTGTGTACAGGAGTTTGCGTGCGGGCGGGCGGGCGTGCGTGTAGAGAAAGAGAGCGTTCAAACATTACAGATCCTCAAATATCCTTTAGTTTCTGGTTCAACTGGAACTCTAGTCAGAGTGTGCTAAAAGCTCTGTTTTTTGTTGCTAGTCCTTTTCGACAGTGCTTTCAGAGTTCGATGATGACAGATTGTGAGTTACCTGATATCCTTCATCACCCTCCCCAGTGGAGGTGTTTGTTCCACTCCGAGCAAGTCCTGGAGGACTAACAAACAGCCGGCATGTTTGATGGACTGCAGGAAAACATCTGCTCTCCCTAGCTTTACTTAGAGAAGGAAAAGAACCGAAATAAACATAGTAAATCTATCAGTTACTTGCAAACACAGCTTCACTCTGAAACAGATCTTGCTGAATGACACTCTTGTCAACTACATCCTTGTTGTGATGGATATGATTGTTATTTGAGCAGCAATGTTATTGTTCTAATAAAATAGCATAATGCATGTCAAACACAGACGCCCTGAACATTTCAACTGCTATGTGTAACAAGCAGAAGATCATGGAGAATGAGATTATAAGGGGAATATGTATAAATGTGTCTGGTTCCGAAGTTTATTTCTGCCCGGTGAGAAAGTGAAATTCTAGGCCCCATGTTTTGCATGGCCCAACACCAGTAGATATTGGAATCTCTTTATTCTGAATTGTGTATTCTAACATTGTTTAACCATACATATCCATGACAATGGGCAGTGCTGCTACATACTATAGGCAAAGAGCACATTATAGTGATCATAGCACTGCTCTGTAATAACGCCACTACGTCAATAGGGGGCAGTAGAGCCACAGATTCGACCAAAGAGCTGTGCGGACACTCTTGCAAAGACAACCTTCCTTGATTAAACCAACATGTCTGCGCCCTTTGGACAATGTGAAAATAAATAAACGTGAAGTAACCTTGCGGTTCGCATAGTCTGAAATTGAGCGATGAGCGGCAGCTTGAGTCGAATATAGCTATATCAAAGTGAAATGGCTTTACGTGTGTGCCACTCTATTATTAGAAACTCGCTCCGTTTATCAAGACTGTGTAACGTGTCTGCGCCACTCGAAAATGCGTCACCTTTTCTCCGAATAGGTTAGTTGGCTATTTAGTATCATCATAGATAGCTATCTAGAAAATCATACAACAATCTGAAAGTTACATAGGTAGCAGATTTCTATCCTCTCGTTTAACCATATCTGTTTCACCGTTAGCGACAGTTTACTAAACTAACAGCCAGAACTGTAGTACAATTTTATTTTGATTTTTTACAATACTCAAAGTTAAATATATAGCTATATATATCTGAGTGAGCTTGTCAACGGACTGTTAGCTTAATCGTTTTAAACGAAATCGTCCATGTGTCGTGTATCTGTCACTTAAGTTACCTGCTGCAGCACCGTTTGGCAGATAAATATGTATGTCTCTTTTCAGGCTGCGCTGCTCGCCGATCGTGGAATGATGGAATCGGCCTTCGCGTCACCCCAGTTTGTTTTATTACATCGGATGCTTTTTTGAACAGACTGGTTAAAGGCAAAGCTACCGAGGCAGATGGCATCCTTGATCCCTATGTAGCCTCAGTTCCCCCCGACAGCGGTATTCAACACAAACACTGTCCGCTCTTGAAAACAACAGGGCAGGCACAACATTGTCACTGAATCCCCATTAACATTTATGCTCATCATCTGAAAATAAATGATACTCCTATCGTTTTACTTTTATGACCACTCCACCTCTTGTTTCAGGTGAACAAATATCATTGCTGGTAAAAGTTCCAGATCAACCTGCAAACCCAAAGGTGTTAAAAGTAGCCGTAATTGGGGCCCCTAACGCTGGAAAGTCCACTTTGTCCAACCAACTTCTTGGTAGAAAGGTAATCAACCAGTCTCACGATTCAGATCACTGAAAAATCATAAACAATGTTTGGAGTGACTGATGGCTTTTCCACAACGCCAAATCCCTCAAACTGAGATCCTTTATAGGTCTTTGCTGTGTCTAAGAAAGTTCACACAACACGATCTCGTACCCTCGGTGTCATCACAGATGACGACACGCAAATTGTAAGTTGTATTCCCTTCATAGAGGCCACCTGAACATTTGGGCTTGATGTGATTCACAACCTTTCTCTCTCTCTCATCCTCTAGATTCTACTAGACACGCCCGGACTCACAACTCCTGTAAAAGTCAAAAGGTGATTTGTTTGAATGTTTACATTTCAAGTATTTGGTGAACGGTTGGTCTGCAAGGCCTGGTTTACCGTTTAAGGTCATCCAGGAATGTGTTTCTGCCACAGGCATCAGCTGGAGAAATCTATGCTTGTGGATCCCTGGAATACAGTCCAAGAAGCTGACCTCGGTGAGACAGGATTTGCCAGGACTCTGACTCTTTTAGGGATTTGAATGAGGGCTAAATCGTACTGATCTTTCATTGTCTGTGTGTGCCATCGTTGTCAATGCAGTGTTGGTAATGGTGGACGTGTCTGACAAGTGGGCCTGCGGCAAGCTGGACTATGAGATCCTTAAGTGCCTGACTCAAAACCCAGACATCCCAACAGTGTTGGTACTCAACAAGGTATTGACCTCTGAACCCTGTCGCATTCGTGCAACCCTCACCTCTGGACGTGAGCACCATTCTTCTCGTTGAACGAACTCCCTCCTCTGTTTCACGCGCCAGGTCGACCTGCTTAGGAATAAAAGCAAGTTGTTGGAGTACACGGCAGAGCTAACGTGCGGGGTGGTCAACGGGCGTAAGATCCGGGTCAAAACCCGGACCGGGCCTCCCAGGGCTGACAAGGGCCAGGTGAGGGCTCCGGAGGCTGGGGAAGAGGAACCGGAGGTGGGCCCCACAGATGACTGTGAGCACCAGTCTGGGCTGAGCAGAGAGCAGCAGAGGTTGCTCAGGACCCAGCGGGGATGGTCTCACTTCAAGGATGTGTTCATGCTCTCTGCTGTGGATGGGGAGGAAGTGGAGCCTCTGAAGGTAATATAATAGATGTTTTTCAAGCAGCACACCTGAATTGATCCGTTGGTTTGGCTGAGCACCTGATTGGTTGATTGATTGATAGATTGATTGACAGCCTGTCTGTTTGTTCATTGGTTTTACAGAGGTACCTACTTGTGGAGGCAAAACCTGGCTCATGGCTGTACCACAGTGAGGTGCTCACTGACCAAACTCCAGAGGAGGTCTGCACTAACATTGTTAGGGAGAAACTTCTAGAGTATCTGCCTAAAGAAGTGCCCTACACAATGACACAGGTAAGTCATAATGGCACATACTGCACCAGTACTGCATCCAACAGCTATCAGCTCATTGTCAGATATATTAGGGTTGCTTAATAGAATCTAAACATGATGAAATATTGGTTTAAAACCTCTCTTTACAATTTCAGTCTGTTGACTTATGGCAAGACAGAGACAATGGCGAGCTGGATATAGCAGTGAAACTTTACGTGGCGAAAGAAACGCACATGGTAAGTCTCCTGTATTTCTCTGGGCTGTTTGTAACGTGAACACGCAGCGTATCTGGATGTTTCACCGAACGCAATGGGAGTTGCAGCTTAGTCACTAACCCCCATCTGAGTGCAACATCAGTGGAAGGAGATACAGATAAGGACAGAGCATCCGACTGGTACTGGAACCTTCCGGAGGGTTCTGTCCTCACTGGGCGTGGCCTTCACACAGCCCTGTCAATGTGTCAATAGATAGTTTTTTCAGAAGGCGCCATAGTCCGACTCCCCTCCCCCGTCGCTTCTACGCGAAGGGCTCTGTCCTGACATGCCTAGTCCCACCCACATTTGAGAGGATGCCCTCTGATGAACTCTCTTTATGTCTTGTCTCCCTCAAGAACCTATGGTTGCTATTTTGTGCCACTTTGTCACTAAATATTTGAGCAGACTCCTTTTTAATGCATCCATTTTTTATGTACCAGACACAGACCGTGGAGGTTAACATCCATCTGCTATAGTTCACTGACAACAAACATGGTTATTAGGGCACTGAGTCATCCTGACCTGTACAACACAGGCCTCTCGCAAGTTCTCCACATTTTCTTAGAAAACAACGAGAGTGGAAAAATACCGTATTCATTTGGTCGATGACATGGAATGAAATTAAACTTCTAGAATTTGCCACTTAAAACCAGTTGGGTTCCATTTTTGATGCCGTTTGTCAGGGCGTAGAGTAGCAAACGGCGCACTCTACATTTTTTTTTAAAGTATGCATTTTCTCTCTTATTTTTTCTTTAATAGAAAATGGTGATTGGCCAGGCTGGCCAGATGGTGGGCCGGATCGCCCGGGAGGCCGGGGAGGACCTGTGCCACGTGTTCAGGAGAGAGGTCAAGCTCAGGCTCTCTGTGAAGGTGAAGAGCTGAAGAAGTCAGACAGAGAGACTGTCACATGACGGTCGAGACCCTGCTAGGAAGACGGAAACGGACGTCCTCCCCGTCTGGGTCTCTCTGGCTGTTACTATGGATGGGACCCGAGGCTGCACTGTGCTGCAGCGCTTAGCCGAGCTTATGACTCAGCTGAAATGACTCCTGTGGAAGCGGTTTTGGGCCACTGCAGTCTCTTTTGTCTCTGAAATGGCTCCCGGTTGCTCCAACGACTTCTGTGAAGACTGATCAGATGCCGTCATAAGCAGTGCTATTAGTTTTTTCATTGCTGTCGCTGCTCTGTTTAATAATCTAAAAGTTTCTTTCAAGAATGTAACTGAATTTCTTGCACGTTGTGTGTGTGTGTGTGTGTGTGTGTGTGTGTGCGTGCGTGCGTGTGTTGAAGAGTAGATTGAGGGTCATGGAAAGCGTGCTGTTTTTATCTGTGGTCTCCAGAACCTTGCTCTTGGCAGTATCCCTTTTGCTAACCGGGGCTGCTGATAATTCAACAGAGACAATCCCAGTCATGTGCTGTCAAAGGCCCCTGCTTGAATAAGCCAGACCCTGCTTTTCCCACATCCTCATTCCCTCCCAAGTTCCGGTCAGCTGCTTTTAAACCATCTCGTTCCCCTTAACCTTCTTCTTCACTCTCTATTCACTGATCTCCTTGTTCTCACTCTGTCTCTCTCCCTCTCTAAGCCCCTGCAGACTGAACTGTCTCTTTATTGAAAGGCAATACAGTGTTCTAACCTGCCTGTAGAAAAATGGGTCAGATAATGGTGATTAGATGCATTTCGGCCAGCTGTGAGTTTGCTCTGCGCTCACTCTATCCAGGGTGAATAACAAGCCAGCACCCCATGACCTAAAGTGAAGGGTAGAGAGTGCTGGGCTATAACTAGCATTATCTAGCGTTCTAGAACAATCTCCAGCTGCTCTCCATTGATTAAACAGGCAGTTGTACTGTAAAGATCTCATATCAGACAACCCAACTGCAGTCTTGAAAGCTGTAGCAACAGCAAATGTAACCATTATAAGAAGTCATTAAAGAGAGTATTATTTGTGTGTGGAGGGGAGAAAAAGCACAAATGCTTCTTGTACACACAAAATGCTGGAACAAAACAGTGTGGAAATTGATTCGTTTTTCATATGAAACTTTATTTCACCGTGTCTTACCACATCTCACAACACACGAAAAGACAACACTTTAAACACAGCTTAAAAAGCAGCATCACAAACAGTAGCTCAGTCATAGTTGGCTGGGGATACAGGAAGCGAAGACATCTCTTAATTCCAACTGCGTTTATCCCAGTGGTCATTTCCCTCATTGTGGTTCCCGATGACTGTGAGTGGAGGCAATATAACCCTTACCATTACTCAAATTCAGTAATGGTAACGGTTTGATTGCCCCCCTCTGGCTCCAAACTGTCAGAGTGCTTTCTGTGTCTGGGGCTGATAGTGACAGGCAGATGGAATCAAACCCTGGATAGTACATCATCTATACTGTAGTGTCTCTATAACGAACTTACAGTATATGATGATATCCTGTCCAGGGCTCAAGACCAGTGTGTTTCATATATCACCGACTTGGGTTCAAACTCCTGTTGGACAAAGGCAGGAAAAGATAGGTGTCAAGTTGCCAAAGCATGAAGTACTGGAGCAAAATGGACACTAATGGATTTTAATCCATTCGAGCAAGCAGAGATGATTCTCGACGCGGTCAAGCACGCCTAGCGGAACATGATAGTCACAGCAAATTGCGTATCAAATACACCCTGACAACTAGAAGTGCAGTTTCTAATGTCTCCAACGTGAGGGTCTTCTTTCGACCTATAAGTGCAGTTCTGGCTATAACCCCTAACAGCCCCTAATTAAAGCAGTCAAATGAGTGCGGGTGGACAGCCTTGCAGGTTTAGAGTGACTGGGCTAAGTACTCACCTCAACGTCTGAGACGTGTGTCTCCCCTTGAAGGAAGTGTTAATTAACGGCTTGATGATGCTTTTCTCATACCGTTCTGTCTTTATGGCTGTCGTGTCTCCATGCTGTTCACAGGCTCCTGACAGCTCACTGAGGTGCCTGCTCAGCCCAGCACTTAAAGGCCAACATCTCATTTGCATATGGTGATGACATCAGGGCTGGACTCTGCTTATCATGCTTGAACCCCTTCATGCTTCAACCCGTTAAAGAGTTGCCCCCCCCCCCCCCCCTCCCCTTATTAGATCTCAAACATTATGAAAGTTATGAAACTGCAGGTGCTTCACAAGGTCCAACTTTTTTTTTTACTTTGCTGTGTTACATTTTCACACAGATAGGCAAAGCCTTCCGTTCTGGTTTGGCACCGTGGTCAGCTATTTCGTTTATTTCATGTATCTTTCATCATCTTGCGCTCTCAATCTGGCCACCTTTCATTAAGAGATATGTCTTTTGTTAGAACATGAGCTCTCAGGACTACAGGCTAGTGGCAAGTTGCAAGTAGATATTGTAGCTTCCTGTGGTTGGTAAATTCTTAATGACTTTTTCGATCAAATAAGCACCAATACATTTGTGCAGACAAGTTCCAGAAACCAGGCAACCTTTCCAGTCAACTGTGAACATTTAATGTATCGAACGTGTCCATACTTGATAATTCATGACTTGACCTCAACCCAAAAGGGGGATATAAGTCGGGTGATATGGGGCAGCGACTTTACAGAGTTACCATGGTAACAGGCTCCCCAGTTTGGGTGGGGGTGGGAGTGCTGGAGCAGAGTGGCCAGATAAAGAGGGACGCTGGGCTATCTGGGCGGCCCCACAGGGCGGCTTGGTGTCCCTCCACAGCTTTATCAGTAGTGGAAATAAATGTAGATTTCTGTGAAATTTCGATTGTGTTCGAAGAAAACTGAATTTGTTTGGCTGGTCAGACAGAATAGAGATATGTCTGGAAATGATGTGCAGTCATTGAACATTGTATTTCTAGCATCCCATATACAGTACATATATTGGCCATAAATAAATGGATCAAATATATCTTAAGCTACATTTCTAAGCATCCAGTGACTCACATTCTGTAATATTTCATATGGATAATTTTATTGTAATTACCGTTACTAGTCGTACTATACTGGTCACCACTGAACCTAGGAAAGTCAAATGAATCGGTCAAAGAATACATGTTTTGTATACTCGGCTTCTGTCTCTTGGGGTAGTGGGTAGAACGTTCTATCAGTGTTTACTGAGATAAATTGTAGTATGGCTCACCATTGTTCCTGATGTGTAATGTAAAGCTTGAATGCATCGCATGCACAACTTGATTTTGTGCCATCCAGGTGTCATCAGTAAAGAAACCAAGAGGTGTTTAGACGTGCCAGAACAGCATGTTTGACACAACTAAGTCATCCACACCTCTTTTATCCAGACCAGAGACAACATGGTGTTCACTGCAGGGGAGACGTGTCGTTCTCCACACATCTCTCCAATGACACTGTCTAGGCAGCCCAGTCAATAAAAGAGCTTTAGCAGCTTCCTGTTCTAATAGCAGGACATCTGGGACAAACTGCCCGACATGGGGCGAGAGCCTGGGACTGCGGTGGGGGGGTGGGTGGGTGGGGGGGGGCTAAGGTAGGGGATCCCCAGCAATTCCACTGCAGCCCCAACCCACCCCCACCCCCATTGCGCCCTTCCTCTCACACAAGATGTAGATCTGCTCTAACCTGTGAAGAGGGCTTGGGAGATCAAAGTGAGACTCTGATTGAAGTCCCTGCCAGTCCCACTCCTCTCCCACTTGGGAGGACAGCAGTATCTCAAGTGCAGACATCAGTACGCCTAGTTAGACTTTGGAGTAAATCAGGAAACGATAGCAGGATTCAGGATTCAATGCCATGTTTTTGCATCAGGAGAGGCCACTGTGTGATTACCAGTATTCACTCAACTCTCAGCCCAAGAACTATGCTTATTGCCCTCCAGGTACAGTAGGTCGTTGCCATACATGCTTAAAAAAGGTATATGTTTTGTAAGAAAGCAGTGACCAGTGCCTACCAATGTGATATTGAAATCATGGTTGAGTTGATTTTATTTAACATTTGGTGTCTGAATGAAAACGTTTTCTAAAATATACACTTAAAGATTGGAAGGATGCTGCTTACCATGGACAGTCATGGGATGCCGGTATTGCCGGAGGGGACACCGAAATATCGTCGCTTCAAGTCCGGGTGTCTCTGCAGGGTCGTGAACTTTGGGAAAAATTTGGAGACTTGGATACAGAGATGCTCATTACAAAAACAGGAAGGTATGAAATTGGGCTCACAGCGCATGCATATATTTTATATACCTCTACTGTTAAAAACGAATACGTTTTTGCGTGTCGGTGCAGGCGTACTTTATATTTTTCGTATGTGCTTCAATTTTGAGGGGAAATTACTTAATAGCTTCGACAAAAATATGTTGGTGTAGTTGTAGGCCTACATAACTGCGTGAAGCCTGTAACTTCTGTACACAGTTGGAATACATTTGAACTTCCCACTTCATTGTACTGTAGGCGGATGTTTCCGAGCTGCAAAGTCACTGTGACGGGGTTGAACCCGCGGGCAAAGTATGTACTGATGATGGACATGATCCCTTTTGATGATAACAAATACAAGGTACCTCGCCCTGCCCTGCCCATGTTTATCCGCACGAATTACAGGCAGAACTGTTTTCTTTACAGCTTTTATCTCATGTTCTGGTTATCGTTCTCACTCATACACACAATTACGCAAACCATGTTGTTCACGGGACTTCATGCCATTATGTAATCACAACAACCTATCTTTTCCCATGTCATTTAGTGGTCCAAGGATCACTGGGAGGTTAGTGGTGTGACAGACCCTCATCTAGCCAACCACTTCTTCATCCACCCGGACTCACCCGCTCTGGGGGAGAGATGGATGCAGTACCCAGTCTCTTTCCACAAACTCAAGCTTACCAACAACACACTTAATTCAAATGGCCTGGTAATAATGGGCAGAATGGCCCTGTCTGTGAAATCCTCCCCACACTGAGATAGTCACAGTCTGCTTGTTTGGGATCATACCCACGTCCGAGTTGCCACATAGACAGCTGCCAGTTTAAACCTCACATGTAGCAGAAAACATGCCACTGTCATGACATATAAACACATACCCATTAAGTTTACTGAGGCAGATAGATACACAGGTTCGATGTCAATAATACAAATAAGCTTTTGTCTCTGCAGGTGATTCTCCATTCTATGCATAAGTACTTGCCCCGCTTGCATATAATCCAATCCCCTGACCCCTGCAGCCCTTTCTCAGGGGGCTATCTGCGTTTCACCTTTCCAGAAGCAGCCTTCATTGCAGTCACTGCCTACCAGAACGCCGAAGTAAAGAAACATGCATGGTTTTGAAAAGGATTATGTGATAGAATGAATAGATTATTAACTCACGTACTGAGAAAAAACATGGTCAGTACATGTTGATAATGATGAACTATGACAAGAAGTAGACGTTCTCCGAAATAATGGATGTTTCGATGCGCTTCGATGAAAAGCTTAGTTTGGGCTGCCATCTTGAGGAAAAATGTAGACACTGCATGAACTGCGATCTTCTTGTGCACACTGTTCAATGAATCATAATGTATTTCTCCTCAGGTAACAAAGCTCAAAATAGACAACAATCCTTTTGCCAAAGGCTTTCGTGACAGTGGACTGAATAGAAAAAGGTAAGTCCCTCAAGTGAGATTACAAATAATGTTTACTGTTTGTTCACTGAATCTGTGATCCACGTGTGCCCTTTTGACATTCACTGTCAAAAAATATGTTATCGTGGAAATTACAGAAAGCCAAAGGTTCTTTTTTTTCCTATGAGTTATTTTATCCATATGCTTTTAAGAAATCATACATACATATTTGTCACAGGTTCAGAGAGAAGGAGAAAACAAGCCCTGACAAGCATGTGGATGAACAAGTGATCATACCTTCAAATGGTAAAAAAAAAAACTAAACAACACATATATTTAATGCTACAGCTACATGTATGTGAAACATAAAAACCTTCCTTCAAGGCCCATTTGGTATCTGAAAATATTTAATTGGTTATTTCAGTAAATGTTTTATTCAGATTTCAGTATTTCTCATTCTTCCTTAAGATAAGGGATATTTTGTCATTTCAACTTTGACAATTTGCCTTTGTCAGTCTCCAGACCTATAGATGCAGCCGTTGAAAATGACAGCACAGTATCCAGCTCAGTGGACTCCCATGGAACGGGTTACAGGCTGGACAACACACCTCGACCGACAGCCCCAAACCCATTCATCTCAGCCTTCATGAACCGGGGCCTTGCAGCCCTGCCCTCAAAGGACTGGGCAAACAGCCCTCAAAGTACACCAAGCACCCAAGATTACAGCAGGTGGGCATTGATCACTTCCATATACCACCTAAATGATAATACTACAAAGACCCCACAATAATGATAGAATTCAACTGCATTTTATGACGACAATGACACAGTATATGTATTGTTTATCCTTGCAGCCCTGTGCATACTGAAGCAACGTGTCCTCGCTTGCGAAACGTCGCCTCTCCTCTTTTCACACACACACTGGGCCAGACACACTCGGGTTTGGTTAGTTTCAGGCGGCCTGCACCATACAGCAGTCGAGCGTTAGGACCACCTCAGCACCAAGGCCTTGGTGCACCCCCTCGACACCACCCCCCTCCAGACCCCCAGACGGAGCATCAGCACCAGGCTGACTTTGACTACCCCCTCCCCCTGCCCCCTCAGGTCAGCAGGATGCACCTCTCGGAGAGCGCCTTGCGTTCCCTGGATATGAGCCCGTCCTGCGACCCAGGAAGTCCCAGGCCCCTCGCCAACATCCTCAACAGGATCCACAGCCGGGGGGCTTCCGTCTCTGGGAGTCCCGGGAAACTGCACCAGGCCCAGTACGAGAGGCCAAGCCTGGGGCTGGAGAGACAGCTACGGCCCCCCTACCCACCACAGCTGGAGCACACAGGAGACTACCTGCCCATCCACGGCACTATGCTTTACCAGCACAGCCTGATGGGTCCTGTAGGCCCTCTCGGGGATTACCATGGGAACCCCAGAGGCCCCTCCTCACTGGAGTACTCTTATAAAACATCTTTGCTTGACCACTTCTTGGAGGACCAGAGTGGGAAGTAAATGCTTCCAAAAACAAGCTTATAGATAATGTTGAATAAACAAGACTATACATTCCTCCTTACAATGTTAGAAGGTGCTCTGATGTGTGAAGAATATGTCTTCCAAATTTTAAAATTTTAGATCATGTTATTACAAGAGTGTGTATATATTTCTTTTTTGTTATCATTAAATGGATTTTCCCATTTCCCTAGGCCCATATGATTAACATGAATAATGTAATTTGGACCGGTATTGCATTTGAATTACAGTGTTCATCATTCCATATGACAAAAGTCATGTCTGAGCGTTTTCAACATGGAGTTTCTGTGACCTTGAACTATAGCTTTTTATGGAAGCACCCACGTAATGACAAGTCAATGTGTTCTGGGTGACTGGCCCATGTCTCCTTCAATTACAGAACATTATTGGGACACGTGAGATTGGTTTGCCAAATTTGTACCTATAATGTACGTACACATTTATAAAAAACTGTTTTTATAGCAGTAGTTCAATTTTAAATGTGTTACCAATTGGTGCCCTGTTGGCAGAATACTGAGTCATGCATAACAAATTACTATTTAAAAAAAAGCACTATAGAGGTAGTGCCGTTGGTAGTGCCGGTATATTACAGACATTAGTATCTCGGCATATCATAAAATGATGGTACCTTATGGGACTCTTTTATTGCCAGAGGCAAAGTGACATAATATAAATCAGCCTAATATAAATATATTAACCATCCTAAAAAAAATGCCTAACCCTTGATCACAAACACGTTTGCTGCTTTTATATTTGATCTTACTTTTGTTTCCCTTTCTTACCTTCCTGTCATGCATTACAAGGTAGCACGTTGACATTTTAATCTACCTGTTCTTCTGTGGCAGTGTTACATGAACAACACAAAGTATATAAACTGGATTTGTTTTCATCAAATTCTTGGCAAACCCAAACTAACAAATTCACGCAAACATTTATTGATTTTCAATAGATACATTTCTATGATAGGTGATACATGTAAATATTCCCATAGATACTCTAGATAAAGCTAAGAGAGAGTAAAGGCATAGACCTACATTCTACATCAGTCCAATCCTCTGTAAACTGCCTCTAAATGACGGTAACCAATCCATAGGACAAAACATTATGGCACAAGAAATTATATTTTGGAGTCTGGATCCATTGTGGGTTTGCCCACAGTGGGATTTAACCTTGTTTTCTGTCCGTAACACACACGTCTCAAGTACATTTACAGGCGTACACAAACAGACATCACATTGTTAGCCATTTGCTAAACAGAATGATCAGATATAAAACTGTGGTGAAATTAGTTTGGACCTCTTGGCCATTCATGGAGTTAGTGGAGTGATATCAGGTGGTGCCAGGGAGGGTGTAAGGGAAAAGATTATGACATGAATGTATTTATCGTATTAGTATTAGGTGAATAAATATCCAACAGATTAAATCACATGACATACACCTCACATGGTCGCCGGACATACAATAGTAATGTACAGCTTCATACCACTAGTGAGAAGCGTGTTGGGGATGTGAATGGGTAGTGCTGTGACCGACAGACGTGATCATTAACATTCAACTAGAAACGGGTTCATGAGAGATATTATGAAATATCGTTTTTCATCGCGAGACCACCAGACATACTGTTCGGTTAGTGAATAAAAAATGATTGCGAAAAAAGATTTGGCAAGTTGAAAAACATTGCCATGCAGAGCTCACAGTAGATTAAAGGGGAAAACACAACTTGACATTAAACTGAAAATGTCGTCTTGCTATGGAGGCAGGTTTGCTGAGGAATGTGGCAATGTAGAAAAGGAAGAAAACGAAATGTGACTTGTGGACGTAATACGGTCAAGAACATGGCCACACTGCATTACGTGAGAGACATTAGCACCCTTTAACATAGGTCAAACTCTTGACATCGGTCTGAACAGTTAAGCGGAATATACAAAAAGCACGTACATGTCAAATCGTTTACCCATAGTTAAAAGTGTTAAAGCTTAGACCATATGCCTAGGATCTGATGATCCAGATAGTTGACAGATGGTCAGCATACCTAGCCGAAATCCCGGGTCTATTAAGGCTAACATCAACAGTGTATGGCTTTCAGATCAATACAAACATGCACAGAGGTGAATGTGCATGTGTATCGATGCAGCTTCCCATGGGTGTACACACATCGTATACCCACAGTTAAGTGGGTAACTGAGCAGCCAAACTGGTTTCATAGAAGTTGACATGAGGATATGCAGACAACGTTTTGACATCTGCCCATAAGATGCAACGAAAGAAAATTGAATGACCAAACCAGATCTGTCCCTGAGGCTTGGGCACTGGACTGATTATACAGGCACTGCACATCGGAATCAAAACAAATGCTGAATAAATACTGTGAAAAGGTATGGAGACATTACAAGTATACCTAACATGAAACACAAAATAAGATTTTGCTTGACCTAGAATGGTTGTTTTTCAGAAAAAAATGTCACAGTTACACAGCAAAAGTGTTAGTATAAAAGTACTGTCAAATAAAATGAAAGCGAATGGACGAATAACAAGAGAGTAAAAAAAAAAACCTTGATACATGGATGATCTGGTCCTATCGAGTTAAGGCACCAGGGGTACAGGGAATAAAACTTTTTTGACCTGTTAGAAATACACATCTTAATTCAAGTGTTCTGATTTGAAGGCAGTGATTATAAACGGTGCATAATACAGATGCATTGGGGTCAGGGGCTATGGAAGGGAGATGGTGGTTTTCATGCTTGTGGGTTGACCATCTTCTGAAGCAAGGGGATCTGCAGAAACAAGAACACAAAAAAAAAGTTTATCATGCTGCGAGGATGGAGGGGTTGAGTGACCAGAAACAAGATACAACTCTCTCTCCGGTTCTCCAAGATAAATCGTGTTTGATCGGTACACTAAAAATGGTGTTGTGATATATATATATATATATATTCACAGGAATCCCAGGCTTCTTAATGACACAGCATATGGGCTTGTGTGTTGCCTGCAGTTGCAGTGAGCCAATCACGGGGTGAGTTCTGCCGCCCTCACCTTGGTCAGGTCCACCCCTGTGAGGGCGTTGACCGACACGGGGAGCTCAGCCAGAAGACGGTTCACCTCTCCAGTCACGCGACCGCCCTCCCCGCTCAGGATGATAATCTCATTGGTCCGGGCAAGGGGCGCCGCCACTTTGCCTGCAATCTGTGTAAAGGCCAAAAATATATAATCTCCTTGATTGGCTTAATCCCAATGGGAACCCGTTCATTTGTGTACAGCATCACTGATAAATGTGTGTGTCTGTGTCTGTGTGTGTGTGGTTCACTGACCTTGGGCAAGGCCTCCAGAACCAGGGCGGTCTTGGCAGCATCTCCGTACTGCTGGTAGGCCTCAGCCTTCAGCCTCATCTTCTCAGCCTCTGCCTTCCCCACCACCTCTATGGAGCCGGCCTCCGCCTCACCTATGCAGCGGATCTTCTCAGCTTCGGCCTGGGCGGTCAACACCCTCTTAATCCTAGGCAAGGGTAATGACCAAGGCAAGAGAAGGGTTATGAAACTACAGCCACGAGTACACTTCAACCTAACGTACAGACGAAGTGGAACATCCCCCCATGATATGAACATCCAGAACATTCTGGAAGCAGTATCCTCACTTCTGTCCCTCGGCCAGCATCTGCATCTTGTAGGCTTCGGCCTCGGCGGGCCTCTTCACCGTGGCGATGAGCTCCTTGTCCGTGCGCTGGATCTCCTTCTCCTCGATGGTGATCTGCTTCTTCCTCTGCACCACCTCGATCTCGATCTCTTCCAGACGGATCTTCTGCTGCTCCTTGGCCGCCTGCAGCTCGTAGGCCAGCTGGGCCTCTGCTTTCTAGGGTCGAGAGAGAGGGGGACGCGGGGTGTGTTGGTGTGGCGCCGTGCGCGTGCGTTTGATGGTCACGGAGGTTCGATGATCGCTAATCGGGTCTGGTACCTTGGTGTTGACTTCCTGGTTGAAGGCGGCCCGCTGCATTTCCAGCTCGCGCTTCGAGTCGGCCATCAAGGTGTCCGCCTGGAACTTCATGTCCATCATCTCTTTTTTGCATTCCGCTTCCTATCGAGGGGGCGAGAGCGAAAGACGGAAAGTGAAAGTGAGCGCGGTGGCGGAAAGGCCGTTTTTTGGGAACACTTCCCTTTTCCCCCCAGACGTCCGGTTGGTGCTCTTACCCTGATGCCTGCGTCCCTCTCGGCCTCAGCGACTCCTATGTCGGCGTCTCTCTGTACTGCTGCTGTCTGGGACTTCCCCAGGGAGCTCAGGTACTCCACTTTATCATACACGTCCTACCAGGGAGACACAGAAACATGCTGGGTGAGCACAGCTACTATGGATGTCGTTGGGAGTGAATAGGCTTCAATGGCTGGACTCCCTCCCTCGTCACAGGAGGTAGACACCCTCTCCCAGGTCTGACCTTGATGGTGAAGCTGAGGATCTCGATGCCCATGCGGCCCACATCGGGCGAGGCCACCTCCCGCACCAGACTGGCAAACCTGTCCCTGTCCTGATAGATCTGCTCCACTGTCAGAGTGCCTGGAACACAAGAGCTTGGGTCAACTTAGGGCGACGGTCTCAGCCACAAATGCCTACAGTGCGTTTGTCAAGCTGAAGTCCAAGGCGAATGCTGTTTGGGTGCGTCCTGGCATGAGAAGGGGGGAACCTGTGTCGAGCTGTGTCCCTACCGAGGATGGAGCGCAGGTGACCTTCCAGTGTCTGCAGGATGACACTCTTGATCTCCTGCACGGACTTCCCCAGGAACTGCTCACAGGCGTACCCTAAGAGCTCATTGTCAGTCATCACCTTCACCTGGAAGGTGGAGGAGGAGCTTGTCAGCTAGTTCGAACACGTGCACGCACGCTTAGTCAGAAATATGGAAACAATTCATTTTGTAGTTCTATCTGCCGTCTGATTGCTAGGTAAATCCGATAAAATAATACAATTTATCTGCTGCTTTAATGACTACTATTGTCCTTGGTCAAATAAAAACACAGTTTTCACCCTTCCACTGGCAGTTCAGTTTAATAAACTGATTGATGGTGATTATTAAATGTTCAATTGACAACGAATGAAAGAGTAACTAAACACCAAAACCACCTGTTTGAGTTGAACCGCTAATAATATTATTCACACATGGCTAAACTTCTCCATCAAATCTTTAAGTGTTATTTTTAATTGTTGGTGGTAAAATCTAGTGGTTAAAAATGTAAGGAATTAATCACGTATGAGTGCCATTTCAAAGTGCTCTTGTGTATCACAAGGACGGGTTGTGTACAGTGTGATAAACTATGAGCGTTTGAGGAAGCCCAAAAATGAATGCCCAATCATAACTTTAGTTTTTCTTTTTAAATATGAAGGTATGGGCTGTGGCTAAAATTGGGGTGTGTAGTTACTCTTAAAAATATTGGCGAGATGATAAATTATAGTAAATAAAAGTCTGATAAATGTTTAATCAACCGAAATTAGTCAAGAGGAAATGTAATAGACCTTTCATGATCATACAGTGGAAAAGGGTTGTGGAGGCTAATCACATGAAAGTGATTTTATTGTTATTATTGTTTTAATAATACTAATCTTGCTAATTGAATTAGGGTGAAGTTGCCAGACAATCTATGCTTGAGATGATTGGTTTAGACTGGGGAGCTAATCCAGACTGCTACACACTGATCTGCATCTACTCTGAATTACAGGCACAGGGGTACTTTCACCTCAGGACAAAATAGTCCATGACATTTTTCTTCAGACACTTTAATAAAGGAAAATATGAGAAGTTCATTTTAACACAAACATTTAAAAAAAGCATCATAATCAGTTCCAAGATTATGGCTGTTGTACCTAGTTATCTAAAGTAAAGTTGAGGATAGTATCAACAGGGTCAACAGAGAGGAAATACCCCCTATGCACTCTGACCCAAAAGTTCATCTACAAATGGGACTGATTAGAAAGAGGATGGAGAGGTAAACAAATGAATGGCAGGCCTGGGAGTCATGTGACCCGAGGACTCCTCCTCCTCCGCAGCTGAAAGGAAAGAGAGTGAGCTGGTCCCTGAGGTGACAGGTCTGAACATGGCCTCCAATGACGCATGCAGGATTAAGGGGGAATCAGCGATCATTCCAGGAGGACACAACTTAGAAATGGCCACAGACAGGTAAGAAATTTCAACAGCAGCTCACTCGACAGCGACAGCAGGGGGAGCTGTGACAAGGCCAGAGCTGGAACGTGGACACGTGCAATGAGGGCCCCTCTCTCGTGTCACCCCTCCTAGCTCCTCCCCCTTCCCCCACAGCTCTGTCCCCATGCTCTGCTCAAGTGGCACCGTACAAAAGCAAAACAAAAAAACGTCTAACACAGGAATTGTGATACCGCGAAACGGTTTCCTGTCTCTTGTGCTGAAGGTTTTCCCAATGATAATCTCATTCAATCGTTTTTAAAGACAATTCCCTGTCTAGCAGCAGAGCTGCGGTTTGAAAATGGAAGCCTCATCTCCTTTTACAGCCAGGTGGAGGAGAGGGGAGGGAGGATAATTAGAGTGGGGTTGCCGAGAGACACCCTCCCTCCTCTGGTTATTCAAACATGTATGCCCTTGTCAGATCTCTTTAGTGGGATGAATGAAAAGAATTCTGATCCAACACCGGGTTGGTGTGTTTAAGGTCAAATTATTGCTGAGTATGCACACATCCACTGGTTAGGCAAGTCCTTTTGTAATGCTCTTTTAAGGATTCAAGTCAGCTCGTAAACCTGGTTCACAGAGAAAGCTGGTAAATGGGTAGGGCTTGGAGACTGGAGGTATCAGGTAGCCAGGATTGTGGCTCCAGCCTCTGCTTTGCCCCCATTGTGGGCATACTGGACTATAGGGAGCCGTGACTTGAGAGGTGGGGGCCAGGAGATGGGGGGGGCGGGGGGGGGGAAGGTTGGGGGGGGGGGCGGCATGAACAAGGGGAACTGGTGGCTGTGACAATTTTGCTGTGCATAGGTGTCATACAACTGACAGGTGATGTCATTTAAGTGCATAAAATCACTTAGGAATGCGAGTTAAGTTAAGTGAATTTATATTGAATTTCTGCTTTACTGTTTGCTTCATGTCAAACAACAACAGTTTTTACGGTTTACCAGTCAAATTCAATTATGGCACTGTGAGAATGTTGGTACATGGAAGAAAATGAACAAAATCAGCAGCAAAGAAACAAATCAACATTGAAAACGATGACCACATAAAGAACTGAGAAATATGAATGTTTGGATGCAAAATGGACATAACAGGCTTCACTCAGCTCCACTGAATCCTCTCCCAGGTAGAGAAGCTGCCTTGAAATGAGGGTCAATAATTCTCCAAGCTGTCTTTTGGAATCATCAGAGACATTACTGCAAAATGGCAGAAGCCCAACTTGAGATTCACTTACGTGACAACAGCGTCAACACACGCGACACAAGGTGATGTCTCTGACAGATGTACTCTGAACGTTATGCCAATCTGAGGTTTGGAGTCCGTCCAGATAGTTAAGATTCGCCGTGACGACAAACACTGATACTATAGGAATTCACTTTCATCGTTACTTGAATTGTGAAGTAACAGGGAAGTACGGGAGAATGATTGATCCTCATGGAGTCACATGGCACCAGTATCCCATGGGAAAACAGGGTAAGACAGAAGGGGGGAGGGGGGGGGAGGGGGGTGAAGGCCGAACCCGCCTTGATCTGAAAGAGGCATCCCAGAAGGTGTGGTGAATTACCTGTGCCACCCCAGTGACAGTAATAGCTACACCCTCCGCTGTCTCTACCTCCTCACACTTGGGCTGCAGGGTCATAATCTCAAGGGTTATCCTGTGGAGAGTGTGAAAAATAAAAATAAAAATTGGCATGTTCTGAGGGGAAGGCAAATGAAGAGAAGGAGGGTGGGGAGGGGGGGGGCAGAACACAAAGAGTGAAGAGGAAAAATAAAACATTTACCGAAGGACTCCAAAGCCAGGACAACAGGGTGTGGGGGGGAATGCTTTTTCGAGCGGTCTAAAGGGGGTGCGAATTGAAAGGGCCTAAATGTACGTTTCAAAAAGGCAAAGGATCTATCGTCATGTGACCCCCCCCCCCTGCCCCGTCCTTGCCTAGCCCCTTATTCAAGCATTCCTTTTGGGCACCCTGTTGCCATGGCCCACACGAGTGAGGTTAGCTGTTCAGCAAAGCACATTCAGGTTAACGACAGCCGGCTCTCTCTCTCTCCCTTCCGCTGCGGAGGGAGACAAGGACATCAATGAGGAACAAAGAAAACCAAACAAAAACCCCAGGCAGAAACACACATTGTCACCCCTGTCGGCCCTGTTAAGTTTGTCCAACCCGTTTCGCCTCAAGACTCGTCTCAACCCGGTCCCCTGCCTTGCTGTCTCATCTCAGCCCTGTGACGATGCATTACCTGAGCCACCCCTGTCACATCCAAAGGGACACCCTCCGAGGTCTCGATATTCTCACAGCGACAGAGGATGGTCATAATCTCCAGAGACAGTCTACGTAGGGGTTAGATAAGGAGAGGCAGGACAGTGATTAACAGCAGCTGTTAGGATTGTCAGTGTATCGGCGGACATGGTTAGGGGAAAAAAGGCGGGGGTGGGGGTGGTAGGGTGGGGGTAGAAGACATTCTACAACCGACAGAAATAACCCACAGCGGTCTTGTTGCATTGTCATCTGGCAACGCTGCTAATGCAGTTATGCAGCCACGGCAGGCCCGGATGAAGTTGCCGTTGCGGAAAATAACCGGCGCAGAATTGATCCCCCCAAAAAATGATCTGCCCCTCCCCCACTCTGAGATGAGGGCTTAGTGGAGATTACGTAAGAATGTCGCCTATAACAACAAGGCTCTACCGTGCCTTCAAGGCCATTTCACAATTAATACATAGAGATCCAATGTGCCCAGGCTTTCCTCATACAAAAGACCCATGGCTCAAGGCCATGATCCTCATCAAAAGACAAACGATGGCAGCAGTCGTCTCCCAGCGTTAGGCTTCATCCGACGGAGGAAGCTAAAGGCTGTGTCACTCAGAGCCCTCTCCTTCCCTGGTCGCCCTGCTCTCTCTGCCTCCCTCCTGGGGAAAAGTGGATCGATGAGGCACCGGGCCAGACAGTAACAACATTACTGCATCACAAGCGGGAAGCGGACGACCCAGCAACCTCCCCCCTCCCCCCCCCGTCTCAGTCCCGCCCCATCCTTCTCTGCTGCTTTATGGCGGCCATCTATCAGCTAATGAACTTGGCGGGCGCACACCCTTTGCTGCACCAGAGACCAGGATAGCGTGCTGTTGACTGAAACTGCGACATGGAAACCCCCTGGACCGACTTTGCATGCAGGGTACACTTGTGCGATCCTTCTGTGTGATTTGGGGGGGGGGGGGGACACACACAACCTTCCCATCCAATATCCTAGCAACGAGACAAAAGGCTGCTACATCATCGCCATGAAGCTAGGGGGTTCAGGACAGACATGAGCACATCAGGGGAACAAACAGGTTAACAGTGGACAAGGCAATGCAGGTTAGCACAGCAGAAAGAAAGAGACAAAGAGAAATAAAAGGGCAACATCCAGACAGAACACATCCAAGGAAACATTGTAACAGTGTGAAGTTCAAGATGAAAACTTCCAATTGTTAGCCGGAGCTGGCCTACGCTAAGGGCACATCCAGTGAATTAACAAACGCTGGGACAAACGGTGAATAAAGAGGACCTCTTCCGTCCGCATGCTGTTGTTACTCGGCCTGGTGGTGCGATATCGTGTTTTGCGACATCATCTCAACTGGACCTGACCTCTCCCTTACTGTGCGGTGTTTGTCTTTCCAGTCATGTACGAAACGAGAACACTCTGAAAGTGCTTCGTGAGCAGCTGAATGCCGTGACGCGTGGTGCTTACATATTCAGTAAACACTAGCTGCGGGCGGGAATGAGCCTGACTGACCCTAGCCGTCTTCCTTTCTCAACAGAACTATAACCATAATGTCCCGAGGCCCGTCTCAAATGCTGCCCTAACGCACGGTGGGACGTTTGTCCATTTTTGTCGTGGCTAAATGATATTTCGACGACCAAGTGGATTTCCCCTCACATAACGTCGGCGACGAGCGGACACTGAGGATCCGAGCCGTGTGCCGTTGGCAGCGCGGCGCCTGAGGGCCCTCCCAGAAACAGACCTCACCTCTGGATGTCTGAGATGAGCATCCAGGCCCAGGCCCAGCCTCCCACCACGTACGTCTTCTCATCAGAGCCACAGCAGCCACCTGCGGAACACAGGAGAACACACATGTATCTACAGACGAACCACAGTCCTCTCGCTGTCTTGAAAAGGGAGCAGTGAGTGTTGTGGTAAAAAAAAGAAAAGGTGTTAGTAGGTCACACTGTGCTGCACAAGGTTGTTGTTCCTGTATGTTTCCAACACAAAAGTCCCCGTGAGAACCAGAAAGGTGACGCATTGAAGATCCTACTGTGGCACACTTTCACTATCAGACATTATACTATGGTATTTCCTTTGTAAGTAACCAACAAATCATGGCTAACGTTTGGTACATTACCTGTACATTTAAGTTCCCATTATTAGGAGTAGGCCTATAACAGTGTTATGACTACAGATGTGGAGAGAAATTACAGTTATGTGACAGCAGGTGACACTATAACACTGTTTTTTTTAAGTACCTACAGTAGACAAATAGGTCTGTATCAAGTCCAATTGATTGTCTTTGTTCTTACAAATCTATCTGACCACAGTAGCCCATGAGATGATAGATCGACTATCTTTCCTCTATCAGAGTCAGGCAGGCAAGCTTGTACTCTTCCCTTCCCAAATAAGAGGAAACAAGTTTTGTGGCTCGAGGTTGGATCCAAAAGGAAATGAAAGAAATGACATTCCTCTCACTGGCTAACACTGCCAACAGATGGTTTCGAAGAACCAATGCCAACAACAGCACAGTTCAAAACAACCGACAAACCAAGCAAGTTTTAGAGCTGCTGATTGCAGCATAAACAAATCTGCAGCATCAGTTCAATCCGGTGAGGTACTATAGCTGTCCTGCCCATCCCCACTCAGCTCTCATGTCCATATCTTTGAGGGTGGTGGCTTTATCTGAGGGCTGACATGTGACATTCTCAGCTGTCACGACACCCTCTTTCAAGAACACACACACACACATACATACACATACACACGAGGCATAGCTGCTAGGCTTGAGTCCATTCAATCCTAAACCTCGTATTATTGCTTGACATTTGCTTCAAAGACATCCCATTTCAGTGAATAATTAAACCACATTGCAGATGAAATCCTATTGAAAAAGATATGGCGTATTATAGAGAAAGAAGCCTTTTTAATTCCTCCAATTTTCATTATCATAACCCACACTCTAAAAGATCAGGAGACTTCCAGGTGCGTGAGTAGAATTGTGCCTGTGCCTCATGTCCCAGTTAGTTAACACATTGGGATTTTCTCTCTCAACCTACCATGTGATTAGATTGTCATGGTCTACTCCTGTTGTTGTTCTTCAGTAATAACACTACTAAATCATACCAAACAGGGCCTATGAGACAAGCAGATGACAGGATATTGGCCCAGCTTCAATGCTCCACTGTAGTTGCAACAAACCTGTGCAGACTCCTTCAAGGGATGAAAATACCTATTGCCCCAGCTGTTGCAACACTTCAGATGCCACACTGTCAGTATCAGGAGCTGTCACAGGAATGAATGAGAGTGTTTTGTGCAACTCCTCCTCAAAACGTCTTCTGTTGCCATCCTTACAGTTTATGTAAGTATGTAAGTTTATGTCAATACACACTATCGTTTTCGAATTTTCTTTGACAGCCTTCCTTTTGACTCAGAGCGACTTCCAGCACATTAAAAATTCTATACCCATAGTGTTAGGGTTAGGATTGTCTTATATTGACTCATTTACCAAAATGAGTAACTGAGGTTTTTACCATTGGGGATTGGTAAATGGTTTGTGTAACTAAGGACGATTCATAATTAACATATTTACCTTACACATTGGAGTAGTTCATTTACAGTGGGTAATACTTTCAACCATAGTCAGTGATCAATCTCAAATCCAAATGGATGTCTTACAAAAAAAAGACACTCCTTGGCAACAATGCAGGGCTCTCAAGTTTTATCAAAAGTTTGGCATGAGATTGGCATACCGGTCGACATTTGGGTACAATTGTCAGGTATCCGGGAGACATGGGGGCGGGGGTGCTGCTAGTGTTTCTGATTGTCTTGTAGGTAGCATTAGTTATAAAGTTATACTTTGTATAACTAGAGACAGCTATCGACATGGCAGAAAACTTACCTCTGCATGCCTGCACCTCGTCCATTTATTGTGTAAAGCGGGACAAGTTAACCATTACTTCTCAGTGAGAAATATAAGCATGGACGGATTAAGAAACCACGGCCCCCTGGGTCTGGATGTGTCAAGGCCCCCCCCTCGCCCCTCTCAATAAATAAATTGGCTGAACATTTTATTTTTTCAGGAATAATATTGATATTGTTGTTTAAAAACGCAAAAGTACTTGAGTAATCAACAACAACAAAAAACTTTTATTTTCACAGAACAGCATTTAGAAAGGTGCTTAGACACAGCTCTAATGCTATTATTTTGCACTTGATTTTGGGATTTCGCCCTACAAAGGGCCCATAATGCATGGAGTACTCAGCCCCTCTAAAGTCCTATAGATAAACTGAGGGGATAAACACTCACTTGAAAGGTATCATGATGGTTTCCTTCTTGTGATATGTTCAAAGTAAATGTTTAGCCTGGGCCCGGTAGGCCTGTTGGTTAATCCATCCCTGAATATAAGGTGTTGCGAGAGAGCGTGTGAACTGGTTGAAATGCGTGAGTCTCACGGTGAAATGCGTGAGACTAGAGCGCTGAAATGTCTAGAGGTAAACAGTACTCTGAAAAAATCCATTGTGTTCTACTTAGTGCATCATCGTCTTGTTAAATTCTTGGGGTTAACATTTTGCACTCGCTGGGGCTTGGCTGTGCTTTCTGCACAATCACGCATTAAAACTTGGTTGAACAAGACCCTCAACAATGTGTATGAATAGGCCTAGCCAATAGCTAAACAATGTAGGCCATACAAGCCGATTATGACCTGCTGGTTGATGACAACTGGTCAACTGATGTACATAGTGCATGCTATATTTGCAGAGCCTATAACTAACCTCTAGGGTCCGAATTGCATTTCTGGGGCCACTTCAGTAAGACGTTTCATTTATAGCAGCCCACACATTAAAAACACGTTTTTGTTTTTCTTGAGGTTCCCCAATTTTGCGAGCAAATGCCAAGATGGCCACCTGAAAAAACAATTAATTAAATCTATAGCAGGCTTTTGCTATTTCTAGTCAATTGCTGGCAAATGTTTTAGACATAGGCTTAGATGTCTTATCAGTATGTTTATATATTAAAAAACTCAATATTGTATATTGTGCATTACAGTAGGCTATACTATACAATTAAAGCATATTAAGGTGCATAGAATCGATATCTATTTGAGTCTAATTGGACTCTATGTGTAATAATATTGGTAAAATGTAGGTTACTATTAGGCAAAATGACAAGTGAATAACGTAAGACCGAACGTGTTCACTGTTATTCTGAGATGATAACGGGAAAAAACGGAGTTGCTTATTCTATGATGCATGGAAGTGAAAAGACCCAAACCTACCTGAAACCACAAGAGCTTCGTTTGGTCCAACTGTGTGGCAATTCCCCATTTTATTTGAACAAAACGTAACCAAATCGAGAAGTCTTTAGATTTGTATCACGACGACCAACACCACGCCTTTCCTATGCAAAAAAAATTCGCTCCAGAACTCAGGATTATTTAGCCCCGCCTCTCAAAATGACTAGCATGTCTAAGTCTGTGTGTTGTTCCCACTCATATGAGTGGCACTCTAAACACGATAGCACACACGATATTCAAATATAGGGATGCTGTTTAGTCTGTACTAACAGAAATAAAAATATACTTTGTGAATTTACTCACATAGAAGCATGGCCTGTCAATACTGTTTATGTACTGTATTAAACGCGATGCTCTACTGCCACCCTGAGGTAATGGTGTGTATATGGCATGTTTTAGAACCTGAGCGTGCAGGCTCCTACCTACCTGCCTCGAAGCAAATTGTACGTATTTTCATTATTCAATTCAACTATTAAAATCATGTTGATGATTTAACAAAGGACAAAGCATGTCTTTTATATTAGATATATTTTATATAAGATGAGCATCATATCGTGGATTTGGATTTCAATGTGCCTTCTAGGCCTATATGGGACCACCTAAAGATACAATTCGTTGCGATATTGTGTGATTTTAGAGTAATATAGATATTCAAATATCAAACAGAAGGATGAACTATCCAACAAACTAGTTGTTGCCTAAGTGTTAACTTCTGAACTCATAATCTGAACGCATAATCATCTCCTCGGTGCTTAGGTAATCATTAATGATCATAAACAGTGATTATATGACCACGTTTCATTTATATATTCGAACCAACCTTCCATGAGAAGCGTGGCCTCAGACAAGCAGACGAGGAAACCCAGGGAGTATTGAAAATGGACCAGGACCCAAGCAGGCCGACATGGAGCAGGCAAATAGAGTTCACCCTGGCTGGGATAGGCTGTGCTGTAGGCCTGGGCAACGTCTGGAGGTTCCCTTACCTGTGTTACAGAAGTGGAGGAGGTGAGACAAGTTCTTAAAGAGATTGGAGGGCTCTGTAACAAGTCTATATACCATGCATTCATTATCATTTGCAAACTATGCAACAACAAAAAAACGTGTTAGAAGGAATTATTCGGGAGAACAAATGTTCAGTATATGGGTACACTATCTTGTGCAGCTTCGTGTTTTTATGTGTAAACATGTTGTGTGCCGTTTTTGGAAGAACAAGTTCAATTGCCAGTTTACAGTCCCCTCACACACCTGTTGATTATAAAACCTGAGTGAGCTCCACATGTGAGTGGTGCTAGCCGAGTGGGTTGTAAACTTTCTTAAAGCTTCGTTATCTTTCACGTGAGGTGACTGGGGACATTATCTATAGTATGACTCACACGTTTGCTCTGTGAAACGTTACGGCGGTGGCACACGGACAAATAGTTGAATTTCAACGTGTGCAAACTTTCCTGTAGATGGTCATCAGTGACCTTGTTTGTGATCTTTGCTGTAAGGTGCGTTCCTGGTCCCCTACCTGCTGATGCTGGTACTTCTAGGGATTCCTCTGCTCTACATTGAGTTGACTGTGGGACAGTACATGAGGAGAGGACCTGTTCAAGCCATGGCTAAAGTCTGCCCGCTGTTCAAAGGTACATGGCTGGTAGTCACAAGGAATTCACATCACCTCTGTACTGTCAAGAGAAGTTATAGTACATGGTGTTGTTTACCTTCAGGAGTAGGCCTGGCGACGGTTGCCATCTCCTTCATCATGTGTACATACTACAACATCATCATCACCTGGGCCCTGTACTACCTCTTCAGTTCCTTCCAGAGCCCACTACCCTGGCAGAACTGCAACAACACCTGGAACTTGGCCAACTGTACTGACCAAGTGTCCAACTCCAGCTCACAATCTTCCACTGCCAGCCAGCAGTTTTTCAAGTAGGTCTCACTGAGGCCAGCCTGGATATCACCGCTGTCCAATATTATGGACAAATATAAAATAACTTCAGACACAGAATGGGAACCTGGGTAGTTGTGGTAGGAAGAATAGAGATGCTTCAATCAAGAGGACATAGAGGGCAGAGACTGGATTTCCTGGAATGCAGGATCAACTCGTTAGTTATTTGCAGGAAGACATGACACTGCATACTTACGTGATTTATTAAAATGTATTCAAATTCTGTGAATGGTTGGTAGGATTGTTTATATGAGGTCATTCAGACTCAGCAGATCAAAAATGCTTTCTAAATGCTGTTCTGTGTTTTTTCTTCTTTCAAATCAGTCATGACATCACATCTGCCTCATGCCATCCTTTTAACAACAATTATTGTAAAATCACTCAAGGTCCAATGGTGACCTTTTTTTCAGGGTCAAGGTCCATAACATGATAACTAAATTTGAATGAGAAACAAGATTGCGTGGAACCAGAGAAGCAGCTTCACGATTTTCATTGTTTCTGATTTGAAGAAGACTGAAAAGAGTTTCAAGCTCCCTGGGTGCGTCGAGAGGGCCCTGAGGATAAACCAGAGACCTTGTGCTTTGCTGTAGCTACAGGATGCTGCAGCAGACCGGGGGAGTGGAGGAGACGGGCACAATGAGATGGGAACTGTTCCTTCTTCTTCTGGTGTCCTGGATCCTCATCTACCTCTGCATCTTCAAGGGGGTCAAGTCAACTGGCAAGGTAAGGAGAGAAAGAGAATTGCCATATGACCCTCACTCTCATTTGTGTAGTACAGTGCTTCTCAACCCTGTCCTCAGGGACCCCCTGTCCTGCATGTTTTTGATGTTTCCCTGCTCCAACACACCTGATTCAAATAAAAGGGTCGTTATCTAGCTCTGTAGAAGCCTGGTAACGAACATGCATTTGAATCAGGTGTGTTGGAGCAGGGAAACATCTAAAACATGCAGGACAGGGGGTCCCTGAGGACAGGGTTGAGAACCACTGGTGTAGTATATACATATCTATAACATGTCTGTGTGCGTATGTGTGTGTGTGTGTGTCCAGGTGGTGTACTTCACAGCACTTTTTCCGTACGTCATCCTGTTGGCTCTGTTAATAAACAACGTCCAGCTTCCTGGAGCAATGGATGGCATCCTCTTCTTCATCGTGCCTGAGTGGGAGAAGCTGCTGTCTGTGGAGGTAAAACAGGAAGTAATTGGCCAAAAAAGAATGGACCGAAAAGTTGATGGAGGGAGAGGCCAAGATTGGAAGTGTAGAGTACGTGGGTGAAGGGGCAAGAGTGATGAAGCGGTTAAGGACGTAGACATATTATTGTGTTATAAGGAGTTAGATCAAGTAACGTTTGAGCTGTAAGAGGCACGGTCAACGGTGTTATCCCATAGACATTGGTAGTATGGAAAGCTGTTGTTGTGTTTCAGGTGTGGGTGAACGCCGCAGCTCAGATCTTCAACTCCATAGGAATAGGCTTCGGCTCTCTCATGGCCATGTCTAGCTACAACTCCTTCAACAACAATATCTTAAAGTAAGCCGCTACAATAACTCCTGCAATGATCCTTCTTGCTGTGATTTTGATGTGTGAAGAAGCTACTTTGACGTTAGTAACACTGTGCTCTCTCACCACAGAGATACCCTAGCTATAGCCATTACCAACTCGCTGACCAGCATACTAGCAGGATTTGTTATTTTCTCAGCCTTTGGCTACATGTCTTTTCTACAGAACGTACCCGTCAGCGAATTGGCCGTGGATGGTGAGTTAGTCATAGATTGTAATTTTCAGACGACTCTGAAGACCTTTGACTTAACAGTGCTTTTTTTTTTTTTACCTTGTCCATGTTCGGGCTTCTAGGACCAGGGCTGGTGTTTGTGGTTTACCCACAAGCCTTTCTGACAATGCCAGTGGCTCCGCTCTGGGCTAGCCTGTTTTTCTTCATGCTGTTGTGCCTTGGGTTGGACAGCCAGGTGTGGAACTCACTCGAACTTAATGACCTTTCGCATTCAGATTAGTAAAAGACGTAACCTGTCCTGCAGAACAAGTCACTGGTACAAAACATCCTCATCAAAAGTCTTAATTCAGAAGGGATATTGTCTTTATTTGCCAGTTTGCCATGGTGGAGGTCATGGTGACCAGTCTGATGGATGGTTTTGGCCAGTCCCTAATGAAATACCTCAGACAGAAGGAGCTGCTGGTTCTAGTGGTCTGCTTTACAGCCTTCCTCCTGGGGATCCCTCATGTCATGCAGGTACACACAACCAACCGCTGTGCACGGCATCCTATCATTACCATAGTTGCATCCATCGACATGCTGAAGGGTCTGTCTGTGCAGGTGGGGATCTATGTCTTCCAGCTGATGGACCACTACACAGCCATAGTGTCCATCATGTTCCTCGCCTTTTTCGAGGTTGTGGCTACCTGCTGGATATATGGTAAGAGCTGCCATGTGAGGCCATGGAAATGTATGACCCAAAGGAATTTCAAGGTGGAGGATTTAGATGTATTTTTATTGTGCATTCTTGAAGGGGTGAAGAGACTTTCCGACAATTTAGAGGAGATGACTGGAAATAAACCCAACATCTTCTTCAAAGTGTGCTGGACAGTGGTTTCTCCTCTTCTGGTTACTGTGAGTCATCCTACCAACATTTGACTGGCAACTAGCAAAAGGTGACATTGGCTGGATAAAAAAAAAAAAAAAAAACAACCTTGAATCCTCTTGGTTTTCAACAGGTGATCCTGATTTTCTCCATCATCCAGTTTAAACCTGCCCGCTATGAGGGCTATGTGTACCCACCATGGGCTCAGGGGATTGGCTGGGTTATTGCCATGGCCTCTATCATCTGGATTCCTCTTGGAGCTATTCACACTCTGTGGGTTCTCCCAGGCTCCTTCACGCAGGTAAAATAGTCCACGTCCTCCATGTCTGTCACTCGTTCAATATCTCATCTCTTCATTTACATCAACTCACGGATTGAACACTGAAACATTAACATGAGATAAATGACTCATTCACTGAGAGAACACCAACGGTCTGACGATGGCTTGTCTTTCCCCACCCCAGAGATTGAAAAGTTCAATAACGCCCTTCGCTCTCCACGAGAAGTCGGACGTGTCTCACTACCTGGAGAGTGGAGGGGAGACGTACTCAAACAGAGCCATCATGAGTTCCATTATCCCTCTCCCTGAGAAGCCTTCCATCCAGACTAATCTCTGACAGCCCCTCAGCTGGCAGCTTACAGGCCTCTGTGCCTGGGACCATGTCACACTTGACACTCACTGCCATGGCAACAGATTATGGTCTAGGTGTCCTCATGAGCACTGTGGAAATGGCCTTCCCGTTAAATACTCTTCTTAAAATGTATTCATTTTGCAGATGCTTTTATCCAAAGTGACTCACAGTGGGAGGGATTTGAACCTTTGACCGCTTAATCTGCAGCCTTTCACTCTAACCCCTGAGTTGTATATATCCCCATCACCACTGTTCCTGGCCAATCAATGGCTCCGTCTGGCTAGGTCTGATGCCAGTTCACTGATTCTGATGGATTATAGTCCATGTTGGACTTGGAGTTCTTTACAACGATATCTAAACTAATTATTAGAATAAAATACTTCTAATATTGGATCTGTGTCTAATGTCTATTATTTCATTGTGTGTGTGTGTGTGGGGGGGGGGGGGGGAGCGGAGGGGGGGGGGCTGAGGAGTTGTAGGTACACAGAGAAATATGGTCAGGGATTTTGGTGTGTTTATTTCACATCAGAAAATAGCATACATTACTTTTCGAATAGGAAGATTCAACTGCCGTTAATAACTGGGAGCAGACTTATCGATTTTGTTCTTTTTGGTGATTCATCTCATGTCTATAGAGCACCACCTCGTGGATAACACTGCTATTGATTTTGAAGTTTTGGCATGTTTCTACAGTATGTAAGGCGTTGTCTGGCTGTGCACCCACGTATATTTGTGATCTCATTCTGCCATACTGTCCTGCTAGGGCACTCAGATCTTCAAAACACTTGCTTTTAAATGTGTCACAATGTCACTACAAATTAAAGGGTGGTTGGGTTTTTTCTGTGGCTGGGCCAACGCTTTGGAATGCTCTCCCTTCTCATGTGAGGTCTGCTCCTTCACTGGATATTTTTAAATCGACTCTAAAAACACATTATTATTCTTTAGTTTTTGGAAACTTTTAATTGTTGTTTTATAGCGTAGTTTTGCAATGCACTGTGTACAGCACTTTGGATCAATTTGTATTGTGTTAAATGTGCTTTATAATTAAAGGTTGATTGTTTGATATGTATTTATTATTTTAATACAAACGACAGTACTGAAAACCCCAGTTTGAAAGGTTTAACAAAGCAAAAACAAACTAAATTCGAGAAACAGTTATGAATACACCATACTTCGTGCGCTGTAAACATGAAAAAACGTTTCATGTTATTCATGTTTTACTTTGTATTCTCCTACGTGTGTATACAGTAGCTAGTTTTCACATGATCCACCTATAACATGGCATGTATCGTGAAGCAAATTCTGTAACTTGGGCTGTTGGCGAGATAAAAGTCTGTTTTGACCAATACACAACAATCTACACTGCGGCACTTGACGCCACGCTTATTTTATACTGTAATCTGACCAACGACTTTCTGTAAATCACACATGACGATTACACAATTATTGTCAACAAAATAGGTCGGCATTTTAACAAGGTTTTTTTATTGGACTGGGAAGGATGACAAGCTAAATCTCATGGTGTCGCAACGTGAGAACGAAGATTAAAGAAACAGAGTTTCTCAAAGTCCAATGGGTGTGTTTTGTTTCTGTCACCACAGAGGCGTGATAAGGTTAACAACACACTCAACACGCAGAACATCAGGGGAGGTCATTAAGAATGACACAGAGGCAATTCTTATTCATTTATTGAGAAATATCTACTTTATCACGTAAGTACACACTTGGGGAGAGTATACAAGTGCACTCAGAGTTAGTCACCTCTACACAGGATGCAAGTGTTGCCTTCATACCCTTTCTAAAGTACAAAGCCGTTTAAAATCACACAGGATATTTTTATGGAGTGGGGAAATACATTTGCTTGGCAGGGCAGGGATTACAGGATCGTGCTTGTGGCTGTCCCCTCATACTGACTGAATCGGTGGTTGATGTGGGTTTTGAAAAAACATTTCGTAAACCTGATCCATGCCAACCCAAAGTGTTAAAACAGAAGTACAGATGGTAGAATGGATTGAGCATTATCTATTAGTCAGGGTACAGTGTATTAAACCACATGCCACCTATGTAATCATCGTTAAAATACGTATATATAATATATATATATATATATTTAAAAAAAAGAAAACCATAAGTATCATCATTAAATGTATGAACAGCAGTGTTCTCTCATTACAAACAGATATGTAATATGACCTAGCAAAGAAAAGAAACAAGAAAATGATGGCATCCTCTTCCCTCTGAGGTGACGGTCGCGTAGACGACCGCAAGGTACAGGAGCAACCACCCCCCCCTCTCCTGGTTTGCAGTTGCATCGTTTCAACAAGGCTGAGCAAGTACACCAAAGATCATGTTGCAGCACTCAGTAGTAATTGAGTAGTGGTTAAGAAGTGCCCTCCCTTACACAGATCCCCCTCATCCACATTCCTCCATAGCCGGTCCAACTCTAGTTGTCGTTCTTCTGCTTGTTGCCCGGCAGGGGTCGCTAGGGAGACACCGTTTCTGCTGCTTCTGTGTGCACCACCGACTGCTTCTCCCTCCGTTGCTAAGACACCTGTTCCACCGGCCTCATCTGCACATCGCCGATCTGCAACGCACACAAGGGTGGGGGAGTTTAACAAACAGAGGTTCCGCGCATGGTCCTAAAACTCATCAGGTTTTCGGTTCCAATCCTATTGACCGGGTGCCATTGTACCAATAAGCTGGGCTCCCGAGTGTTGACTCGGAGAGGCTAATGTTGACAGAGGGGACTGGGAGCATGACTCGCCTGCACATGAGGAGATGCGCTGAGGACGTATGTGACCGCGCTGGCTATGTCTTCTGCTTTTAAACACTGTGGAGAGAGAGGGGGGGGGGGAAGGAACCGTCACCGATTGTGAACGCGTAGCATTCGCGTTTAGGGGAGGACAAAAATCCGCTCGTGCCGGGGGGGCCCCCGCGTCAGACGTACTTTGATACTCTCGTACACTGCTGCCGCCTTCTCCGGATCACTGTTGTGGTGCCGGAATGCAAACTCAGTCTCCACTATTCCGGGAGATATACTCTGCCAAAAAGGAGTTCCGACGGAAACGAGTTAGTTATCTTTGTTTACACACACACACACACACCACACACACACACCATATCCCCCACGCAATACGCCCACACGGCACACACGCACACACAAGAGCTGGCACTGACAGTGGCTCTGATGTGGGTCTTGGCTTGTCGTAGCTCTTGCCGTAGTCCCTCGGTTAGAGCCGTCACAGCATACTTGGTGGCACAGTAGAAGTGCTCGTCTGCACTGGGTACCATTCTGTGTCCGCCCATACTGAGGTAGACAGAGAGAGAGAGAGAGACAGAGAGAGAGATAAAGACATTGCGTAGGAGACGGAGGAAATACCCAAACTGCAATTCGTCCACGCTGTCGCCGGTATTCGAAACCTGCCTTCCGCTCCACACCGAGTATCGCGGCGTTTCTGATCTCGATACCTATTAATGTTGATGATGTGCCCGTCGTCGACGTTCCTCTCCTTCATCGACTGGTAGGCCTCCCGCGTGCAGATGGACAGGGCTAGGACGTTCACCTGGAGGGACGAAGCACAGATCAACACCGCCGGCATTGGAGGACGTGGAAACGACGAACGGAAGAGTTCGATCTTGGACTCGCCGGACGACCACATTCAGCGTCTGTTCACAATGAACGGGGAACAACGCTTTTGCTTATTACTATAGTCAAGTGTGAATGGCAAACGCGAAAACCTAACGAGAGCAGTGTCAATAGTGGAGTCTGACAATCTCCTCTATCTTCTCACCTCTCCCACAGTGACTTTCAAAGGCGGCAGGTTAAAGCCTAACAGCGGCTAGGTGGAGGGGGGGGGGGACTGAACAAGGTCAGTGTGCAGATTACTCAGGCTAAAAATACACCCGCGAACACATTCATTTTGGCCTCCATGGCAACAGATGGATAGGCGTTAGACATGTTCCAGCTCACGAGGGATGGAGTTTCTGAGCGAGGAGGAGGGTGGGGGTGGGGGGGGGAGGCTTGAATGGGTCAAAAGCTCAATGAATCAAACTGTTAAAAGGGACATTAAACAATGGAAGGGGCCAAATCCAGGATGCCTAGAGTGGGCCTCTGTGCACCGTACCAAGCCTCGTCTCACGGCCAATGAAACAGCTCCACTGTGTGTGTGAGAGAGAGAGAATGGTAGCCACTAAAAAGGACAACACTGACATTACTGTGTGTGTCTGTGTGAGAGAAAAAGAGAGAGTGTGTATGTTACCCGCGAAAAAAGGACAACATTGACATTGTGTGCGCGAGCGCGAGCTCACATCAATCATGTTCCTCCAGCCGTCGGTCTTGCCGCTGAGCAGGGGCTCGTCGTGGGCCAGGCCCGCGTTGTTGATGCACACGTCCACGCCCTGGTGCAGCGTCTTGATGGCCGAGAACATGGACAGGATGTCCTCCTCGTTGGACAGGTCACACTTGTAGGGGATGAGCGTGCCGCTGTAGCCCGCACTCTGGCACTCCGCTGCCAGCTTCTGCACACACAGAGGAAGAGAGGAAAACACACGTGTCTGTCTGAGGAACACAGAATAACACACTTGTTTGTCTGAACACAAAAAACACGCGTTTGTCTGGAGGTCTGGTTGAGGAAGGGTGCTGTCGTAAACTGAGGTGGGTGTTCCAGGTACCAGCTGGGATTCTAGAGTCCTCCTCAGTTGAGGGCAACGTTTAACGTACGTCTTATTGAGACGCCCCAACCGGCAACTTTGCAACAACTCGCAACTTGAACGTCTTCCAACAACGACATCAGTGTTTTGTTTTTTTTTTCCAAGGAAAAGGTTCACACCTCGCTAATAAGAAAACCAAGACAGGCAAAGACTTTTCATTTGGCATGGAGGGTAGACGAGTCTGCCTTCAATGGAAGTGTGTCACAGAACAGTCCAGGATCAGGCTGATTTGACAAGTTAGACAAAAAACTGCCCCTTCCCATTCACCGACAGACCTAGCTGAGAAGAGATGCGGCTGCAAATCAATAATGGAAACGCGCCATAACAGGATGGACGGCGAGTGCAGACCTGCCCATTCTTGGCACTCTATTTGCAACCGTTTCTAATGTTGTTTAAATCGTTGAAACACATTACAGTTTCTATATTTACATTCACCGCAGACACAAGCAAAGCCGGCGCTGTTCTAACAGTCGAGTACAGCATTAGGCCATAACAAGCACTGCTGGTGCCAAGCAACCTTCCTGGCCCGACAAGCCTCAATCACAGTTCATCGTGTCTGACGGGAACTATCAAAGTCTAGGAAATAACACCGATGACCTCGATCACGCCTTGATTATCGGTGTGTGACCTTTGACCCCCCCCCCCCCCCTCCCAACGGGCCTCGCTCCTCTGCTGAAGCCCGGAGGGTTCCATCCTGCACCGGGCTGAACCACAACCAGGTCAGACGGGTTTTCCGGGACCGGGGCTCTGATGCGACTCGACACAGATCCCCCTAGCGGGCACAGCTGCGCCCGTCACATGACGGCTCAGTCTGGACTGCAGTCAGACACACGGGGGGGGGGGAGGGGGGCGGGGGAGGCAGGGATGCTGGAGGGTGGGGGATGGTGGCACTGGCAGGGAGTGATGCCAAGGCCTGCGTGGCTGTCTCTCTCTCTCTGCCTCACCTACGCCGGACCAGGGAATTTGGGACGAGGGTGATTAGTGCCGCTGAGGACGGGGCCGCTGAGTCGGCCTGGTGTCTTGGCGCATGAACAAACATGGACACACACACACACGCACTCTCTAATGGCGCACTACCGCGTACTACAAATGTGCCTACTGTAGCAGAACCGGAGAGGTTTGAACTGAATTTACGCAACACCGTTTAATCAGGATTATCTACAGAGAAGAGCATTACGTGAGGTGAAGATTCGGGATTAAAGGGCACTGTGAATCGTAACCTTGTTTAGGCACTGACTCGTTGTTTTATCAGGTCAACAACAAAAAAAATGTCCGTTGATATAGAATGTTCATTTCCAGTGCAATGGTTCAAGTGCAAGAGGAGTGCAAGTCTCAAGGAGGGTCGCTAGTCCAGCATCCAAGACCCACCCTCCCTCCCTCCCTCCCTCCCTCCCTCCCTCCCTCCCTCCCTCCCTCCCTCCCTCCCTCCCTCCCTCCCTCCCTCCCTCCCTCCCTCCCTCCCTCCCTCCCTCCCTCCCTCCCTCCCTCCCTCCATCCATGCCAAGCCCTCAGGGGACCAGGGTGGGAGCAGACACCGGGCGGGTAGGGGCGCCATGGGTCAGCATTGCCAAACAGAGCAAGAGAAAGCCCCGCCTCGGCCAGAGAAAAGGGCCCGGCGTGAATGGGAGGCTGGGCCCGGAGTACCTTTGTGAGAGTGAGGGAATGAACTAAGAGTGGACTATTGCTCTGTGAGTGGAGCCACAACGGAAGACTGGCTGAGACTGGCTGAGACCAGGAGCCAGGAACAGGGAGTCTTGCTGTGTGTGTGTGTGTGTGTGTGTGTGTGTGGGGGGGGGGGGGGGGGCTGGCAGAGGCTCATACGCTGGTGAGGTCATACACTGGCCAATACTGCAGTCCTGGCACGGGGGGAGTGCTGTGACACGGACACAAGGCACCTAAAGCTGCTTTGGCTGCCCATGCTCCACACAAACATCCACAACAAAACACAGGGCTTCACCGAGCCCTCAAACAAACATGACAGCACAGCCTCGCGTCGGAACGAGGTTAACCCGAGGGTCCGACTTTAGAATTGGCCTACTGCTTCTTTGCGAAGGTCATGGCACAAACATGAAGCCCACGCAATCCAGTCGACGAATAAATAAAAGGATGCTACGACCAAACGGCAACATCCGGAAAAAGGCGTCTGTAAGTGTCAACAAGGATCCATTGCCGTCTAACCCACGCACGGGAACTGACATTGAGGGTCGACCTCCGGAGTTAGCGGTGTGGGTCCTCTCTGAAACCGTACCCCGGGGTCACCGGGGTCTCGGCCGTGTCATCACTCAGAAAGCACATGACGTCTATTCCCTCTGGAGCAGGCATGAGCCAAGAGACCAGCTCGAGACCCATCTCTCGGGCGCGGGGCACACAAATAGGTCTGCATCTCAAGGCCACAGGCTACATTCTCAGAGTTTACATAAGTACGGCCTGACATGTGAGGACAGGGAGAGAGAGAGAGAGAGAGAGAGAGAGAGAGAGAGAGAGAGAGAGAGAGAGAGAGCGAGCAGAGGAACGACGTTCTGCAGGTGGAATCAACCTCAGTGGGACTCAGTGATGCAGAAACAGGCTAACAGGCTGCCTAGCTACGAGCACCAGTTAGCGATCCACAGTATAGCAACAACAACAAAAAAAGCAATTCGCTATAGATCAGGGTCTTGTGTGCAAAGCGACATGCGACGTGCACGCACGCACAAGGGCGGAAACATGCGGGCAGGCACGCACACACATGGTCTATATAACCCCTGCAGCGGGCTCTTATGTAAGGTCAGCTATATAGAAGGCATTACTGCCCACCTATGTTCTCCGGCACCACATTCACGATATTCATCCAGGCATTCAAACAGGACTCAGTGAACCGTTGCCCTGGTTCTTACTGGGGTGTTTAAATGGAGATTTGCTATTTGTATTTGGAATAGGTTAAATCCTATGGCCGTGTTAAGACGTCTGGGACTCTGGGACGTTAGTGAGCAGGGAGCCAATGAATGCCGCTATGAGCAAGGGAGTGTTCCGGAATGGTCTTAGGTTAACTGGAAAGAGCCAGAGACACCACAGGCGTTATATAACGAGGGGCTCGTGTGCCTCACAGCTCATTTTCGGAGACAAGCCGTCGCGCGCACGCGCGCGCGTTGACAAGGAGTTCAGACTGAACGGTCTTGCCACGAGCGCAATCTATTTCAGTTGCCGGCCCACTCCTTCCTGTGCCATCTTCTCCGGAGCACCTGTAACGCACAACGCAATTGGGCCTGTCACACTGGATTTGTCATCCTAAATGACTGGGGCCTGTGGTGTCGCGCTCCAAAAGAGGGGGGGGGGTGAAAGGGGGGGAGGGAGGGACTACGGGGAAGGAAGGATCCAAGGCCATGAGGAAACCGCAGATTCGAAAAGAAAGAGACAGAAGATAAGAATGAGTGTAGCAAGGGGCTCGCAAGCGTGTGAGTGTGTGCGCGTGTGTTTGAATGAGAGAGGTGCGGTTAAAAGCGGAGGGAGTCCGGTCCTGGAACGAGGTCCACCCGCTCTCCGCAGCGTAACAGTCTCGATACGTTTCAGGTTTAGGAAATGTAGCCGAGATTTTTCTCTCCAAAATGCACGTTTCATCGAGGCCAGCTTTCGGCTCATCTAATCTTCCGCTTGCGTGAACACGGGGAAAAAAAAAGATTACAAAACAGGTACAACTCCGGGTCAAACAGACAGTGAACATCGCTATCAGATCGTGTATGGGCCAGCCCCATTGGAGGCTGTATAAAAGGATGTACAGCGAAGGAGGAAGCTCTGCCCAGGAAACGAGAACTACGGGAACACACTTTCCACCCAGAACGGTCCAAAGGTTCAGTTGGGAACAGGTCTTTATTGCACTATATACCTACCCACCTACGAGATAGTGCTGCATGGAGGAACCAGCAACTGTCTGTTAAAAAGACCCCCCCCCCCCTGTCCAATCGACGCCCGCTTTGACACCCCCAGCCTTCTGACGACGCACACGGGCCCAACGTCTAACGTCGACAAAAGCCCGGACGCCGACCGAGAGGCAACGTCGATTGAGAGACGTAGGACGCGAAACGCGGCGACGGTCAAACGTCCCGTCTGATGACAGGTGAAAGCCCACCGACGTTTGGCCCGAAAGCCTGGCAGCGACGACGACCCCGCCGCGACCCCGGCGAGGGGCGGGGCGGCGGGAGACGGGCGTCGAGCCACACCGGGTCACCCGGCGCGGCGGGATCTCTGTTTAGCTGCGGAGACAGAGCGGGAATGTGGACAGGAAGAGAGCTTGACCTGTGATCAGAAAAAAGAGGGCGGGCCAGTCCCAGCCAGTCTCAGCCAGGCTATTCCGATGATGGCCGATCATATATTGGAGAAGAAGATTGGGGGGGGGCAATAAAGGAAACGTTGCCCCCAAATCCAAAGGTCTGCCCTGCCCGTTGTCCTCGGGCGCCGAGGTCCATCACCTGGTGACGAGACGCATTGAGGGGTTTGCGCTGGGCCCGGTGGGGTCAGGGAAGAGCTTCTTCGCAGGACCAGTGCCCTCCTTCCCCCCTCCCCTCCTCCCCCACACACACACACGCAACACACACTTTGTCTGCTCAGCCTCACGTGACAGGTTATATCAGCAGGTGACGCCGGCTTGAAGTGTGTCAAGCATGCATCCTGCGCCTCCCGCTGTCACGCCAGGCCTCTGGGGCCCCCGGGGACCAGCACTCTCACTGGGCCTGTCACCAGGAGCCACGGGGGGGCAGGTGGGGGGGGGCTTGCTGGCCAGAGCGAGCGAGAGATACCCAGCTGCCACGCAGCAGCCGCCGTCCGCCCCGGTGAACAAACCAAATGTCGACGCCATGCGACACCGCCCTTCTCCAGGAGTTCAGCATCCGCGGATGCCGGCGGGTCGCGGAAAGGTCGCGGTGAACCCTGGTGGCCCCGTGCGTGTTTAAACGCGCTCCACCACCACCGGCAGCGCGTGAGGTAACAGTGGGTTCGTGGATCCTGCACGCTACACGGCAGTCCCAACGCCATTCTCTGCGGGCCACAGCTGCCTAGAGGCAGGAGTGCAGCATGCCACGTGTTTGGTGCTAACACGCAAGACGAGCAGAGAGCAGAGCGGGGCTGCGTACGGGCCACACGCAGCCCCGCCCCTCTGAATGACCACCCCTTCACCCACGTCTGACTCAGAACTAAATCATCGAGCTGGGACTGATTGCAGGGAGCCTTTGAATAACATTTCGGTGGAGGAACACTTAGGTGGAGGATTGTTTTGGTGGAGGAACATCTCATTGGAGAAAGTCACTGAATTGCGGATTGTTAGTCGAGACTACGAGAAACACTGTGGTCGCGCTTACAGACGGGAGACGAAAGAATATTCTCCAAAGCCTATTCAACGCTACTGTTCCACTCAATACTCACAGCTGCCAACACTGGAGGTAGAAAGCCTTGAAGCATTCAGCATCAAATGCAGTGCATTGATTTAGCCTCGGTTATACAGACCAATCCAATTAGAGGGCCTATATTTCTATTCCTCATCCATATCCCCCTCCTCTTCCTGAAACGGAGAACTCGGTGAACCGAGCCTGTCTTTGTGTTTGTGATCCAGCCTGGCCTAATTCAGCCTGTCCGACGCACAGCCATCTGAACCACAGGCATCCATGTGATTACAGCCTCCGCAGAATGAGGGTGCTTCTTCTGACCCCGTGTGTTCTTTCTCTCCCCTTTCCCTATGAGCTGCCTCAGGAGAGCGTTTGCAGAAAGGCTAGATAAATAAACTGTCAGCCGAAGCCATAAGGAACAGGACACGGCCATTGCACCCCGAGGGGTGAGACAGACAGCCGCACACACACAGAGAGAGAGAGAGAGAGAGAGAGAGAGAGAGAGAGAGAGAGAGAAAGAGAGAGAAAGAGAGAGAAAGAGAGAGAAAGAGAGAGAAAGAGAGAGAAAGAGAGAGAGAGAAAGAGAGAAAAGAGAGAGAAAGAGAGAGAAAGAGAGAGAAAGAGAGAGAGAAAGAGAGAGAGAAAGAGAGAGAGAAAGAAAGAGAGAAAGAGAGAGAGAAGAGAGAGAGAGAAAGAAAGAAAGAGAAGAGAGAGAGAGAGAGAGAGAGAGAGAGAGAGAGAGAGAGAGAGAGAGAGAGAGAGAGAGAGAGAGAGAGAGAGAGAGAGAGAGAGAGAGAGAGAGAGAGAGAGAGAGAGAGAGAGAGAGAGAGAGACAAAGCCAGGCAGGCAGTGACGGCCGAGACGGCTCCGCAGCGTGAACACAGACAAGCCATCCTGCTGACACGAGACAGGAAGTCTCTCCTTATCCCCCCGCCCTCCTCCCTCGCTGAATCTCCAGTTGACTAGCACGGCATTCACAGCCCAGAGTGGGGGGGGAGAACAGGGGGGAGGGCTCTCAGGGGTCAGCCGGCTGTCGGACCAATCGGGAGTGTTGTTGCCGTGCGAGACCTCTGCGATCCCGGGGGGGGGGGGGGGGGGGGGGGGAGCGGGCAGCCACGCCCACGCGGCTGTAATTATGGACGGTCAGCTGGACGTGGAGCTGGCTGGGCGGGGGGGGGTGGGGGGGGGGGGGGAGGAGGAGAGGTGTCATAATGCACCACTGCAGCTTGTCTCTGTCATTGATCCAGCTATTGTCAGGGTTTCAGTAAAGGGGGCGTGGGATGTAAAAAAAAAAATTAAAAAAAAGAAACCTGCTCAGCAACACGAGGATTTGTATTCCCGAGCAAATAATGGTTAACTTGGCTGAGTGGTAACTCAATTCCAAACAGTGAAAGGCGTGAGAGAGATGCTTAGTAAGCGCCAAGGGAGATTGTCTCTGACACAGCAACAGTTTCCATATGGGAAAGTGGTGACGGAGGCAGTGATTTATCAGCTTATGGCCAAAATGGAAAATCAAGTCAGTGGAAAAGCACCAGGGGGGTCAGACAAGAGTCGATGAATAAGTAATGAGCAGATGAGCCTGGGACAGAATCACATGGAATACCTGCAGTGCAGGTCGGTCACAAGCAGAGCCAGCACTTTTTTCATGGTTTCATTATCTTTCCCCCTGAGTGAATGCAAACACACTGACTGGAGAAAAGAGAGAGAGAGAGAGAGACAGAAAATACGAAAGAGTGGAAGGAGAAAATACGCAAAGGGGAGCGAGACAGACTAAGAAAGGTGGAAGACAAAGAGTGGTCACCCCACGCTAGCCTGACCCACTTCAAAGTCCTGCCGGGGGGGAAACGACTCGCTGGGCGAGAGCCGTGCGCTGGCCGGCGGCCCAGAACCCCTCAAAAAAGCAGGGGGAGGGGGGGGGGGGGGGGGGGGGGAGGGGGGAGGTGGTGGCACGTCACTCCAGTGGCACCACAGTGACAGTCTCTCACAGACACGATGAACTGGACCGCGGGGTCGGGACTCAAATTCCCAAACTGCCGGGCGCACGTTTACCACCGCATGAAGGGTGAGTCAAAGGAGGACTCTCGGTTTGGTGTCTGCCTGGGCATGAGGGAGTACAGTTCCTCCACCCCCCAGGGCGCGCATTTAACTCTTAAGCCTGGGAAGAATCCTAATATTCCCGTTGGCATGACGCATTGTAGTGCATCTGCATTGCTGTGTCTATTTCTAAACGCAGGCAAAGAAACGACACTTTGTCCGTCACCGACGAATCCGGTGATTCTCTTTGAGTAAGGTGACATCACTTTTGCGGATAACTCCAGACCTAAAAGGGTAAATGGATTAACTTTTTCTGAGGCCGTTAATGGATTTTTTTTGGGGGGGGGACATAATACAATTTTATAATCTCAAATGTAGGCCAGCCAATCCCTACCCAACTGGACAAGCAATGACTCAACAAACCCGTCGAACATGGCTCTCGATGGCTAAGTCGAGCATTAGCTCAGGACCAATGATGATCCGGACCACGCTCCGGGCCCAAAGCTCTGCTGACAGACTGACACGATCACAAAAGGGAATCGAAAGAAGTATGGCCTGATTTATGGGGCTCTGTGGTGTTGTAAAAAGCTAAATAAAAGTTGGCCGTCGGGTCAAATGCATTCCTCCAGGGTGAATTATAGACAAGGTTCCACGAGGAAAAGCCGGTAGATTGCTACCCGTTAACACCTTCGGTCGGCTTTCGACTTTTGATGTCTCCACAACCTATGGAGTCCATAAACACCACTCACACCTTCTCTCATCTCAGCAAGTTTTCCCCCGGGACACAAACATTTCTCACAACACTGGCAAACATTACTGAAGTGGGCTGAAGCAGGCCAATCTGATAGTGAACTAGTGCTATCATCTAACCTAAGTATTAACTGTAGCTAAGGGACAGCGCTATTGCAGAAGAGACAGGGGTCGGGGGCATTGTTACGGGTCATTTTCGACGGGAATGACGGTGCAAATAGTTTATGTTTTGTATCGTCTATGTTAATGAATAAAAATATGGAGGGGGGGGGGGGGGTTGGGGGAAGGGTAGGAGGAGGGGAAACGAGAGGAAACAAACTGGGACTGGGACCCGTCTTTCCATTCCCCACCCCGCCCCTCCCCCTTTTTTCGCACCAGATCCAAAGATGACACGGTGATCCTTGGGGCGGGACCTGCTTCGTGCCATGGTCCGCCGACATTTTCTGAGAACTGGCTGAGCCCAAAGTACAGCCACTCGTAGATAAAAAGACAGGCGCCCTCCTCCTTCTCCGTGGGGGGGCACCCGCCCCTCCTCCCCACGGGAACACTGCTGAGAGCCAACCACACGCCACCTCCACACAGTTACACACTGCAGCCCGACACACTTGGGGCTACGCCTGTGTACAAAACAATAAAAGCAGGTGGTGGCTTCGGCCAGCTGAGATAAAGGCATTGTAGTACTTGATCTGACTCAGTCGATGAACTGTTTAGGATTGTGTTAGGCCCTCTGCATTGCGGAATGTTTTATTTTAATCACTTGAATGAATTGCTCGCTCGCCTAATCACCGTGATTGTTCTGATATTACAGATGTTCAATGTAAGCCATTGAATCACAGTTAGGGCACCTGGAACAAGGTGACTATGCTTTACCTGTTCTACCGGAAACAGAATCAAAATAAGCACAGGGGGATATAGTATGCTATGCTATGCTAAGTTAAGCGTGACAATAATATAGTCGTAGAACTGGTCCTTTCTGTGGTAACTATGTACAGTATGTTGCTTTGGATACAGATACAAATCTCAATGTGAAATGTATAGGTACACTAGTTACTGTAGGTTTGGAAATAAGAGGCCAGGTTTTTTTTTCCCCTAAACATTTTACAAGTGTTTGTTGCAATCTGGCTAGCTTTCTGGTTGGGGTTTCTCGGAAGTTGCCATTCCATTCCAATTCATCCCCTCCCTTTCTTTCTCTCTCCCTCCCTCCCTCCTTCTTTAATTCCTGCAGGCAGCCCAGGGCGACTATACAAGTCTCTCACTGCCGTCCCCTTTCCCCCCTCCTTTTTGAGGCACTTCTGTCAAGTTTCCTCTCCAGCTCATTCAAGCTCCTATTATACAGGAAATTGCTTGACATTACAGCATGACATACAATATGGTTTCATTCATGGAAGTGATCCTATTTCATGTCTTGTCTGTCATCACGGAGCACACGACTTTCGGGATATGTACATGGTAGGCTTCGACTAATCATCGTATTTTCCTGTGAAAGAGCACCGAGGGGAAGTTGAGAACAATTGCATGGTGATGGACACTCGCGAACCCCCACGTTCGGTATTCCCGGTTTGGCCCTACTACTGCAGGCCACAGTGAGCATGGCAAGGGGCTACAATGCCAGCCTTGTCCCCTCTGTTTTAACCCAGACAACTCTCAAAGGCCTCTTACAACTGATGCAGTCTCAGAGAGGGGGCGTTGAAAGCCAGGGTTTTCCTTCAACCACACAATCTAACATCTTTCCTCTTGGCTGGCCAAATGTTTGTCCAAAATAAGTTTGCATGTGTATAAATCAAAGCTCGGTATAAAAAGCGGAGTTTATAAAAGTACATCCAAGTACACAGCGTACTGCTAAAATATATTCTTGAACACGTGACTCCAACGATCGGAGTCATTCTTTTCAATGAGAAAATTCCCCTTACATTAAAAGTCCAACCTTACAACAAAGAAAAAAGTAACGATCTACTCAGCAGACAAACTATAAGTGGTAAGTTGAGGATAGCTGGGCCTCCTTTGCAGTAAACCTGGGACCAGTTTGACATTGTAATTGCTGATTGATTCTGAAGGCTAAGTTGCTGTGAAGTCTTGCAAAAGTCAAGGACAGGGGCTAAAATCTAGAGGTTAACGATTGACAGGGGGCCATGTGATTAGCGAATGGGGGGAGGGCTAAATCAATTGCACAATCAAGATAAGACTATAATACAAATAACCCGCCCACAGTTTTCAGATCTTATGTGTGTGTGTATATATATATATAAATATATTCAAGATGTGCATGACTATGTCATGTTGACAAATAAGCCAGTTTGTTTATTTGTTAATGTAGCATTATGTGAAAAAGCCCAAAATACAAGAGCATGAATAGTTTATAACAGATTCCTGTAAATATATATGTATACAAGGATTTATTTTACAAATGTACTTGTTGTGTGTAATTGTTGGGAAAGCTCATGGTGTAATGTAAACGTTCAACTTTTATCCTTATTTCGTCACTTTGAATCATAGGTCGGATATATAACTACACTGTTAAGTAGCCTACTGTGATCTGCATGAAGAGCATCGAAGTAATCACTGTGTTTATTAGCTAAGAAGCTAGCTGGTAATCTTGCAGCCTGGAGGTGGTGGCTAGCAAGACAGCTAGCTCTCCAACAACCCCAAATTGATCTGCGGTGTACCTCCATTAACCCTAAGAACAAGCTAATGTTGGTTACCAAATATGAGTGTACAGTGTAGTTTCGTCACTTAGCATAGTTTAATATGATCTTACCTCTATCTTGTCCACGTTCCTGGCACATCCGACAACCTTCATGCCTTGTTGGACAAGTGCCCGTGCAACAGCCGCTCCAATCCCGACCGAGGCTCCTGTCACGAGAGCTACCCTGCCTTTCCAGCGCTCCATCTCGGAGGATTATCAACGACAAACACTATACTTTTACAAACCTGTCGCAGTGAAAGCGGCAGCAATCGGTTACCGGCGAATGTTTATCTGTCCAAACTAGTCACTATACTTAGTGTTATATGGGGCGTGCTGCAGCACCATTCAGCCCTCCCTAATCCTGCTTTCGCAGCATCCAGGAAAAACCACCGTATACGGAAGCCCCAATCCCTGCGCTCGGGATTAAATATTAAATGGCAACCGTTTGGTTATGTGTTTGGTTGACATCACCTCCCACTTGATTTATACAGGTCTCGCGGTGATAAGCAGTAATTTTTTCAGGGCCTCTGGTCAGAGTAGATTACTGTTCAGCAAAGACATCATATCTCTTCATTTAGAGATGTTTGGATGATTTATGAAGTGTTTGGATGTCAGGCAAAAATATAATGTATATCTCATTAAAATAACGTTTGTTGAAAATATATTACATAAGGTATTAATACTGTATAATTAAGGTTTGAGATGTAGAAAACATTTAACAGAATTATGGCAATATTGAAACTAAATGCTTTTCAGAAATGGAATTCTCCGGTAGTCTCTGAAATAACTCCTGTAATGATAAGGAGAAACCAAGAACGGGCTAAACTTGTCTAACATTGCCATCTACTGGCGCCTTGTTGACAACGGCATTGTGGATGACTTGTCAATTTGCACATGGAAGACTAAACCGACCTATAATAAAAAAAATCTAAACAACGGTGTAATGCATATTAATAAATATTCTTTATTTAGTAAATTTTGCACATAACGCTCTTAACTTCTCATCCATCTCGTTATAAATGGATGTTTATTTTCTGTAAAATCTTTATATTCAGATAATTTCATTTCTGTACACATTGGAATTGGTACAACTTTTGCCACTAAAATGATGCGTCACTGGATGTGGAACAAAATAGAAAATGCAAAAAAACAACAACATAAGACTATCAACATCTAACCCTAATGTCACAGCTTTGCAAGCTTGATTATCAAAATCCACTGTGCTCTCACCAGCAGCCCTACATACCAGTTCAGAAATAACAGCTGGGCTTGGTCAGGGAGGGGGCAGAGGGGTGAGGAGAAGGGCAAGATAGTGGGGGGAATAGGTGACAGGGAGACAGTTTGACATAGAAAAGAAAACAATTCCCATTTACTTTAAACAAAAGGGTGCGAAAAAATTGGGAACAAGACAACACATCATACTTCTGAAGTTTCTCTCTTCAGAGGCGGCGCAGCAGTGGTAATAATGAGTGTTTTCCAGTACAAAGATTTCATGTGGGCAACTAATTGATACCGGTGGCGGTGGCAAACCACTTTGCGCCACAAACTGGTTTACTCTGCTCAGTGGAGAGGCAGTAATTGGTGAATTTCTCTTTCAGGTGCTGCCGGTACTGATCCCGGTTGTTGTAGAAAGACTTGTTGTTCTTCACAAACGCCTGGATTTCATCCTGTGTGAGGCAGTTCTCCTCATCTGAAGTCACCTCAGAGTCGTCCTGTTTCACAACCAAGGCACGGTTTACTTCAATCAATTTCTATATTGAAAGGTCTTCTTGGTTATAAACTATCTGGGCAAACCTAAAATGCACAATTACTTCCAGGGAAAACACATACATGGTTGCAATCAATTTGGTTCCCATATTGCAGTTCATAGATTATTAATACAATTAATACTTTAACAGATCTGTTATTAACACCTTAATTATTATGATTAATAATAATAATAATAATGTATTACAAAATATTTACATTCTAATATTATATTGCAGATTTGATATTCAAGATTTTACTTACCAGAAGTTCCATAAGACCATTGGCACTGGTGTCCCACTGACCAAACATGGCCTCTGGGAGGCCCAGATATTGGCTCATGCTCTTTCGATGCTCCGCCCACGGCAACTGAAGTGCAATGCTAGCAAACGTTTCACAGCATAAAGTGCTGCATGTTTGTTTGGTTCTGCACGTGTGCGGAGAGGCAGCACCGAGCCCTTTCCTGTTCCCCTCTGGCACACCACCATCAGGCACACCCTGACAAACAGGCCAAACACATTGGTGAAAAAGAAATGTCAAGTCAGGGGGAAAAAAAACCCTCTTATGACATTTCAGCCATTGCGATCTTTCCCGAGTTCCTCACCTGATCACTGCACATGGCCTTGCTCTTTCTTTTCTTCTTCTTGTTCTTGCCCTTAGTGTTTCCCTCAGAGATGGCCCAGCACTCCACGCAGCTGTCCACTCCATCCTCCTCCTTGTCCTCGGCACAGCGGTGGCCACAGGAGTAGTCACCTACAGAGGAGACTCCCCCCCGTGAGAATGGGGACTGGCGAGGTCAGGTTACGTCACGGACGACACACAACGACACTTGGGAGGGTGGGGGTTGGGGGAGCTCCTAAACTGACCCGCTTCGTCGTGGTTGCAGATCCCCTCTGTGCAGGCCACGTCAGAGCCCTCCCGCGAGCCGGTTTCGCTGCCCTCCATGCTGGAGGAGTAGCCACAGTCACTCACGTTGCTGTGAGGAGACAACCCTAGGAGAAGGGTGGGTGGGGGGGGGGGAAGCAGCTGTAATCAGCTCAGTGTGCCCAAGCGACATGGTGCTACCGACCTCAAAACGAAAGGCACCGGTGGGGTGGATCTTACCGTGAGCGTGGGGATTGGTCTTGGGTGGTGGCTGATGGGCAGCATTACCTTTCTTGACTTTGGGCGAGCCCGGAACGGCGCCGTCCGGGCAGCTGCAGGAAGTGCTGTCGTTGGTGACGATGACCTCCACGCGGCCCGCCGCCGCCGCCGCCTTCTGCTCCTCCGGGCTGCCGCAGGCCTTGCAGCCTCCCTCAGCAGACCCCAAAGGACCCTGCAGGCCCACAGAGAAAAGGGATCGTGTTGGGTACTCGTGCTGAGGAGGAAGGAAGCCAGGCGCTACGACCGTTCAACGGTGGTCTATGCGTGGAAGGGGCTGCTTGGTCACCATGTTGAGAGGCACAACAGCAACATAAGGATGCCTTGGATCTGATCATTGGCATTATGAAAGGCTGCGGGGATATTTCGCTCATGATCTCCGATATGACCATCGATTCTTGAAAGCAGTCTCCCAAACATTTCCCCAGCCACACAGGACAACCTGCAAAATAGGAGAGAGAGAGAGACAGACAGAGAGGGAGAGAGAGAGAGAGAGGGAGGGAGGATTACCTCATCCAGACCCTTGTCCGGGCCCTCGGCCTCCTGCTCCAACACGTCGAAGCCACACTTGTTCTTGCGCCTGTTCTTGCGCTTCTGTCTCTTCTTCTCCTGTTTCAGCTCCTTGGCCCGCTCCTCCTCAGACAGCTCCTCGCACAGCTGCTCCAGACGGCTGATCCCCTGCACCTTCTCCACCGCCATCTGGAGGGAGAAAAAAAAAAGGCACAAGAGCGGCGGATAAAGCGTACGGCACACATCTGGTCCGCCGATCCGCCGCCCGCGGACGGGGCCAAACCCCGACGGAAACGGGCGCGGCGCGCCTCGACCGACGCGTGTGCCCCCTCCGGTGGACGCGCAATGCCGAGCGGCGATCGCACCCACCTCAAAGCTCTTGCGCAGGGCATCGATGCCCAGGTAGAACAGCATCTGCCACGTCTGCTCCTCCGCCCGGAGCTTCTGCCAGATCCTGTGGAGACGCTCGTAGAGGTGGATCCCCAGGCACGTCAGCACCTCCTCCTGCGCGATATCAATCGTCTTGGCGTGACGTTCCCTACGCCTGAGCGGAGAGCATAACGTCAGACGCTCCGTGTGGCGGAACGACACGGCCGCCCCGGCAAGAAACAACAGGTCGACAACGGCAACACAAACGAGGGATCGGCGGGCTGGCGGGGAGGGTTTACGTACTCGTAACCCCCTGCGAACTCGGGCTCGGCCCGGCCCAGGAGGTGGGCGATGAAGTCGGTCTCGCAGCACACGTGGACGTGGCGCTCGTGCGGGCAGCAGCGGAGCCCCTCGTACAATGCGGCGCAGTAGCCCTTCTCTTTACTGCAGTCCAGCTCCCCCACCAAAATGTTGTACGCCCTCAGTACCTTGTTCTTGCAGTCGGTGCAAAACCTGCCACGCAAAAAAAAAAAAAAGAGAGGAAAAATTCAAGCAAGGAAACAGGGAGATGACCCGGCAAACTAGAAAATACTGAAATGGAAAACAAAGATTTTAAAAAATGTGGAAACCAACCCCCTGAAGGGGGAAATCAGACCAGGGTGAAGGGTTACCTGTGTTTTCGCAGGTACGTCTCCAAGGTCTCCAGGAGACAGGCACTGTCAATGAGGACCACCTCATCCCTGCACTCCTGAGACATGAGCTCCCACACGTCCATCCAGCTTCCCCTGTGATCACACCCAGGGCTCGTCATGAGGACGGCTCAGCCCCGAAACACGGCATCTCAACATACAGTACACTGCACGCTCAGCTAGGAAGAAGTTCAACTCAACAACTAACAAACAAACAAAAATACATCTTCATAGCCACGACCTTAAATATTCCATGACTGGTGTTAAGGCTATCTGATGTTAAGTCCTTCTGGGTGAACACACTGTGCTTGCCTACCTGCTGGGGAACTGAAACGGTCCAAAGTGAAACCCGATGCTACATCTGTTGTCTGTCCTGGCTCCTCCATTGTCTTTCTCTAAACCTACCGCTTTCACAGAGCATCCTTCTCTACAGATTCATAAAGATATCCCATTGCACACACTGCATCACAGCACATGTTTAGCAAAAAGCATCTTAGAAAGACAGGGACGAACTAGCTTTCCTTTCAGGTCTCGGGAACAGATTCTTTTCTACATGAGTGAAATCTTGTTCATGTGAATGTATTATGGAAAATCGAATAGAAAGAACTCACCCTAAAGGCTTGGGTTTGTGTGTGTCTAAGGAGTGCAACTGGCAACGTTTGTTCTTTTTGCTTTTCGGAATGGCATCGATCATCCCATTCAACTTTGACCTGTGGAACATACAACGGTACAGGATCAGTCGTTAGCATTCGATTTCAAATATTTCCCTGATTGACAAAGACATGGAGTTATTCTCCAATAAAATAGGCGTTTTTTTCAATCTTAAACAACAATTCTTTCAAATGTATCATCTTCAGAAAGCTGGGTGTATCGAGCCTGCGCCCTAAGAGCCTAAGTGGTCTTACCCGTGGACATAAAAGAGGGTGAAGAGCTTCCTGGCATCTGACACACAACCCTTGGTGGCAGAGAGCACTCCTGTAGGTTTCACAGTGAGGGGCTCCAACGCCGGATTCCCAGATTCCACCAACTGTGAGAAGAGGCGCTCCACGCTCCTTCTGCAGCCCACACACGGCACCAGCTGGGTCAGCGCACTGAACACTTCCCTAGACGTCACCATCATGGCTACGTTCAGCTCCTGTTGCTTCAACATGCTGTGATACTGTGGCGAAAAGCACTCGGTTACAACACGGTCGAGGCGTTGACGGAGGGAGTCTACGGCGAAGACATCCCTGTTCTTGAGGATGGGCACCCCCTTAGGTGCCATGGAGCCCACTCACTCACCTGGACAAACTGCTTCATCTGAGAGCTGTTGATCTGGTGACTGTCCAGGTTCATGACACTGTCCGAAAATTCCATCACCATCTTCAAATGGAGAAGAGACGAATACAATTAATTATGGGAATTGATAGCAGTCCCTTTACATTTACAGTTAGAGTATAGATTAAGGGCTCAGTAACATATCTCCACAATTTTAAACAATGCAGATCCCTTGATGAAATGGACAGAGTTAAGTCGAACTAAGGCAACTAGTGATACTTCACAGGCAAATAATCCAGTTGGAGGAAAACGTTAGAAAGCTAAAGCTAGTCAGCGTTACTTGACAGGCCTTGCTATCTAGCTAACACTAGCCACCTAACGTGCATTTTGACACGGTTTCCTTTAACGTACTTTTAAAACGGATCATTTATTACGAAACCTTGCAACCGACATACATAGTTTGTGTGACAGAATCATCTCAACTAATACTTTCTTACCGTGAGAGTGTCATCGATGTAAAGAGGGATCTGTCTTGCAAGGAATGGGAAATCTTCATCTCCGTCCCTACAAACCGCAACCAGACGCGCCATGTCTTTCCAGCTCCTGTTGTAGTGTGGTAGCTAGTAGTAGTAGCGCTGCCTGTAAGAAGGGACAGACTGAGCAAATCCGGCATTCGTAGTTTCACCAATGGCTAAGATAACGCTTAGATCGCGGGTCATTTCAAGTTCTTTACAGTGTCACAGCCAAGGAACATAATATTAAGAACATTTCGATGAACCAATGTCTAGTAAAAAGTGTTGCATGTCGTGACGCGGACCGTCATTTACTTGCATTACTGCTAAATAACTGCTTTGACAATTAGTTCTAGTAAGTAGCAGTTGGTACCTATGACCTATTTCTTATGGCCAACGCTAGCTAGCAAGCTTAAGTTGCTACTGTGTAGCTAGCTCCCTGTGCTAGCTAGTACACGTCCCGGATTATGCTAGCTAACTCGTTTCCTAGTCTGGGGACAGCTAGCGCTAATTAACTGTCACTACCAGGGATGTGGGCTACACTGCTCAAGTTAGCCTCTTGGCTTAAACGTTTGGCAAACTCGCTAGAATATTGCAAAACTACTAAAACATTCCTGACATAACTAGGCTAGTTAAAACCATAGTCTACCAGTACAGCTAAAATGTCTAGAAGCAGCAGCAAAATGTTTAATGAATCCGTACGGGAGAGAAGTTAGCATAAATGACACTTGCATGACAACTAGCTAGTAGTAGCGAAGTGACAGCAGGTTGAGGAAATTCGATAAATAATTGTGGCGACAAAACGACTTCGACTTTCAGGATAGCTTATCTAACGTATATTATCGCTTATATTGTTTACGTCGAAAACGACACAATTTGGCAAAGTCATGCGAAAGGACTGACACTATTTGATGGAATGAACCACTATACTATGCTTACCTGTTTTTGAAAGTTGCCTTTTTATACAAAAACAAACAAGTGCGACAGAGGTGTAGCTAAGTGGTGGCGGAATCTTCATTAGCTAGTAGTAGCTACTAACCAACCTTTGCCCTCAAGACGTAGCTGGCTCAACTGTTCAGCTCATGTCTACATTAGCCCAATAGGGGCTGCTATTTCCAAAGATCTCGTCTCTTACTTAAAAGCCATACTGATAATACTCAGATAGTGATTTATTGTATATCTGTTCCATATTTACATGTTAGAACATATGATGATGGTTTGTTTGAACGGTTAACGCAAATGAAAGTCCTGGGACAAAATGGTACAAATGATAAGTATTTTTTATTCAGAAATTATGTATAGGCCTCCTGTAACTTTTGAGACACAGCATCAACCAGTAGCTTTGCTGAGGACATTTACAAATAAAAATGGAACAGTCTGGAAACATGTCATGCTTAAATGTATGTCAATGTTTAAATTATCTTCACATTTGGTGTTATCAGGGTTATATTATAAATGAAGATATTCCATTTAATACAGGGGTTACCAAAATTTCACAGTGACTTTACAGAGATGTAAAATGAATATCACAAAGCTGTTTGTGAACATGTATAAAAGCAAAACACACACAGAAAAGGTATCACTGCCACTAAAAGTGTCCATCATCATGTTAGTCAATCCTGTCATTACATTTGCTAGCATAAAAAATAACAACTGATTACGACTGACAGCTTGAATGAGACAAAGTCCTTCCATCGTTTTGGTTTTGTCCTCAGCGGTGTCTTTTTGATATGGATTCCATGAGGATGGAACCAGGGAACAGTGTGATACTATTTTCAAAAACACCAACATCATATCAGCAGTAGCTAGACAGGACATGAAAAATAAAGACTGGGCAATAGTCCATAAGCAGAAGGACAGATTGGCCATTCTCCGAGACACTGGGTCTATGTATGTCTGACATATGTACAAAGCAGTATACAGTACACAACTTCCCACCAAGAAATGACCAATCAATCTGAGCCAGTCTTTCACTTGTGTTCGAGGACGCATCACGTACAGTGCAATATGCACACCAGCCATATAAATAGCTATGTATCCCATGACTGAAAATATGCCTTCCTTGTTGGCTTGTAGAAAGCCTGTGCGGTCACGGTTATGAATGATAAAAGACTTGAGTCCAGTTTCAAGGGTAAACTGGTAAAGGCCACCAATAAGCAGGGCCAGGAGCCCTGACCAACTGAGAGGGAACACAGCCAACAGCACAGTGGCCACCACTCTGACTATAGCTAGGGTGAAGAAAAAGTTCCAGTGTACACCATATTCTGACACGTGCTCATGGTAACCAGTCATTTTGACACTCGCTAACCTGACCATGCCAAGGATAACCAGAGGCCAGACTGACAAAATCTGTTTAAGAACGTGACCTAATTTGGATCCTTTAGCTTCCTTTCCCCGTGCTTCTGGACAGACCAGTGCATTTGCAAGGACATACGCTCCAACACCAAAGTCCATGACCCCTGTCCCATAGGTCTCTGTTTTGGCATAACGCCTGGGGAACACACTAAAGTCTACTGCCAAAATACTTATGGCCGTCTTTACATTGACAAGCACTCTAAAGATGGTCACAAAGGGGACTTGTTTACACTGAACATGGCTCTGCAGGAATCTCTTGATGGCATCTGGGAATTGTTCAACACGAGGAGGCGTTCTGTTGCGGTAAATATGGAAAAGTACACCAATCACAACAACTGCTAAGGCCATGATAACTAGATGAAGAACGTCACTTAGAATAGTGCATGACAGGACGAGGGGAAGTATAATCGTGAAGAAGTCCAGAATGAGGTGGCCCATCCAGGGAAGTGGCAGTGTGCCCATGCTCCGATGATACTGGATCAAAATGAGTCCTCTACTGATTATGCACAATGGGGCAAGAAAGGAACCCATCACCACCTCTCCGAGGCTGGTCCCACTGAGATTGCTCACAAATGCCTCCTTCAATTCCCGCTGAGACATTGCCTGCAAAATGAAACAAATAGTTTTACTGAATGTTAAAGTCTTTGATTACACAGTTTAATCATATGCATAGTTGGAGGCAACTGAATGTATACTGTATGACAAATTCAACAAACGATTAATTTAAACATATTGTTTGTGTTACTTATATTTGTAGCTCTGATTCAAACTCACTATCCATACACAGAGAATGCGCTTGGCTACTTGCTAATGTTAGCAAATATTATGTTTTTACCTACCGATGTTTTTGTATTTCGCATAAATTGAACGTAAAGGTAAATAGGTCACTTCATTTAGAAACCAAGCGTTATAATGTTTCACTGTATAAAATATGTTATTTCTTACTAGCTACTAGCCTACATTCTATCATAATTTTAATGTACTTCCGCGTTCTATAAAAGGGCGTTCTTGTGTTGTGCGTCATGAAAAGGGCGTGGACTAGCAGTATCCAATAAGGTTTCGATCACGGTTCAGCAGCTTGTGTAGTTTCAAGTTGATCCAGGCGGGGAGGCTGCTTTTTGTCCTTCACTTCACTGTGGAAATTTATGACAGAGCAAAAGAAGACTTGGAATTCTCTTTCAAATGGCGGCTGGACACGGAGACCCGGGATCTGACAATCTTTTTGGGAAACTGATGTATTGAGTTATTTTGCTACTATACGGATGTCAATAATAAAATCCTTATTATAAAAACATTTCAAGTTCGCTTTTAAGACGGTACTACCAAATCCATGAATTTTGACAAGAGCCAGCGCACGGGACATGGGGGAAAGGTATTTGTAGCTACTTTTCTGTTATTTGTACACTTCAGATTTATATCACACTCATTTGTTTGTGATTTACAAGACAATGGATTGAGATGAGACCCAATACTTGTCATTGTCCTCGGTAGTCTTTTTCTTGTACCGTTGTGTTGAACTTTTTACTAGCGTTGTGTTTATGCCCCTCTTCTTTGACATACGATAATTCATTAAGTAGATGTGTCATGTTGGATTAGGCTCTTGCATCCTTAGCATAAACAGACTTTGTAATAGTTGCAGGTTGTTTCTGTCTTCGTAAAGTTTATTATTAAGCGCCCCAGATTAATGTCTGTGAAAATGAGTATGACCGCATATTATTGGCATGCTACACTAGATGAGTAGACAAATGAGAGAAGACGTTAATGTCCGGGGAATATTGAGACCAGAGACCTCTCCGCAATCTTGGTTTACACTTTGTAGTTGTAGTTTCCATCTCCTTTGATGGAATCATTCTATTTTGGGTTGGTATATGGAATGATCCACTTACAAAAACATCCCTCATATATTCCCTGTTGTCATACAAACACTGGTTGGACGCAGTTTATCATTAACTTTTTCCTCTGTGACCTGGGGGGGGGGTCGTTGGCAGGTGAGAGGGGTCAGGAAGAAGAGCCGTTCCCATCGCCATTCTCTCAATGACTCTCTGGAAGGAGAGGTTAAGGCCTTTCTCATAGATGAGGGTCAGCTCCACACCTATGATGACCTTACCAAGGTCAACCCGGTAACCCCATCAACAGGTAGGCCTAAAAAAGTCATTGCAGGGTTATTGCTTATGGTTCTGGGTGGTTCAAAAATCCCATAACAATCCCTTCTTCTCTCCTAGTTCTGAAATGCCTGCAAGCAAGGTATAGTGCTAAGGTGTTCTACACCCATGCTGGGTGCACTCTGGTGGCTCTCAACCCCTTCCAGCCCATCCCAGACCTCTACTCTCTGGATGTGATGAAGGAGTACCACTGTGCCATTCAGCCCCAGGTGTGTGAGAACCACTGGACTCTTCCTCTTCAGAAAAAAAAAAAAAAAAGAAGGGTCACCAAGGTCATTGCGGTATGAGTCATTCTATGTATTTTGATGTTTTTTTTTGCTGTTGTATAGGAGTTCAAACCCCACATCTTCATTGTGGCAGAGGAGGCCTATCGAAATGTGCAGGGCCGAGTGGAACCCATGAACCAGTCCCTGGTGGTTAGTGGTGAGAGTGGAGCAGGAAAGGTAAATTGTCTGATTCCCCCCCCCCCCCCAAAAAACCCCCCCAAACAAATACATCTGATGAACACTCAACTGCAGAGTTGGTGTATTTGAACCTTCTCTGTGTCCTTACCATTGCTTTTACAGACCTGGACCTCGCGATGCTTGATGAAGTACTACGCGACGGTGGCAGCCTCTTCCTCAGTGACGAAGAGCCACGGCACGGTGGAGAGGATTGAGAAGAGGGTGCTGGACTCCAATCCCATCATGGAAGCATTTGGTGAGAAGGCTGAGAATGGCTATCAAACCATTGAGCCGTCAAATGGTTGTTTCTCTGAGCAGTTGCTCATCCCACAAATGTCCTCCCTGACCCTTATGTAGGCAATGCCTGCACGCTACGAAACAACAACAGCAGCCGGTTTGGAAAGTACATCCAGCTCCAACTAAACAGGTAATCGTTCTGCCTGTACCTGCCTGTCTATTGATATCTCTTACAGTGCTTGGTATGTGTGCAGATACTAATGAAGATAATCATCTAGTTGACAGGTGTTTGTCATCCTGTCTACACCCCTGGTCATTGTTCAAACATGCGTCATGTCATGCAGGTCCCAGCTGTTGGTGGGGGCGTCAGTGCACACATACCTACTGGAGAAGACCAGGGTAGCTGGCCAACCAACCAGTGAGAGGAACTTCCACATTTTTTACCAGGCAAGTAATTAAGACACACCATTCAAACATGATTTTGAGTTGGCCGTTCAATGAATGTGGCATTAAGGCGTATTAAAGATACATTTTGTTTTAGATGATGAAAGGAGCTACCAGTGAACAGAGGAAGGAGTGGAGGATGCCATGTGACCAAAGTTTTGCTTGGCTCCCAAATGCTGAAAATACACTTGAAGGTTAGTCTAGATCTTTCATGCTCTGCATCCATGTGGATTTGCTATTTGGATCAGTGGTACACATGTCGCTCTTCTTCTTTACGTTGCTTTGCAGAAGATTGTTTTCAAGAGACTGTAGAGGCGATGGTGCACCTTGGCATCAATGCTGAGAGGAGGGGACAAATATTCACGGTAAAGCACCCACACAAAGAGATTTGAATTCCATAGTCCCTAAAGAAGATGTTTCCAAATCCACCACACCTCTCTTTTGTGTAACAGATATTAGCAGGTCTTCTTCAGTTGGGCAATGTGAATTTCTGCCCCTCGTTGGACGAATCGCAGCCATGTGACCTTGAGGAGCAATCCAAAGGTATCGTTTCACGGTGGATCACTACATATCCAGTGAAACCATGTGACATAACGCTTGAAGACCTGGAGGAATTGCCCTGACCCTTCCGTGTTTGTCAGGTTTCCTCCAGAACACGGCTGCCCTTCTGTCCGTTCCAGAGGAGGAGCTCCAGGCGTGTTTGAGGGTGAGGACCCTGAGAGCGGGGAAGCAGAGTGCCCTCCTCAAGCCTTGCTCCCTGCCAGAGTGCAGCGTCAGGAGAGACTGCCTTGCCAAGGTCATCTATGCCCAGTGAGTCTGACAAACGCAGACAGCGAGCTTATGAATAGAAATGGCTCCACTGCTCCATTAGTCTTGCTTTTGTTTGGGCTGAGGTCCAACCCTTCTGTGTGACAACATACTCAAAATATCACCCATATGTGTATGGTAATGACAAGAACATTTTAGTCACCATTTCAACAAAGATGGGGGACATCAAATTCAATTGTGGTTTGAATATGAAAGGGAATCTTGGTCTGCATATTTTGTGACTTTTTGTGATCTCTGTTTACTCTTCTCAACAGATTGTTTGAATGGTTGGTTACATTCATCAACAACAGCATCTGTGCAGACAAATCCACTTGGTGCAATTTCATAGGTACATAACCCTTTTATTTCAACACGCAGCACATTCTTTTAATATAATGACCTGAGTCTGGGATTGATCTCTGTCCTTTCTCTGTGGTCTCCAGGTCTGCTGGATGTCTATGGGTTTGAGTGCTTCCAACTCAACAACCTGGAGCAGCTTTGTATCAACTACGCCAATGAGAAATTGCAGCAGCACTTTGTCGCCCATTATCTCAAAGCTCAACAGGTATTGTACTTCTTGAGTTGCGTTTCACATGTTGTCTCAGCTTGATTGCTTGGAACATCTTGTTGAAACTATGAATAGACTTCAGGCTATTTAGCACCTCTGGCCTCTGTAAATATAAGTATGTTTACTGATAGAAATAATCCCTCCATTACAGGAAGAGTATATTGCTGAAGGGCTGGAATGGTCCTTTGTCAAGTACCAGGATAACCAGGGCTGTCTGAATCTCATAGAGGGATACCCCACAGGCGTGTTCTCTCTCCTCAATGAGGTCTGTTCACCGTGATGTCATTCGTGCAAAGTCGAATCTCTAGTTTCCTTATCAGCTATATCGCTATCTATATGCTTGGCCTATAGCATGTCCGTGATTGTCTTGTGGATCGATTCGTTGACCCCAGGAATGTCGTCTCAATCGGGCATCGGATGCCAAGCAGTTCAGGGCGCGTCTGGAGAAGGAGCTCTCTGACAATACGAACGTGAGCTGGGACAAGTTCAGCAAGCGGCCCCATTTCACGGTGGCCCACTATGCCGGGAAGGTCAGCTACCAAATTGAGGGCATGATGGAGAAGAACAAGGTACGGTGCCAAGCTGATGACGGGTCGTAAATCGTCCACAGTTAGGAGGGAACAACTCCATTGGTCATGGCTAGACATACTCCAGTACAGAAGCTGACTGTCTCCTTTTGCTTCCCTCTGGAAAAGGAGTGTGAAACATAAGTGTTTGTAGCCCCCATCCCTTTTTGTGAAGCGCATTGTGTTGCCTTCCTGTATGAAATGCGCTATATAAATAACGTTTGATTTGGTTTGATGCCGCTTCCTGCCTGTAGGACCCAGTCCCCTCAGAGATCCTCCAGCTGCTTCAGAAGTCAGGGAACCCCCTGCTCCTCCAGCTGTTTGCTGACAGAGACACGGAGAACGAGGCCACCAGAGGGCTAAGCAAAGTGGTCACTGTGGTCTCCAAGTTTAAGGTGAGCGTTTTTGAAATATTTCGTATTTTTGCCGTTTTATTTAAGGATTTGTATAAGGGCCCCTTTTATTCCTCCTGATGGCTTTGGTGTTCTGGCTGTAGAATTCTCTGGAGAGTCTGATGAAGATCCTACACACCACCACTCCTCACTATACCCGCTGCATCAAGCCTAACCCGGACTGCAGACCGTTGACTTTCAAAACGGAGGAGGTAGGACAGAACTACTTAAGTACATTACCAAGCGTCAGTGAGTCATGCTGAAACCTTTGTACTCAGAAGTATTCTTATCTGAATATTCAGTATTCTTATCTGAATAACACAATGTCAAGACGTGTTGTTAGCTACTGCGAGGCTGGGTCATTGCAAGTGTAATTTATGGCTCTTTTGTTGATGTCAGTTGATTATAATTTTGATAATGGCATGGGAGTATCTACATTTTGTCCACACTACACAGGAACATCTCGCTGTACTTTCTATCATGACCAGCATGTAACCTTTTCGTATTCCAATGTTTATTTGTTTTTATGGTTTGAAAGGAATTGTATGATATCTTCTTCTAACAACCTTGATGTATGTGTCATAAGGTTATTATGCAACTGGAGGCTTGTGGAATTGTGGAGACCATACACATTAGTGCGGCAGGCTTTCCAATCAGGTAGTTGACGTTTCAGAAATATCTGTATAGAAGCTGTCAATCTTTCCTTTTGACTTGACCTGAGAGGTAATTTGGCGTTTCCCTCTTCATGCAGAATTCCCTACACAAGTTTCATGCAACGCTATGGACTGATTTCCAACTCAAGTCAGAATGGTAAGTCTGACCAAAGTAGAGACACGACTCATTATGGACGTGACATCAAATGGAGGGGTTTGTTTTGATCCCAGCTCGGTGAACTCAAAGGTGTACTCTCTCTTCTGTGCTCTGCCGTCTTCCCTCTTCCTCTGCAAGCCCTTCTCTCCTTCGATTTGAGATTCTTCCCTCCCCCTGCTGTCATTGCTATGGAGACCAGAAAACCAGACTTTTCTAATAACCTTTTTAAGCTCTTGTAGAAGCTCTCAGGTAAAGGCTTACTCTCTGTTGCATGGCGTGCTTCCATTTCCCTTTGTGAACTTGGCATGGGCCTCGTCCACCTGTCATTGTTTTTTGATGCACGCAAATGCCTGCAGATAAAGTACTAGAAAGTTCTCTTGATATGAATTTGTAATATGAAAAGTATGATAAGGACATGATCATCATAATCATGGGGTTTTCCAGGTATTACCCAATCTGTAAACATTAACTTTGGCCTGCCAACCATGTCATGGCACTCTTGCATCCATTCAACCTTGAATGAAATAATCAGCATGGTAGGAATGACGTCTACGCAGCCTGAATCTTTGACCTCTGTTCAAGATGTGTTCGCTGCTCCATGTTTGTGTACAGTGCTTCAGGAGAAACTCCCAGCCTGTCTCCCTCTGACCCCCATCCCCCTCTGACTCAGGCTTGGACGCTTCCAACAAGGACAATCTTGGCTCAGCAGTAGCGGATGTTCTTGGAGTGGTGTTAGAAAGCCACACCATTGACCCGGCGCGGGATGTTGACAGTGAGCCACGCAGCACCCTGGTGCACTGTGGGAGGACCAAAGTGTTTCTGACACAGGCCATGGTCAGTGATGTGTCCGCAAACCAATCAACAGAGCGTACAGAAACGTCAGTGGCCGGGTTTCCCAGATTCATTAAGAAGCTCTTAATGCTAAGAGCTTCTTAGTAACGTTCTAAGAACGCTCTAGAACGCTCCTAAGAAGCTCTTAGCGTTAAGAGCTTTCTAACAAATCTTGGAAACCCGGCCAGTATATGTACACTTGGGTGTAGTGTTATTATCGTCAGACGCATCCTCGACATGTTAACCTCTTCGGTTCAAATGGAACAAGCCTGAGCCTTTTAAATCGGTCAGCAGTGTCATAGCGCCTATCGTGGGGCTTTGGACATCCAGGTTCTCTCTCCCTAAACTGGCCCAGACGTAAGCAGCCAAAGCGAGGTGAGTCTGGGTTGAGCCCTAATCCCTCCCAGTGCTGATCTGCTTTGATCTGCCCCACAGCTGGACCTTATGGAGGAGCACAGGAGCCGGGTGTTGTCCCAGAAGGCCTTCTCTATCCAGTGCTGCTGGCGCCGGCACTGCCAGCGCAGACGGCATGCTCGGAGACGAGCTGCCGTCCTGATCCAAGCAGGTAAAGCTTATTCTAAATCGCCTGTTGGTGTACAGGTGTACTCTGGGATGTCCGGTCGAGGGCTTAGAGGCCCTGCTGTTGCCTCTGTGTGACACGACTTGCCTGTCTGGCCAACAGCCGTTGGCTGGTTTCATGAGAATATTTAGGACATGCCTCAGGATCACAGTACTTAAGTTCCATTGACCAATCGTGGCCATAATGTCACCATCTGACGATGCTAACGAAGGATGTTCTTTTTTCCGTTCTACAGGCGACCGTGATTAGATTAGTTGTTGCACATCAAAGCATTGCACCTGTTAGTCGCTGGCAGGCCTCGTGAACCCACGAACATGACCCTGCATCAGATGCTGATGTTGTTAAAAGAGCTTCTTAGAAATCTGTGATGACTCTGTGATCATCTGGTTTTGTCTGGCAGTGGTACGGTCCTGGCTGGTGAGGAAGACGGTCCAGAGATGGCAGAGGGCAGCCACGGTCATTCAGACCAACTGGAGGAAATGGAGGGTGAGATGCAGTATCCATACATTTGAATTGATATCAACTCCTGTGGCGAGTTGACTGACATGGCTGTTCTTTGTCTGGGTTGCAGGCACTGATGGACGCCCTGGCTGAGGCGGAGCTGGATGATGCCGAAGACCTCCAGGAAGAGGAGGACCTGCCGGCGTTGGACCCAATCCTCAGGGAGAGAGGCTCTGTGCAGCTCTCCAGCTTCCAGGAGCCGGTCATCGTGCGAGGCTGGCCCATGGGTCTGGCTCTGGCTTCCGCCCCGACCATCACCGTGTCCATGACAGCCACAGGGTTCCAGAAGATGATGTCTGTGATGGCACTACTCAACATGCCCCTTAACAGAGGGGAATACAGGGTGGAGACTAATCAATTCAAACAGGGGGTGGCCTCTATCAGAGCTCAGCCCAGGGTAAGATGATGGTTTTCTCACACATGGAGATCCTGTGAATGTTCACACAAATGATGCATTATAAGGTTTTAAGTACAGCGCATACAGTGTTATTTTCCTTTTTCTTTCAAGGGCCCTGTAAAGCTCCACTTCCAGAGATCTCCACTACTCTACGCGGACATGCATCCAGCACAGAAGTTTGATGGCGTGACAGGTTTTAACCAAATCCTGCTAGAAAACAACTGACTCTCTTCTCATTCCCTTTCCTGATTTGTATTCCATCTCTAACACTAAGTGATCTGCCTCAATCCAAGCACCTTTTAATGATGTAGAAAGATATTAGAATATAGGACATTTTACTTCAAACATGGTATCTTTGTTGAGTCTCAGGTGAAATGGCAAGTGCCTTTATCCAAACCTGAAGTTAAGTGTACTGTAGACATATTGGGAAATTGCAATAAGTTGCTCATGGATGTATATTACTGTGTTAAAGGCGGCGTTTGTTGTGTATTAATGTCAGGTGCCCAGTTTGTTAATGACAAAACCCGAGAACATTATAATTTTTATGGGAATACATTTAAATTATTTTAGTTTAGAATGTGTTCTTGTTCATTTGTTTTTATGCTTTGGCACTTATGTTGCCTGACAAATGTTAAATGACTGGAGGAAGATGTGTGTATTAAATGCTATGTTTTATATTTAATAGTTCACTTGTCCAACATGCAGGAAAATGAACACTTAACTTGATAAGGAATTATATTTCAAAAAGGACGGGAGAAAGCTTTCTTATAAATGCTGCTGAATATTAATCATATATAATAGCCTGTTAACTCACTGTTGTGCCACACTGCCTGAAATGCAAATAGTGTAATCAATTCTAGATGTTTTGTAATCCATTTGTTTTTGTATGAATATTCTTGTATCCAAGTTGTGCATATCTAGTATTTAAACTAAGAGGGTATTGCTACAATCCATTTTTATTTTAAGAAACATCCTTCTGTAAATAGTTTGAGAACTACAGATTGGTGTACAGTCTTTGTAATGACTTCATATTTACAATAAATATTAAACAAATGTGCACAAACTGAGGCTCTTTATTGGTCTTAAAATGTGATTACTTTACTCAATATGGGCGGTAGATGGACAACATGCAAATGGTTCAAACAAACTATATCTCATTATTTTCAACAATTTTCAAGCACTGATCTGAAAACTCCACAAACAGAGGTTCCTGCATAGCAGCTTTCATGGCGTTTCCTTTGCTGTCAGACGCATCAATTTCCTGAATCATCTGACGGAGGTGGGGGTTCCGAAGAAGATCCTTGAGCTCTTCTGATTTACCTGTAGAAGCGGAACACGGATGGAGTAGCAATTGTAGATCATGATCACAAACAGCAAATACAAAGTGAAACATTTGAAGCCACATACCAAAACGTAACATTCAGCACAAGTGTCAGGATTCAACTTCAAGGTATATAACCCATGTCCTACCTAATAATTTAAGCCTTTCGAGTGGTACTTTATCTGTTGCCTCATCATCGGTGAGGAGATCTTCAACTGTCCATGATTGCTCTGCTAAAAAACAAAATTTTGGTCAAACGATCACGTGTTTTTTGTTGTTTACAGGTGATGCATGCTAAATACTAGAAAACGGAGATAGGATCCCCTACCGTTGTTAGAACTTCTCTGCAAATGTGGAGTTGGTTCCTGCACTGTAGGTTTCACAGGCAGGCACGTGTCTGGGTGAACCGTGAACATGTTAATTTACATGCAATTCAAGTCTTATTGTCAGACGCACAGAACAACACAACTGGGCACTGAAATTCTCTGGACAAGACAAAGCAAAGCAACCTGGCATAACATAAGTACTGAGAACATAGATAACACCCATGATAAGCTAACATATAATAAACCTAAATATACAAGATAATATACAATACAGTATACTAAACCTCTAATACACATAACCTATACTAACCTTATAAACCTATACTAACCTGAAGACAATTGGGGTACAATTAGTGCAATATTGCTGATAGTGCACCCAGTAGCTGAAAGTTACAATGTGTTAAGTGGCTCGTGTAGGCCTACTTGTTGAATGGCAAACCTGAAACTGGGATGTCGTCAAAGTTATGAGTGATACACGGGAAATTCAGTGTATTGACAAAAAGCACGCAGTGCTTCTTACCTTTGTGTTTTTTGTAACAAACGAGCGAACAGCTGCAAAACAGAAAGACGTGAATTAGTGGTGTTAAAAGGTTCAACATTGGTTGCCAAATAAAACTTGTGATATTGATGTGATGTGCCAATACTCACTATCGGATTTTACAAGCTGGACATCGATATTTAGGCGTCTGGTCACTGCACACGTTGCAGATTTGCATCTTGTGTTGCTGAAACGGTCAGTAATAATGACCAAATACACTTTCAAAGACCAAATACGTTTGTACTGGGTTGTTAAACTCACGCACCACGATCTCAACGTGCTTCACAAGATACAGCTGGTCCTCCTGTAAACAACGTCCGAGTGTTTCTGCTTTAGATTACAAGTTCCGGGGTGGTGCGCCTTTCCTTCCCATCCGCTTCATTTTGTTTTTCCGGGCTTCTCCATCTTTCCACGGCTACCTAGCTAAACCTCTGCTGCAGCAAAGCAGGCAAAATAACTCAGCAGTTGGTTGCTTGTTAGCGAAGACCGTCGTTCACCGCCCTGTCGGATTTTGTCCTTGACATAACATCAAACCAAGTATGTAGCTATCTCATTTTAAAGTGACTTGTGTTAGGGAATATATCATAAAATAGCCTTACGTTAGCTACTATGTCACAAGCACTGACAGAGGCCGCTTTGGCCGCCTGTACACCAACCAGATAGTTAGCCAGTAGCACTAGATCTGCTACTACTAGTACTAGAGCTAGCTAGCCAGACAGATTTCCCCCTTGTCCACTGCCACTGGCTGCTGTTTTGGTGTCACAGCCTAGTAAGGAATTTCAGGTCGAATGTTATCGAAATATCTATGTTGTGTTTGAATGAAACCATAAAAACTGCTAGCTCTATATGTTAGCCAGTCGCTCTTCAGTGAAAGTGATGCTGATATGATGTCGTGACTTTTAAGATGGCATCGCAATGTCCTCCAAATGCATATTCTTAAAATAATTAAAGTAATCATATGTCATGTGTTCTGTAAAACATGGCTTCATGAGAAGTTCGAGTCCAGTTCCTTGTTTAAGATCTTAATTATGTGTAACATTGCCATATAGGTAGTTCTTTTCCTGTGTTCTCGTTAAAACATAATGAAAATATTCATTTCAGATTTGAAAAACTGCAACGATGACTGACTCCAAATATTTTACAACCAACAAAAAAGGTGAGTCCACACGATTTAATTTGCACGAAAGTAGGTGCAAAGGCCGTGGAAATTTCTTAACGCGAGTGCAGGCTTACTGATAATAGCATTGCTGCGTGCATTGAGCTGGATGTACTGGGCTGCGGTTAACGCTGCACCTGGGTCCACTTACAGGGGAGATCTTTGAGCTGAAAGCTGAGCTGAACAATGAGAAGAAAGAGAAGAGGAAGGAGGCCGTGAAGAAGGTCATTGCTGCCATGACTGTGGGCAAAGACGTCAGGTATAGCATCTCACTTTGCATATCTTCTGCAGCAGCTCTTATCACCACTGTGTTCATGGTTAGCCCCGTCAAATGTTTACATATATGAGCGGTCAAGATCCTTTTGGTGTCACATTTGCTTTGGGATATTATTATGCAGTGTTTTTTTTTTTTTTTTTTTCTTCAAATGTTTCTGTTGACTCTTTTCTACACACACGTCTCTCTCCCAGCTCCCTGTTCCCAGACGTGGTGAACTGCATGCAGACAGACAACCTGGAGCTGAAGAAGCTTGTCTACCTGTACCTGATGAACTACGCTAAGAGCCAGCCAGACATGGCCATCATGGCTGTCAACAGCTTTGTAAAGGCAGGACACCTTTCTTCGCCTTTTGTCACTTTGAGGTCCACGGATATCACGTTTGAATGTCCCATTTTTGTCAACATTTGATTTCAGTCACTACTTGAATTGACATTGAACTGTTTTGTGCCACTGTCACTCTCTTGTGACGCCCTTTGGCCTTCTGCCATCACTCTTGCCCACACAGTATTCCAACCATAACACGATGTGAAATAGACCAACATCTAAATTCGATTCTCCCCGCGGCCCGTCCCCCCCCCCTGCTCCACCTCAGGACTGCGAGGACCCCAACCCCCTGATCCGAGCCCTGGCCGTGCGCACCATGGGCTGCATCCGCGTGGACAAGATCACGGAGTACCTGTGCGAGCCGCTGAGGAAGTGTCTGAAGGACGAGGACCCCTACGTGAGGAAGACGGCGGCCGTGTGCGTGGCCAAGCTCCACGACATCAACGCCCAGATGGTGGAGGACCAGGGCTTCCTGGACTCCCTCAGGGACCTCATCGCCGACTCCAACCCCATGGTGAGCAGACGTCACTTTTTTTCTCTTTTTTTTTTTTTTTTTTTTTGTCTGTATATTTATTTTTTCATAGGACATTTTTTAAGTAAAGTGTGGCAGGAAAGGCAAAGAGAGAGACATGCAGGAGGGGGGGGGGGGGGGGGGAGAGACATGCAGGAAAGGGACCAGGCCGGGTTCGAACCCAGGCCGCTGTGGTAAGGCCTCAGCTCACACCATGTAGGCTACCCGGGGCGCCCCTCGACATCACTGTTTTAACAGTCGGAAATAACACTAGTTAACCCAGAAAGCCCTAGAAGCCAGCCGCTAGTACCAGGTGAGTAACCGAACCCACCTCCCCTGTACTCTCCAGGTGGTGGCCAACGCCGTCGCAGCTCTCTCTGAGATCAGCGAGTCGCACCCCAACAGCAACCTGCTGGACCTGAACCCCCAGAACATCAACAAGCTGTTGACGGCCCTCAACGAGTGCACAGAGTGGGGCCAGATCTTCATCCTGGACTGCCTGTCCAACTACAGCCCCAAGGACGAGCGAGAAGCCCAGAGGTGAGAGAGCGTAGGGTGTGCGTCTTGTGTTGGCGGGTGCCCGGTGTTTAACGGTTTGCCAGAATCTGAAGCCGTCACGCGGGGGTTGATCATTCATGAGCTTGGATATTTGCGGTTCTGGACACGTGGAGCACGTGGGCCTTAGGTTTTTGTGTGCGTTTGATTTGACAGGGCGCCTATGCACGACCCGCGTGTGTCCCCCGTCTGCAATTCCTTTAGGTTGTAAGAAACGTACCCTCGTCTCCCCTTTTAAGGTACCTAACCTACCTCAACCTTTCTCTGAAATCTGCCTCCTTTCTGCCCCTCCCCCCCCCCCCCCCCCCTCCAGCATCTGCGAACGCGTCACCCCGCGTCTCTCGCACGCCAACTCGGCCGTGGTGCTGTCGGCCGTCAAGGTGCTGATGAAGTTCCTGGAGCTGCTGCCCAAGGACTCGGACTACTACAACACCCTGCTGAAGAAGCTGTCCCCGCCGCTGGTCACCCTGCTGTCGGGGGAGCCCGAGGTCCAGTACGTGGCCCTGCGCAACATCAACCTCATCGTCCAGAAAAGGTGCGATCGAACCCCCCCGCGACTTTTTTTCTCCCGAGCACTCGCGCCCTTGAATCCGTTCAGATGAGTTACACGCTGAGAGGAACTCGACTGTCCCCTGTTAACGATTTCAAAACTTGACGCGTATGCATCCTACTCAGTGTTGTACTCCCTTGTTAAACAGTAACCACTCCTTTGTTCAGATATGTGGTAGTCAGGTAGACATTGCAACATTATGGTCCGAATGTACTTTATGCTACATAGCCAGTAGGTGACAGCATTTCCCTTACTACAGTTTCCACCCCCCGCCACCCCCCACTGTGAGCTGTCTGGGTTCAGATCAGGTCACTGTCACTCAATATTCCCTTTGACGTGTCGCGGCTTCCATCTCATTCTCCCATCTCTCTCTCTCTCTCTCTCTCTCTCTCTCCTCTCCTCTCTCTCTCTCTCTCTCTCTCTCTCTCTCTCTCTCTCTCTCTCTCTCTCTCTCTCTCTCTCTCTCTCTCTCTCTCTCTCTCTCTCTCTCTGTCTCTCCCCCCTCTCTCTCTCTCTCTCTCTCTCTCTCTCTCTCTCTCTCTCTCTCTCTCTCTCTCCCCCTCCGTCTCTCTCCATCCAGGCCTGAGATCTTGAAGCAGGAGATCAAGGTGTTCTTTGTCAAGTACAACGACCCCATCTACGTCAAACTGGAGAAACTGGACATCATGATTCGCCTGGCCTCCCAGGCTAACATTGCCCAGGTACTGACATTAGGAAATCCCTGTCCAGTACATGCATGCCCCTAACACCTGGCCATTGTTGACCCTCCTGACCCTCTGTTTAGTATTCAGTTCATTTCAGTGTAAACTTCCTGTATTCGTCTATTGACATGGTTTGGGCTATGCAGGATGTGCTAAAGCTTGCCCAAATGAAGAACAGGATTTGCACCTGAATCCTGAATGTTATTTCCAAAAGCCTCCTCTTTGAAGTGTCAGTTCCGATGTCGACACATTCCAGTGAGTCATTCCCGATCCACTGCTTGCTCGAGCGGATTGATGTGCTGTCAGACGTGGTGTCTGAAGTGAACATGTTCGAGACAGCCAGTGTCTGAGAGGCTGGTCTCCGTATTTACAGCCAGTGTTTGACAGGTCAGGCAAGCCCAGACTAGCCCGCAGTAAATCCCTCCAAGGCCAGTGAAGCTGCCATTCTTGCCAATCCCGGACAATCACAAGCTTATCTCGAGAAGTCCGTACAGGAAACTGACTGGGGGCTGGGTTGGCAGGAGGATTGGGCGAGGCTTGTCGTTATTGCACGGGTCTGTTTACGGAAACCGCTATGAATCCTCAGACCTGTGAACGAGACGGTTTGTTTCCACTCGCTGATAAAGATTCTGTTGCCGCGTGCCGGGCCTGTTTGGGCATGCATGCCCAACATGAATGTGTCCTCTGATTCCGGAACGTGCCCCGCTCTCCCCAGGTCCTGGCCGAGCTGAAGGAGTACGCCACAGAGGTGGACGTCGACTTTGTGCGGAAGGCGGTGAGGGCCATCGGGCGCTGTGCCATCAAAGTGGAGGTAATGACCACCAGCACAGACGGCCTCGCAGGCCAGGACAATGCCCCTGCCGTCCCACACCAACAGAGATCAAAAAGTCCCCCTCCATCTTCATGCCCCACCCGAGCACCTTCCTCCCGCTTCAGTCCGCTGTTCCAGTCTAGCATCAGAGGACGAATGGAGGACATGTTTTTTGTGTGAAGTCTGGTTAAATCAATGAAACCCACCTATCAGAATGAGTCACTCGGAAACGGCGTGAAACAGTCATGACACAATTAAAGACACGCATGATGACGTTGCACGGTGATGTATCCGTTTTGCCCATATCCTCCGGTATGCATACAATCAGTTTACTGTGGTCCCCGGGCCCCTGTCCCCTCACAGCAATCTGCCGAGCGCTGTGTCAGCACGCTGCTGGACCTGATCCAGACCAAGGTCAACTACGTTGTCCAGGAGGCAATCGTGGTCATCAGGGACATCTTCCGCAAGTACCCCAACAAGTACGTGACATCACCCGAGGCATGTTGTCATTTCTTGCTTGCTGCCATGGGTCGGCCTTAGGCTTGCAAAAGATTAGGATGTGTTTAGAAATGAACGGACTGAATTCCTTCGGCGGTATCGACTTGGGCTTTTCACACGGTAACCCGTTGACTGCGCTGCCCCAAACCCCTTCAGGCCTGTCTCGGTCTCCCCGCCGACAGCGTATTCACACTACGGTAAGCGCATGATGACACAAGCCGGATGATGCACCTACCCTCTCTCCCCCGCCCCTCCCTCCCTCCCTCCCTCCCTCAGGTACGAGAGCATCATCGCCACGCTCTGTGAGAACCTGGACTCCCTGGACGAACCGGACGCGCGCGCCGCCATGATCTGGATCGTGGGCGAGTACGCCGAGAGGATCGACAACGCCGACGAGCTGCTGGAGAGCTTCCTGGAGGGCTTCCACGACGAGAGCACCCAGGTCTGTCGCCTCCCGACCGTGCCGGTAGCCCCGCGCGTCCGCGTGCGGGCAGGGAAACGATGTGGCTCTCGGAGTGTGTTCGAGGCTTTTTTAGGGGGATTTGAGGCCAGGGGAATGAAGACATTTGTCTCCGTTGCAGTACCTGTGTCCGTAAAGGCTTACAGGTTGGCCCTCGGTCTCGCCTTTCGATCGCATACTTTTAACGCGCAAGAGCTCCGAGGGCCAACCATGTTACCAGATTTGTTCGACAGGGGTTGGTCAAATCATTTCTTTTTTGGGGGGGGCCTGCCTTTCAGGTCCAGCTCACCTTGCTGACCGCCATCGTCAAGCTGTTCCTCAAGAAGCCATCGGAGACTCAGGAGCTGGTGCAGCAGGTTCTAAGTCTGGCTACGCAGGTGAGCGGGGCACGCCACGACGGCAAGACGGGGGGGACACGTAGGGACCTCACTTTGACCTCACACAAGCTCACCACTCAGTTTTTTTTACCTCAAATGTGTTTTCATATTTCGCCTCATCGTCTTTTTTGGGGGGGTGGGGGTTTTCGTCAATGTTTGACCCCAGGATTCGGACAACCCCGACCTGCGCGACCGAGGCTACATCTACTGGCGCCTGCTCTCCACCGACCCCGTGACGGCCAAGGAGGTGGTGCTGTCGGAGAAGCCCCTGATCTCGGAGGAGACGGACCTGATCGAGCCCACCCTGCTGGACGAGCTCATCTGCCACATCGGCTCCCTGGCCTCCGTCTACCACAAGCCCCCCAACGCCTTCGTGGAGGGCAGCCACGGCATCCACCGCAAACACCTGCCCATCCAGCACGGCAGGTAGGGCTGGAGGGGCGCGCTGAGAAAGAGAGAGAGAGACACACGCACACACACGCGACTGGAATGTTATATTTGTGTGGATTTTCGGGGGCTCAAATGGTTGTGTTTCCTGTATAATACTGTTGGATCTAACCCCCTAAGAGAATGGAACCCTAACCCTCTGTGAACGTAAGGCCCCATGGTGAGCCGCCTGTCTTGTGAAGCCTTCATGGGCTTTGGGTCGTTTTTGGTTCTGGCTCAGTAGCCTCAGTAGCCTCAGTGCCACAGCGTGGCGTGGTTGGCCGCCCTGCCAACGTTGCTTTCCCATCCTGTCTCCTGCCTCCAGCATCGACACAGGCGAGAGCCCCGTGAGCGCGGGCCCGGCGCCCCCCCAGGACCAGACCCAGGTCATCCCCTCCCAGGGAGACCTCCTCGGGGACCTGCTCAACCTGGACCTGGGGCCCCCCGTCAACGTTCCCCAGGTGTCCTCCATGCAGATGGGGGCTGTGGATCTTCTGGGAGGGGGACTGGACAGCCTGGTGAGTGACTTAGGGCCCCCCCCCCCAGACAGACACGAACCCACACTTGCGTTCCCGACAAACGACACTATGACTAACGCTAACGATCGTCCCTGGCATCCGCAAATGAACGGAGACACGCACACGCCGTCAGTCACACAGGCCGTTCCGAAATTCAACCCGTGAATAATCGATGAGATGGCACTCTTCAAATTGTAATCCAGAGTTTTATTTTACCCTCGATTAGACGTATTATCAGAGTGGTTTCCTATCGATCTTGTAGACACAAACCTCCGAATGGGGAAGGACTTTCTGAAGAGTTCTAAATCAATAAAAGGACTCTGTTGGCTTGTGAGACTGAATTGGCATGCTACAGTTGTATTTAGGCAACCCGTTGCCAATAACTTTTTTCCCCCCTGAGACTGTTGATCATTCTCCACCCGCTTTATTTGTTTTTAGAAGCTAGGGATATAGTCAAGCCTCGGCCCTCAACCAACAGATAGGCCTACAAACTGTGTACCACACATCTCGCATTCACTGACTATGTCAACTCCTCACCCGTAAAAATGCCAACGGAAGTCTGGTGACCTTTTGAAGTTGCTCGTTGCGTTGCACAAAGTGCACCCACCCTATCGTGGCTCACCCCTATAAAGGTATCAAAGATCACTTACCCTTCAGAACCTCATTAGGGGGCGTGTCAAACGCTTCATCTTCATGTACTGCATGTGCAACCTTACCCAAAGGCCGCTTCAGAAATGGGAAGCGCCGCTCCATCATCGACCTCTCGGTCAGATATCTAAATATGGCTGCAGACATGCCAGTTGTGGACCGCGTGATGGATTCATTTCGGTTCAGCTATCACCCCGGCCGCCTCAAACAAGCCACGTCCACGTCTCCCAGGAGCTGTCGTCCGGCCACCTCATGCCAGGCTTCCCGCCGTCGCCCCCGTCAACGGCCACTCTCGGTGGCGTTTGGGGCGTGCACCGAGGACGCCGAAAATTGCTTTTCAATGCAGTGCCCTCTCGAAGCCAAATGACTGCTGTAACAACAACCTCTCGAGACATCTTCGATTAAATACAGAGAATTCCCCCCCCCTCCACCTCCCCCCTGCCCCCCCCCCGCCCCCCCCCCCCCCATCCCTCTTATCCCACGCAGCAGAGGAGATTGTCTTGTCTGGTCCCTGTTTGTCAGTTCTCGTCTTGTGAGTTCAAGACAAGCGTTGAGCTGTGATGATGTGGCGCCCCTTCTAACCCTCGCTGGCGATCTGTGCCGGGCTGCGCCACCCAGACCTCCAGTCTGTCAGTTGAGGCGACTGATGCGCCTGATTGATCTGCTCCGAAGGAGGCACGCTGGCAAGGCAAGAGAGCACGTCACACTGGCTTTCATGGAAAGTGGATGAATTTGCGTTTTTTTTTCCCCCTTCACATTTTCGCGGAAGCCTCCGTTTCTGGTTTGTTGTTGTAAATACTGCGCGTGAAATATTTTCTATATTTTTCTTTTGTAGCAGCTCACACGCACATCTTAGATTTTGCAATAAGTAACAGGCTGCTGTTTAGGGAGGAGAGATGCTGTATAATAATACTCTAATGTCTTTCTGGTTTTGGCGGGGGGGGGGGGGGGGATGATGTATTTTTAATTATATTAGCCACTGGTGCTTTCAAAAGCCTTGCCTGCAGGCCCAGTCACATCTGTTGTTTCACTGATAAGAACCAAATGTTCCCTGACTCGCTCCAGCTTCAACATCACCCTATGGTTATATCTATATATATATATCTATATTATATATATAACGGTATCATCAATTTACAGTATCATCAATTAACGGTATCATATATATATGTATCTATATCCAAAAGTGTAGCTAAGAACCGTTAATTGTGAGTTTGGTGATGACCATGGGTTGCAAAATTCAAAGCAACTCATGTAACCTAAGGGTTGTGGCTATGAAAAACTCGCAATGAAATGAACACCCTTAATTTGACCGTAAAGTCTGACGATATTCCTTTGATTTATTTGAAGGGTAGACTATATCCATCTATTCATTTAAGGCTCCTCTTTCAAGTCCAATGAAGCGTGGCGGCACCTCTTCTCACCTGACCTTCCTTGGCCCTCCAGAATTATCAAAGGTTCCAATTAATTGTTAATTGGACTGTCATTAAACTGGCGACGATTTAAATCCAGCTGGAGCTTCCGATTAACGGGATGTCTTTCCACCATGTCGCTACATGGAATGTTAAATGTTTGCTGAGTAATTACAGATGAGATTGAACGGTATCAGCAGGCCTCTCTTAGGCTGTTCAAGCAATTAGAGGAATCAAAACGACTTAATGAAAGCCCAACAGCCGTGAACTGTGTGGCTCTGTGGTCTGTCGTTAGATATTCGAGCTGCTGATGTCAAAGGGCACCGTGACCTTCTCCCAAACCAAGCAAACGGCATTGTTCAGCATATTCAAACAGACCTTTTTGAGGCACAGTAGAAGATAGTTAATGACATTGGGAAGTTCATGGTGAGCGATACAAAAATGCCATTGTCCGGTTTCTCCATCGACCTTCTTGTCATAACTGACTCTCCGATGAACACTTTGCATTGTTGCATCTCTTGATGATAAGTGAACCGGACTAGAAGCACCGTATCAGATTAAACCTTTGCATCCTGGGATGCAAGTTTAATATCTTACTGAATAATACATGAACCTGTCTTCCCGCACCACTTCACAGCCATTCCTCTATAAACTCAAAACTATCATCATCATCGGATCATGTGAAAACACTAGCTCAAATTGCAGTGCACTGTCAAATAGGAAACCTTTAAAATCCACCCTTGTCATTTTTTCCCCATGCTTAATAACGATTTGCAATCTTTCTTTTCTTCTTTTTCGGGGGGTACAAAGCGATTCATTTCCACTCAACAGTAACATTCTGACATTCCTTTTCTGTAATTGGATTTGGGGACTCTGCAGCCTATTGCTCAGGGGGAATTGCCTTTCTGTTTGAGGAACAGGGAGGGTAGCGGGAAATGCCTGTGCTGCTGTCTCTTCTGGTTCTCCTCGCGCAAAGTGAAACCTTCCCTTTTGAACCCTTGTTAAAGTCATCACACCTGTAGAGATCTCCAGGGTTCCTTTAAAAAAAAAAACAACCTTTGACGTAAAACTAGGCATATCCATTCGAAGACATCCACAGTCATAGCTCTCACTTAATAGCAGGTTCGACTACCAAAAGCAGACTGTCCTCACTGTGTTTATTCATATTTGAATCGTTCAAGCCTTCATGTAAATGTTTCAGATGAACATCTCCTTTTACTGCGCGACAACTTCCCAAAGCCTTTAGGACCAGTGGCAGCTCGTCTGACAAGCTGCATGCCAATGCGTAGACAGTGTACACGGCTGCTCTCCGAAGGGGCAAGGGGGCGATGCAGTGATTCATGCATCATAAAAGGACTCGCTGACTCAGCATCCTGAGGCTGAATATTAATGCTGACCTTCTAGATGAGGTGATAGTGGCCAGGTCAGCCAGACACGCAGGCTGAGCTCAAAGACGTGGACTCGAGGTTCCGGTGAAATCCGCCTTCCGTTTTCAGTTGTTCAGCAGTGTTCACCCTTACAACAGCACTTTTAGGGACATTTAAAGTTGTTTTATCGTTTTTCTTGCCTTACTAGGCGTAGCATGTCTGCGATGGTATAAAGTAATAGGGAAATGAAACTACAATCCTTTGTTTATTTTAAATGTAAACATCACATTCGGATCTCTTCTGGACATGACAGCGATGTGGTAAAAAAGAAGGTTGCCAAGAATAATTGGGGGAAATCATAAAGCGCCCTATAGTGGATATCTTTGTTAACAAGCATTGCTGTCCCTATTAAAGCCATTCCTAAGAAGCCCTAATGCAATATTGTCGATGCGAAAATCTCCACTTCAAGCAACTTATCCGAGTTATTCTGGGACATTCTGTCTCTTGCCGTCGGGTATACGCTGGGGCATCAAGTATTCTCCCACAACATTTCCAGTAGGCTCCTCAAAGGGAGACCAGGCTGTGTTGAGGGGATGTCAAACGGTTGAACACGTCGATGGTTTGAGGTGCGCCAGACAGTGTGGTGAGTCACTCATTGCTCAGTCGACCCGGCTACCTCTCCCCCTCAGACCGGGAAGAGAGGGTCAGCACAGTCTTGTTTACAAGGACTTCCTACATTTGTGGGCAGAAACGGGGTCTAGGGCGTCTCATGTTGCCATTTTGTTCTGGAAGGCTCGTCAAGGCTGAAAAATTCAAACCAGTGTCATGGCTGATCATTTTAGTGCATCACCACCACAGTTCTGTTCTGACTGCTGCAGGAAGGTTAGCAACAATTCCGGTTGAATTTGTATAATGTTTACAAGTTGACATTACATATGCAATGCAAATATTATGAATATATGGGACCAGTTTAATACATAGCATGTGAAATGAAGTAGATACCCGTCACCTATGGTAACAGAACACATTCAGGTAGCTACAGCCACTGTCCTTTTGTAAGATCCTTGAACCATAATGAAAACTACTGCTATATTTTTCATTTATCATTCATTCACTCTAAAGGACTGTTGGGAACCAAATTATAATTATCTTTATTCATTTATGTGGTAATGGACAATTCAACCCATTTATTGAATGTTGAATTTAGGAATTCAGTTATTTAATTCATTAAACATTTGATTGTTCAATGATTACTTTGGCCACTAAGTAATCATGAAAAGAAACCATTCATCCAGATTACCAATGGAAAATTATTTTTGCTTTTAAAAGCCTTATTGTCATGTGTTCTTATGAGTCTTCTTTTTTCCTTTACTACAATGGACACATTCAATCTTTTTAACTAGCTTTTTATATTTTGATCTTGAAATGGAACATTGTACTAGATGAAAAGACTCCAGTGCATTAAAGCTAGTAATGTTTCTTGCTGAGTGACACCTTTCCCCAAGTTTCCACGTCTAAATGTCACTAATATATTTCCCAATGAGCTTCTCGGGCAAGGTTTACCTTCCCCATGACTGAGGCTGTCGGCAAAGCTAGGCTTCCTGTCTAAATAACCATTTAATCGTGTCATTTATCTTCATGTTAACTACAAAGGATAACATTTTTCCAGGAGCTAAAATGGGTGCTATGTGGGTCTCCATTGCTAAGTACTTCTTTATCTCCCCCTCTCTGTGTCTCTGTCTGTCTGTCTGTCTGTCTGTGTGTGGATGCGGGTGCTGGATGTGGGGCCTCTCCCCTCTCTCTCTCCTGTAGCTCGGGGGAGACCTGGGAGGAGGTGTTGGGGGAAGTCCAGCAGTAAGTGGAGCCCTCTTCCGTCTGCCTGCATGCTGCATGCTCCTAGTTGCTCACTTAACCCACCACAGATTGTTGCTAAAAGCTCTCACCCTTGCTCGCCACTGAAGGGGAAAACGTCTTCATTTCTCCTCTGGTCTGCTGATACTGAAAATTGCTGGAGTCATAGGTGGGATTTGGGACCTCGTTTGGGACTAAGGACATCATTCTCGTTCTCTTCCAACAATGAATGCATTGTGATTACTTTGAAGCTTGCCTAACTAGTCAGAATTCCAGCTTCAAGGATGATCGTTTTTTAAGTTGAACGACTGTACATTTGTGACCAAACTGTTGAAAAAGTGGACAGCCAGGGTCATAGGTAATAATGTAAGCTTCCCAAAAGCACCTGTCAAGAATGGGGAAACCATGACCCTGAATCTTCACCGCCTCTTTCCTTACCGTCGCGGAAGCTCACCGCCGTCTCGTCACAGACTTGACAAAGACCTTTCTAACGCCTTGTCTTTGCGTGCGTGCGTGTGCGCGCATGGTAGGTGGGCCAGAACTTCATCCCCTCCTCCGTTCCCAACACGTTTGCCCCGTCCCCGACGCCCGCTCCTGCGGCCCTCAGCAGCGGCCTCAGCGACCTGTTTGAGCTGTCCACGGGCATGGCCAACACCACTGGAGGCTTCGTGTCTCCCAAAGCTGTGAGTACTCCTGGGGGGAAAAACAAAAAAAACCTCTGAAAACAACTTCCAAATATAATTCAGTCGTCATCGGTGACAGGGTGATGAATGACGTGGCAGTCGGAAGACGAGGGTCAGATGAGTCACCGCCCCTTATTAAGGATTCCATCCGACTCTTCCAAACCCTTTCAAAATGGGGCATTCAGTAGCGTTCCGCTTTAATACTGGGATGTTTGTCTGTGTTGTTACTTAGCGGTAGCTGAACATAGAGTACAGATACACCAGCTCTCAAGACTTTCATTCCCCATATAACCATAGCACCATGTGCAGTTATAGAACACGTCATTAAAAAAGGCCAACAAAAAATACGAAACAATGGTAACACACAATAGAATATCCACATTAGCAGCAATGTTTATAAAAGTATATAAATGAATCTGACTGTGCTTGGCAGGGAACGTAGTGTAATGTCTGTATAAAAGAATAGATCAATACTCAAAAAAAGCTGAGTGGACGCATTACTGTTGTACCGTATATCAAATCTGTTTATAACTATAGAATAATATAGAAAACTGTCAATAACCAGGCATTGTTTACTTACAGACTGAAGCACATGCTCCTCTGCCTGTTCTGTACTTTATCATATCTGGTTGACAGTTGCAATAGGGTAACATCAAATAATGTCAAACATGAGAAACGGCATCCCCAACTTTTGTCTTAATTTCTCTGCTTTCGTCCTCGAGTTTGATTGACAGTGGTTTCACAAAATAAGACAAGGAGGAAGGCCCCCCTCATTAATATATATTGCATCATTATATACAATTCATGATATCATTGGCTGGAACAGGATACTTGAACATTATTGGCTGGAAAGTAGTAACCTGACTTGCCAGATGGTTTGACACATATCCATCTGGGAAAATGTCTTTGCCCTGTTCCAAACAGTTTCCAAACATGTTTCAAACAATACTTGGCAGGTGATTGGATGGATCCATCTGTCTATCACCATCTCATCACGGGCTAACTTCAACCACAGCTTCCCCGTAGTTCCTCGTAGGACGCTGAGTGGTCCCAATCACAGTGATTTGGGCACAAACGGATACGTTGGCGCTTGGCAAGATGGATTTTTGCATGGTTGTGATCTTGCGAATCCAGATGTTAGGGAGGTTAGGAGGTTAGGAAATGAACGGGCTGCTCCAAAAATGTGTTGCTAAACAACTCTCAGAGGGCCTCATTAGCTGATGCAACATGTTTATAGGGAATTAAACTTGATTTTGACAGAAATATTTCTTACTTAAGGCACCTTCTAAAAACTTGGAAGGTCCTAAATGCATACCTAATAAAAAATAATATTAGTAGCATATGTTTACATGTCTAAAATTCATGCATTCTTTTTCCTTGTCTTTTTTTAAACATATATGTTTTCTTTAGGTGTGGCTGCCTGCAGTGAAAGCCAAAGGGCTGGAGATCTCCGGAACATTCTCTCGCCGCCAGGGCCACATGTACATGGACATGACCTTCACCAACAAAGCCCTGCAGCACATGAGCGACTTTGCCATCCAGTTCAACAAGAATAGGCAAGGCACAGGACACGCAAACACTCGACTCTGTTTACAAGATGCCGTTAGCCACGTCTAGTCTAGTCAATCATTTGTCTATTGCATCCTCTTGAAAGCTTGTACCGTACTTTCTCGTTGACTATGTCGCACCCGACACAAGCCATCTCCACCTGTACGAGCTTTAACCGTGCGATGTTTGATGGGGAGTGTGTTTTTACTGTCTGAATCGGTCTTTCAATGGGGAGGGCGGTAGACATGAAGGTCCTTTTCCGGAGCATTTCCATGTAGGTCATGCGTGTTCCTTATGCGTGCAGCTTTGGAGTGATCCCCACCACCCCCCTGGCCATTCACACTCCACTGATGCCCAGCCAGAGCATCGAGGTCTCCCTGCCTCTGAACACCATCGGGCCGGTCATGAAGATGGATCCACTCAACAACCTCCAGGTAAAGTCGCCCATCAGAGCTGGCCGTGTGCGCCGGCTTCTTCTTTCAAAGCCTGGTGTGGTTATTTCACGCTCTCGTGGAGGGTGTGAACTGAGCCCCCTTCTGTGTAGCTTTGGCCCAAAGGCCCTTACAATGAAGACGACGTCACTCCCCCCCAGGCTGCTTTGGGGGGGAGGTGGGGGGGGGGGGGGAGCATGTGAACTATCTCTCCACTAACTCGGAGACGGGGTTTTGAGGCATGAACGAGCCGAGGGAGTCGTCCCACACAGACGCCGAGGGCAGCAAGGCATGTTAGCGGGCCGCGCACACAGCCTGGAAGCCAATGCACTCCCACCATGGGAGAGCAGCAACCAGCTGGAAAATCCACTCCAGACTTCGCTGCCCCCACACAAACTGTTCCACACTCTGCTCTCACTCAAACGTGCGGCCTGTACTCCACTACAGCGCACCGATCAATACTTGCAAGTTGAACTGATTTCCGTGACCTCGGCCCTTTTCTAATCTCTTGTGACAATAGTTGTTTAGTGGGTCTTTGTCGACACTCGTTTGACTCTGATTTGTTCAGTTTCTGCATATATCTGGCAATTTAGGCCACATATTTTTGTTCAAAAACACCCATGAGGCAGTTATGCTAAATCTCATGTGGCATATTTTAAAGATGAAGTAAGGCACTTAACCTAAAAAAAAAACAAGCATTCTAATATTGAAGAAAAAAAAAAAAAGTATTTAAAACTGGAGCACATAACAGGAGTTCTGTGACGTACACAGATGGGGAGGGGGGGGGGGCAGGCAAAGATCATGGCTAATCTCAAGACATCTTTCCGAGTTGAAAAGCGTGTTTCATGTTTATCTCCAGGCAGCTCATTTCCACTGTTCAGTGACTTAGAGCAGCACCAGATGGGGGCCAGCCATTATGCCTGCGTCCTTATCTCAAGTCCTGGTGCTGCACTGTGAGATGCGTGTACGCACACCCGAACTACTCACCTGATCTGAATACGCAATGCTCCCTTCAGTGCAGTCTATAAACACGTTGAAGAGTTGACTGTTTACGTAGTGGACTACCAATACTGACAGTAGCTGTCTTGGAGATTCATGTCTTTAATTTGATTTGGTTGGTTAGTTAACGACAGTATTAAAAACAGAATGTTGATCAACTGATGATCACGGCTTGTCATAACGTCATATCGGCCTCTAACCCCTTTCGCTGTCAGACAGTATAATCACCTCTAACTTTAATTACTTTCTTGTTTCTGTCAGTTGTATAATTACCATGGAGACCCCCAATTGTTACAAAAACTTAAAAGAGAATACTGATAGGTTGTTAATGGTAATGCTGCATGGATGTTTACCGTGGTTGGACGATTCAGACCCGAGGCTGTATCGCTCTCCTCGCTCTGTGTGGGGGTGTCTACTTGCCACTGAAAACGATTTGAACTCCAAGACATTGTATTGGGGTTGACTTGAACTTCATTGTCAAAGTCTCATTATAAGGATTTCTGTGTGAAAGATGTCCGTTATGGGCAGCTACTAGGGTAAACACACGTTTATTTGTCAACAGATTTGTCCTCTCGCGTTTTACGACAAGCGTAGTCCGTCAAGAATTTGAGACTAATGTTACCAAACGTACAAGTAGGTCATGGGAGGTCCTCAGGCTCTCTCTGAAATGTGTGTGTGTGTGTGTGTGTGTGTGTGTGAGTGAGTGTGAGAGAGAGAGATGTAAATATGTGTCCTATGCTTTACAAGCCCAATCCCAGTGCACATTGTGTACCCATGGTGTGCAGCTGTGACACAGTACTCATCAAGCCCCGATGGTGCTGGGGTCCACCTCCCACATTATTGCCACGTCATGACTCCAGCAGTGGCAGACTCTCTCTCACAAACGCACACGTTTAGCTTTCTGACCTATTTAGCCAGGCTCAGACACGACCAACAGCCTGGGTCATTGTGGCACCTGCATAGCGTTTTCCCGATTTATTTATCAAGACATGTTTAGCAAGACTCAGTCTCATCTCACTTCAAAGTTCTCCAGTTAGAATGTCCGGCCCCGTCAACGAAAGTCCCCCCTGTGGTGAAACCACTGAGTGCCTAAGAACACCTGAGACGTTGTTCCAACTGTCAAACTCGCAGACTGTACGTCTCCTCTGTGTGTCTGGGGCCTCACTTCCTTCTTTTTATTGGCCCCCCCCAGGTGGCTGTGAAAAACAACATTGACGTCTTCTACTTCAGCGGGCTCATCCCTCTCAACATCTTCTTCGTGGAGGACGGCAAAATGGGTGAGTTGCCCGCGTGCCGGTACGGCGTCCCGTTCCCGGACGAGGGGGGCCCCTCGTTCCTCCGGAGGGGGTCGCGAGCATCGAGGGGGCCCCCCGTTCCTCCGGAGGGGGTCGCGAGCATCGAGGGGGCCCCCCGTTCCTCCGGAGGGGGTCGTGAGCATCGAGGGGGCCCCCCGTTCCTCCGGAGGGGGTCGTGAGCATCGAGGGGGCCCCCCGTTCCTCCGGAGGGGGTCGTGAGCATCGAGGGGGCCCCCCGTCCCTCCGGAGGGGGTCGTGAGAACCGCGGTCGCACCTCTAATCTTCCCCTGTCCATCTGCTGCAGAGCGCCAAGTGTTCCTGGCCACCTGGAAAGACATCCCTAACGAGAACGAGCTGCAGTATCAGATCAAGGAGTGCCACCTCAACGCCGGTAGGTCCATTTTGTTCCTAGGTGGACGTCCTTGTGGCGGGTGCATTCCTTTTTATTCTGCGGTAATCAGTGCCAATTGAGTTGTGAATGGGGGATCAGGTTAATACGAGCTTTTGTAAAGGGGTTATTTGTGTTACGTTTTCACCTTCTGGTACTAAAGGAGGATAATTGCAGACACGAGAAGTCTCAGAGTGTGTATTGCACTGTTTTTTTCTTGCCATGATCTGACGCTTTTTTTTTATTATTTGAGGAAAAATCCTCCTTTGTTTGAAATTCTATAATCAATTTGTGTCTTGGTGACACTTGGAGGTGTCAGAATGGTTGCACAAAGCTACACACAATACAGAACAATATTGCTTCCATTTTTATAGAAGTAGTGTGAACAATGCAACCTGAAAATTCCCCCCTTCCTTTTCCCAATATTGATTTACCTTCACATTCAGACTTCTTAAGGAACCACAGTCATGAATCTGTTAGATCGAAGGTTTCACTCTCCAATGCTTGGAAAGACATCAGTGAGAAAATTAGAAAAGGCGGATCTTAAATAGCCTCAAAGGCTGTCAGTGCAATTCTGTACAGAGAATCGTCCAGGTCTTTCTATGTCTAGCGCAGGGAGCAATGTTCTATGCAATCTTCACCTTCCAATATCTGCTTCTTTGTTTATTTTCTGCCTCAAGGGGGCATTACCATAACTAAAAAAAAAAAAAATCCTTCACATTTTAGATTCCTTTTACTGTGAAGAATGTCTCATGAGAAGTGTTGTGGCATATTTCATATTTTGTATTACAGAATATGTTATCCTGCATACTAAGCAAACGTAGGAAATATATGTTTAATAACAGTTGCATGGCATCATTAGAAAACAGACTACATCTTGATTATATTGAGTACAACCCTGGAGGTGAGAATTAAGTCATCAATCACAGTTCAATACCACCAATCAACACGTTAGTGATATAACAGTTTTGCCAAAAAATAATCAGAATCAGATTTGGTGTTTATTTGCCATGAAAGTTTGCACAGACAAGGAATTTACTTTGGCAGGAGAGCCTACCTAGGCAGCCATTTTCGGCGCCAAATACCGTCAACCTGACATGCAGAATAGGATAAGAATCATCAGTATGCTAGTCTTGGATATAGACGGAATCAAAAACGAGATGAGTCACCTGTTAACACTGCAGGGAGTTGAACTTACTTCACCTCCCCACACTGTCAATCTCCTTTTGAATAATTCTCCTTTTCTTTTTGCTTCTCTCCATTCACATGCACGCCTGTCTTAGGACACCTTCAAGGCTTTTAGCCTCACCTCCTCCATAGTCCCATCTTCCATCATCGTGCCTGAAAAGCCTGTTTCAGACCCCATTTCAAACACCCCTGTTGCTCCAACGGCAGGGTTGTTGACCCAGGAAGCACTGGTCCGGCCCCTCGGTGTTTGTGGTACTTGTAGTTCGGCTAGTTGTGACTGTAGGCTCCTCTTCAAACTAGGAATTAGTGTCAACCTACCTAGACATGCTATTTGGCAGATTCTGTCCAGTACAAGGACTTTTGAGGGACAGTATGGATCGTACACGTACGATTAACTACAAGCGATTCTCATATTCCTCAAAGGCCTACCTGAGCTAAGCATGTTTTATAATGGTTATGGATGGTTGATAGACCAGACCATGGTTGAGTGACTCAGTGATAGTCAGTTTATGACTCTAATGTAGATGTGTTGGCTGACCTGTCCTCCCCGGCAGTTGTTCGCCAGGCTAATACAGATAACATTAGATGTCATTTAAATACACAGACAGGCTGAAATGCAAGAGCACGCCAATGATGTAGGTCTGGGGAAATGAATGGGAAACATGAAGCCATCCACAGAGTACGCCTAATGTAATTGAAGAAGCAGCTATTAGCCAGAGTATTTCTTCTAGTCATAGTTCACATGAAGTGTATCTTCCATCTATTTCGGTATTGTCTCCCAATTTAGTGTATGCCACAAACCATCTATTTGTGATTGTAGAGATTGCTCTTTGGAAAAAAACACATTATAAAATAGCAACCGCTTTTTCTCAGAACTCAATAGTCCCCGTTTCTTTTCTGCTATTCACAGCTAGAAGTCAGTAGCAAACTCCCCTCTGTTTTGTGTGTGTGTGTTAGTGTGTGTGTGTGTGTGTGTATGAGAACCTCTCGTCCTTCCTTTGTGAGCCGTGCAGTAGCCTCCGGAGCACAACGGTTCCTCCCGCTTGTTCTGACGCAACGTCGCATGTGGCTTTTGCAGACACGGTGTCGGGGAAGCTGCAGAACAATAACATCTACACCATTGCCAAGAGGAACGTGGAGGGCCAGGACATGCTGTACCAGTCCCTGAAGCTCACCAACGGCATCTGGATCCTGGCCGAGCTCCGGATCCAACCTGGCAACCCCAACTACACGGTGAGGGACGCGTGTGCTGGAAGAGGGAGTCGTGTGTTTGGTGTCGGCCAGAGCTCTGAATGAGCCGCAGGTGCCTCCCTTGGAGGTGCCAGGTTAAGCGAGCCAAATGAGTCACGTGTTGTGCTCTTTATCATCGCACAGACACTCCGACATACGCCTGATGCACCCTTGAGAGGTTTATAAGCCCCTTTCTTGTTCTTCACCTGGAGCTGTTACTAGGAGCCTGCTCGCCGGTCTCAGGGTGTAGGTTATGCCGATCTAATTATGACGATTCTTTGTTGTGGACATGGTGACATGTCTACAACTCCTCGTGGAAGCCACCCAGAATATAAGTGACGGGCAAAAGGTCCAAGGATGGTCCAAGTTTAAGAGACTCTTCGCAAGTCAGACGAAGGATAATCGAAGGGTATTGCGGCCCTGCGGTTGGAACATTTTCGCTGCGTGATGACCTTCGCGGGGGGGGCTTGAACACGGCGTTTGACTCCAGAACATGTGGGGCGGCCCTCCGCACTCTTCCGACATGGCCCCTTCTCGACTGAAATGAAGTGTGGAGCACCTGCTGCCCAGCTCAGCGGGTCTCCTCAAGACACGCTTCGTGGAATGTATAGATTTGTTTTCCCTTCGTTGCACGCGCACCGAGCTATATCCTGTTAACCCAACGTTGCTATTGTGCGATTCAAGGAGGGTTTTTATCACAGAGAGGCTCATTGGGCCTGTCCTTGTAAGAGAGTAATGGCCTAGCCATGGCAGCAGACAATTTGCTGTGCCAGCGGTCTCCAGGCTGGCCAATAAAAAATGGGTTGGAAATGCACCTACACACACACACAAAAAAAAGCTGCATGAAGGTCAAGTGTATTCTGGAAATTCGAAAGCAGTTCTTTTCATAGTTTGATCTAGAAACGCCAGAGGCGGTCGAAGGAAATCTGAAATTCAGCCTGGTGGCCGTCGTCTATTTCTACTACAAAGAAACGGAGAATGCCTCAAATGATCGACATCCTATTACACAGAGCGCCGTTTACGGCCCGCTGTTAAAGATGCTGGGAATATCGGTTTGCAACGTTTTGCTGAAAGCTAGGAACCTGTCGGTAGCTTCTACTCCAGGCATGTCAACTTCCATGTCTGGCTGCCTCAAGTTCTCCCTAGGTTAGCACTTTCCCAGCCCTGCAGTCCCTGCTCCTCGGCGCTCTCTTGATTATGTCTGCTCCTCCATCCTGAGGTAGGGCCTTTAGCTTAGCTGACCAGCCTATCTCAGGATAATTCATTCTACGTTGGTCCCTGAGATCAGGCTTTGAGCTGTCAACAATTCAAATGTTCTTACCCCCGTTACATCGGTATTTCGAAGAAGAGGAAAAAAGCGTGTATCCAATATTTGTCAGTCCTCGTTTTCTGTCAAACAGGCGTCCTGACATTTTTCAAGTTTTCGATTGAAACTTCATGAGAAGAACTGCCTAGTTGTACTGCTGCGCCACCAAGCCATGACACGCGTCCCACGAGGCGTCGGAACTCCGACATGACGAGAGGATGAGCAGCTTCAGCTGGGTTGAAATTGCTAAGTTGATGAAATAATGCACTTAGGCGAAGGCTTGGCGCAGAGCCCGGGTAGATGTTTGGATTAAGACAGTAAGTGGTCAAGGTGTAGATGTTGGAGGGGCCAGTTAGTCGGCGGACACCTCAGACAAATGAATACCAGTGACCACAGCAGGGGCTGCGTTTCGAGCAGTAGGGAGAATGGATTCGAAATGGGAGGTATATTAAGTCTGCTGAAACAGGCTCCAAGAATAAGTAATAGGGCTACGTTCAGGAGCTCGGTATGCATGAGAAGATGTGGGAGGGGTGGGGGGCGGTCTGATCCCAGCGCGTTATCCTGGGGACATGTTTATCCATTTAGCTGTCTCACATCTTCTCATCTTTTCTCTGTTACAGCTTTCCCTGAAGTGCAGAGCTCCAGAGGTGTCTCAGCACGTCTACCAGGTCTACGACGCAGTCCTGAAGAACTGAACACTCCCAGCCCTGCCCTCCGTCCAAACACCTTCCACTCCACACGTCTGGAAACGCAACAGCAGCTTTTGAGCGTTTGTGTCGTCGTCGTCAAAATAGTTCCCCCTCCTTCATTCCATCCTCCCCCCTCCACATTTTAACTCTGTCCTGGGAGTGAGCAATTCTATGCTAAACTAAATGTCTTAATGTCGTGAAAAGTGATTGACGGTGAACACCTCCCCAGAAGGCCAGTTTTTCATATTCACAAAAACCATTCGTTGCTTTACCTTTTTGAAATGTACTTCGGATGTTTGAAAGTGTACGTCATATTTTCTCCGTGCCGATTCATTTAAAAAAATGTTTGTCCTGCTTTGGTAGTACATTTGCTACTTTTCTTAACCATTCCACCAATTCTGTACAACTGAGCTAATGGATCCTATCTCGTCTCCGGTCAGTTGAAGCTATTTCACTGTTCAATAAGGAAACGAGGGGCCAAATATTCTGAGCCAAAATGGCAGCTCAGAGGCAAGAGCAGGGCGAGGGAACAAGAAATGGTTTGGTTGCTATGGTTTTAATGCAATGGCATTCTGTTTCCGTAACCACTACACAAACCACTATTTATGGTAGCAAATATTCTGCGTACGCTTGAGTCTGCGCTATTCCATTGTTTTGTTTTTTATATATTGATACGTGCAGCTGATTATTTCATGCCTCTCCTCCCCTTTTGAAGTTGCCCACTCTACTGCAGCTATCAACAGCACAGCTACCATATCATTCCTATAACTCCCATCCCCCCCATTGGCCCTTTACTGGTTTCTAGTGTCAGAACTGATTGTGTGTGTGTGTGTGTGTGTGGAATGAGTAGTAGCCCATTCTGTAATGCTGTTTTCACCTTATTTAGATTCCAAGTCAGTATAATGCATTGTGTTTTAATATTTGAGATTGTTATTGAAATTCAATTTGCAGCCGTTGATCCAAATATGTCGAATCCCTGGACCTGTAGGGGCTGTTCCATTCGAACCCACACCAGATATTGTCCCAGCGAGGAAAAAGGAAACGTAATATCAATGAAAGGCCATGTGTATGTGCCTAACCCGGCAGTTCAATCTCCTCACTGGCTCCACCATTTGCTTTTTCCTCAGGAGAAAGGGTATTGTGCCCATATCCCATCTAAGCACCAGTGTCAGCCCATTATGAAACTGTTCAGTGATGTAGTGTAGTTTGTAGATAACACATCTGTATGACTAATGAAAGACAATATAACCCTGTAATCCAGAAGTTGTGTGCTTGTATTTAGTCAAACATTGGGGCTATAATCCCGTTATGTACCAGGTCCTCATACTGAACTGTGTTAGGTTTTAATCATAAATAAGAGTTCATTCCAGTGTGACATCTGCCGTCTCCATTATTAACCATGCACCCTAGACCTCGGGGAATTAAGCTCAAGTGTATCAAACAGTTGAAATGAATGACCAGTGGTGGTCAATAAGCCACCTGTTGTACTTTGTGACGAGGTTTATGTCGTTGCCATACTTGCTTACGTGCCTGCGATCCTGCATGGAGGCAGTGTCCATTGTTCCTATCAAGTCCCTTGTTGTTTCTTTACCTCAGTTTGTAAATGGTATCGCTAAAGGGGAACTTTTATTAATGGGGGCCAAAGGTTGCTGTATATCACCCAAACCTCTTTAAGTACTTTATAAAAAAAAACACCAACCAGCAATACAGAATGCACGTAGTAAAGTTGTTATCTGAAATGTTTATCCGCAAGCTTCTAGCCTACCATTGCCCTCACTCCTCACGCCAATATGTCACTGTAGTCTGATGTAACCTCTGTATTTCAATAAAAATGTCCAGTCTGTAGATACGCGTTTGACTTTCTCATTTACTCACTGTCATGGTTTCTGCCGTCACAGACTGGTAGGCCATCTCTCCTCTGTGTTGGTGGCATAAAGGCAGCAAAGACGAGTGGCAGTGTGCATGGTAATAGTTGTGTTTAAGCTAAGCCTTGGCTTAATACACTTCACTTGGTATTGGCTATTCGACGGCAAATAAACTGTCCACACAAAAAGCATAGTTGAAAAGGTTATTATTTGGACTTTTAAACAATGACTAAAAGGGAAATTCAACCTGCACTTTGCCTTTTAAAACCACCCCACATGAGATCACTTTAGGCAACGGTCATATAGGTCAAGATGTGGGTTCAGTTTGGTCTACGTTTCACGTAGACTACATCACATAAAATACACCTGCGTACTATGATGTGGGTTGTAAAGGTGACGTGGTATGAGGCAGGTATGTGGCACGTGGTTACTTAGCAACAGGGGCAAAAGATTTGGTTGCTAAGAAACAGCCGACTGCCCATCAGTTGCAGTGTGTACACATGTTGCTCAATGCGCGTGAGCTAATATACTTGAGATTTTATCGCTCACGCACGCGAGGCTACCGGTATTCACAGGGAATACAAATTGGTGCGTGTGTAAACTTTCTTTGCCTTTTCAATCAAACGGACTTAACTGTGTTTTGCAAAAGTAAGGAGACGAAGAAACAAACGATTGAAACGGTAAAACTCAGCTGGTTGGCAGTGCGTAACTGTGCGTAAAAAGTATGGCTGCGTGTTAAATGTCACTTAAATAGACACAATCTTCATAGATCATTTCTTACACTCAGGCGCAAAATCAAAATGCTGCTTGTTGATTTTTTTCAATTGGAAAACCCTGTTGAGACACCATATCAAAAGTAAGCGACCAGGGTGCACAATCGTAACGGACACCCTTACATTTGGTATGGCAGTCATCATTAATGACAGATAATAGATAATAGGATGGTGAACATTAGGCTTCACTAAACCTTATTCAAAATTATAATCGGACGACAGCAGTTTGATTTACGTGGGCATATCGATTCCACCCCCCCCCCCCCATCCCCCCCATCCCCAAACACACACACAATATTTGGACTGCGTGTACCGCTAGCCAATAGGGGGGGGAGATATGGCGACGGGGTGTGGAGGGTGGGGGTTGCGAGGAGGTTGTAATCTTACGACTCTGCACTCAAAGCACCTGAGCCACTTAGATATTCGTGGGAAGTCAACGAATAAGGTTCTACACAGAACAGCATCACGGCAGGTAAAGATCTCGCAGCAGACTGCACCTCTCTCCATCCTTAGAGCACCTTACTTGCGCGCACGGTAAGCATGTATTGGAATCCTACAGCAGTTCCGCAAGATATAAGATGTAGTCATGTATGGAGTTTGTACACACAGTATGTCGTTATTCTGTCGGTAATATGTTGAAATATTTTTTCAACTTGTACACATTAATTAAGGTAATGCATGCTTTTAATATCAACTTGTGTAAGTGGGGTGGGTAAATGAAGATAAAATCGAGTTTATGCCACGAGGTGTTTGCAAGTAGAATGCGCACAGTTGTACCAGTAGGCTAGGTTATTTATTGTTCTAGGTTTATCTTAAACGATAGTAGATACAATTTCACATTAGAAACATGTAGACTTAATATGGTACATCAGTGCAGTTTGTGTACTTTCCGAGCTATAGCCTACCATGAGCGGGTAAAGATTGTGACGCTGCTCCACTTTCAGGACCTGACCTCAATGCTGCATTTACCCGTACTAGTAGGTTGTTTTTAAACTTTGCCCATAGGCTATATTATTTCTAGGTTGGTAGCCTACGTTCATGAGAAAATGTATGAAATTATACATCTCATAGTGAAAACTGTCAAGGGCCACCAAGGATAGCCTACGACGAGAGATTTGACCCCTGAATCTGCTGTACCAAATATTTGCAAGTGTATGAATCGAGTTCGATAAATGGGTGTTGAAAAGTAGTCAAAAAATTAGAATCGTTTGAAATTACGATTTTATGATTTCGTTACCTGGTATTCATCTTGTGATGCTTAAGGATTCAGTCTTATTGTATTTGACCAAGTGCAGTAATAAGTGTGACGCCCTAATTAAGCATAGGTTCTTAGTAATGAGGTCAGTAAATGCAGGTAAGGCCTGCTGGTGCTCTGCTACCCAGGGCTGTATTTAGCTGTGCAGGTTTTTTATTCCAAAGTCTTGTACCGATAAATAAAGTAGATGTACAAAATGCCCTATGCCCTATACATGTACAAAATTCCCTTTCAAAATATGAAAGGGCATTTTGGAATGAATGTGACTGTCTTTATTTCACTTGTTTGGTATTTCTCCATATCATGATGTCCTTGCTCTATTCTTATTGTTGGTTGCTTAGCAGCCTCCTGCCATTGTTTCCTTTTTCTGAATTAATAGGCTTTTGGTGGTTTCCATGTGTTTTACACCAACTGAACTAACAAGCATTCTCTCTCCTGCTGTCTTTTTGTCTGTATTCTCCGCAATCTCTTGTCACCCTTTTCTCAACCCCTCCCCCCACATACACACACACACACACACACATCCTTGTCTCTTGTCCCATTCCCCTTCACACTCTTTTTTCTTCTCCCTCCCTGAATCTGCTCCTTCTGCTCGTGCTTCACCCACCTCCACCCCCTTCCTCCTCAGTGCTCAGGGGGGGTGCGGGTGGCCTATGTATGAGCCAACGCCGAGCCCACCTGCACACCCGCCTCTGCGCCCGCGTGTGGACTATGCGGTGCCCTCGTGGTTCTTCCACCCTGAATGCACTGGCCCGTGGTTTGCGAGAACAGGGAGGGCGGCGGGTCGGCCGCCGGCGGCCGCGGGGCTCGCGGAGGAGGCTCCCGGATGCCCCCTCCCTTCCGGATTGCCGTGCTCGGGGCGCAGGGCGTGGGCAAGACGGCCATCGTGCAGCGCTTCCTCCACGATGACTACAGCGACAGGCCCCCGCCGGGGCCGAGCCGCACGCGCCAGGTCCACCTGGCCGCCGCCGTCCTCAACGGTCACGTGCACGACCTGCAGATCACGGACTACCCGGCCATCGCCAGCTTTCCTGGCAGCAGCTTGCAGGTGCGCTTGCCCATCTGTTCCACCGAGACGGGGGACGGAGGAGATGATTAGGTTGTGCGGCTGGTCGACACACCTGCAGGTTGAGGACACTCGGGAGACTTCTAGAAAAAAGGGGCGTGACAGGAAATGGAGCTGTTAAGATCTTCGTAGAATCGATTGAAAGAAGTAGCCGCTAGAAGTGCCAGGTTCTCTCTGTTAATCACTGCGAGAATTAGAGGGACCTCGTTTGTAGACAATAGGGGTCATTTGTTTTCTGGCCAGCCATTTGGCCTGAAAACGTGAACTGGGTGTATTCATGTCCCACAGTATATTCTGCCCCTCTACATAATCCTTTCATCTGGCCCCTCAAAAGTTATCTCTCTCTTGACCCAAATGCACAAACCTGACCATGACGCTCAAATTAGAGCCTGCTGAATCAGCTCTGTCATTGGTGAGTAGAGGACGAGTAGCTCTGTGTCATTTCCAGGCACGTCACATGAAAGGAACAGCACTCTTTTATGTCTGCCGGTCCAAGGGTCTGGCTCATGTCAGGTTGAATAATGCGTCATACAACATGACACTTGAAAACAGATGTCAGAAATGCACACAGGATTTTTGCTCAATCAACATGAGTTTGCTAATATATCTTTACATGAAGGTGTTAAACTGCACTTTCAGTCAATGATCAATATTTATATTTTCCCATAAGATTTTGGTTCAATGCCTGAAGGTTTACCAGATCAGCTGTTAATGTTCTCCTTTCCTAACAATTACACAGTACATATTATGTTAGTGTTAACACTTAAAATATGTGTTTTCATTTTTACACGAGTGTTACTTTATTCTGGTGGAGTAGCCGCAAGCACTAACAAATAAAATATATCTGTCACTGTGAGAAACCAGTCAGCAGGAGAAATAGGTTAAGTAAAATTACATTTGGGTCAATTTCATCAACCGTGGATCAACCAGGACTAATATTGTTTGCTGATAGGGATAATGGCCTCGAGCAGATATGCGTTTCAGTAAGCAGTCTTACTGATGATGTCATTTCCCCTGTCTTTCTCCCCCTCGCCTCAGGAATGGACAGACACTTGCTGCCGCGGCATCCGCAGTGCTCACGTCTACATCCTGGTCTATGACATCTGCTGCTTTGACAGCTTTGAATACGTCAAGACCATGCGTCAGCAGATCCTGGAGACCAGGTGAGGGAGGACGACTGCACCTGCATGACAAACGGGGGGGAGGGGGCGGGGGAGGGGGCGGGGGAGGGGGCGGGGGAGGGGGAGGGGTAGGGGGCGCTCAGTCGTAATTACAGTTACTGCCTGGGCCGCGCTCCGCAATCAGGAAAATCAGTGGTGGAAAACGCAAGGAGCTTTTTTTTGTTTAACACCCACTGAAATCAGACGTAGGTCACGAGGCCACTTGAGGTCAAGGGTTCTTGTCATCAAGACAGCTTCCCCTGAGAATCCCTACTTCACTGCTGTTTGTTTATGCCATGTCTCGGCTCTGTGCCTCATGGAGCTGAGGAGGTACGACAGCTCGACCACAAAGGATCCTCGGTGGATCTGAAAAAGTCATGGAGGATGTCTCGATCTGGCCAAGGAGCCAGGATATGTCGAATTTCAAGTGCTTCTCCGACTGTACTGGAGAACACAGTAAATGAGGAGGGAATCCCAAATATGTTCTCCTTTGTGTTTTGAGAATTGCAGGAGGCCAAGCGTAGAATTCTAATAATGAATGTGTTAACTTTACTTTTTGTACTTTTAGATGTGAAGTCGAAATGCCTTGCTCAAGGGCAAATTGGTTGACAGTGTCAGTCCCTCTTTCGTTTTTTCCTTTGTTTGATATTGCGCATGAAGATGCACTGGGACCTTGATTACAAGACGTAATGTTAGGGGCTTACTTAAACTGCCTCCTCCTTCACAAGTCACACACAGACGAGGCATTTTGAAGTGTTTAATTTGTTCCTCAAACCTGATGATTACCCAGGATGAAACTGACAGCTTGTGTTCTCAATGTCCCATGGGACTGTGGTGGAGGCACTGGGGAAAGGTGCCACTTCATTTGATTTGGTTTTCATCGTTTGCGCATTCAAGACTCCAACCCATCCAAAGACAGTATCTTGTCTTTGACTCGTCTGTGTCATTTGCATACCCCTTCATGATCCCAACTCGGCAAATATGCTTCAGTGAACATAATACGGTGCGCGCTCATCCAGCCGCGCAAGCTCGAGATTTCCCAAACTCCTTGTGGGCGCCAATGTCAATGATTCCTCCTCCCCTTTTAATCCATCAAACGTGCTCCCAGGTGTGTCTCCGTCTCGTCTCCGTCTCGTCTGCGTGTCCCCTGCTGCGCCTCCGTGGCGACGGGACGTCAGCGCCGACGTCAACGCCGATCCGGAGGTGACAGCGGGGATGGCGGGGGGTTACTGGCGGAGGTCACCTGTCGCCGGTTGTGATGGATGGGGAGGTGTAGCCGTCCCACTGAGCCCGTTTGTCTGCCGCCAGGATGTGTGGCGGGGTAGACCGTCAGTCATCACCTGAGCTGACAGGAACGCTACGCTGGCCAAGGCCACTCGGAGGCTAATCGGTGTCAGAGCCCGCCTCTGCCGATCGTCGACAGGGGCGGACTTGGTTATTACGCAGTCCGGCCTGTGCCGCTGTGTTCGATTTATGTGCGCCTTCAGAATCGGCTCGTTAAATGAATGTTCAACACAATACGAAGTCCCTCAGTCAATATCTGCCCTCCAATACGTGTCTCCTTCTCCGTCACTGTGCCCTAATTAAGAGAGTCTTACTTCTGCGGTTGGTTTTAAGGATTTGACAGCTGAGGAAAAGTTTTTTACCTCCTCAGGGAGGGAACTGTCACAAGCTCTGGTCTTCAGTTTGAGGGGGATAAGGCAGGAGACAAGGGCTGAGTGCAGATGCCCGGGGAGAGAGAGAGAGGAGAGTGACTGCCCTAGTCTTACTCACAGCTCTGTCACGCGGGGTCCAGGTACACAAGAAAGGTGAGGCCACAGTAAATAAACAGTTTGTCACCAAAGCTGTTGACAAAGTCAAGTTCTGTGGACAAAAGGAACCTGACAGACCAGGGAGAAGGAGAAGGGAGGACAGTCCGGAAAACTTCAGCGCAACAGCTGCACTGAACAAGCATACGCTTTTCATTGACCTTGGACTCACAGCAGAAGAACAACCTTCAGACAATTAAAGAGAGACAGACCCCCCCCCCCATACACACACAGCCCCCCCTCCCCAGAGCCACAGAATACCTTTGTGTGACAAGAAGGGATCTGTGCAATTTAAAAGCCTCGTTTTGAGGTGGCCTTTATTTCCCACGCTAGGGTTTTCATTTCAATTTAGCAAGGGGAAGAAAGCTTGTGCTGACATGAATATGTTAAAAGTTTCTGGATTTTGCCTCATGAATAGGTCAAACAGTCTGAAAAGTAAGCTTCTGTATAATGTCCTTTTCCCCACTTCTGAATAAAATGTGTTCAACATGGTAGATAGGGATTGGGATTTGTCACTGTAACTGAAAGGCCTTCAGGATAATTTCCCCAGAGTTCTCCAACTAAAGGCTGGTGGTTATGTATGAGACGTATTTACTTTTGTGTAGTTTTCTGTGTTTGTGTGTGTGTGTGTGTGTGTGTGTGTGTGTGTGTGAAATATAAGTGCATGTAGAGGTAGAGTTCAAGAAAATATGTACAAAGAATAAATACCAATGTCGCTGGTTTCTCGACAAACACTTCTCAAGACTTCATTTGTGCAAGTGCTTGGCCTTGCAGCTTGTGAAATCATTTAACAAACACTGCCCACAAGAAATAGGACTTGTTCTGCCATACTGAATGAAATGAAACGCATCATGCCTCACTTGACTGAACTAACTGTGCCCCTCTCAGGATGGTGGGGATGTCGGACACTCCCATCCTCATTGTGGGCAACAAGAGGGACCTGCAGCGGGGGCGGGTCATCCCCCGCCACAACGTCTCCGACCTGGTGAGGAAGAGCTGGAAGTGCGGCTACGTGGAGTGCTCCGCCAAGTTCAACTGGCACATGTTGCTGCTCTTCGGCGAGGCGCTGCGCAGCGTGGGCTGCGCGCGCTGCAAACACGTCCACGCCACCATCCGCTTCCAGCGAGCGCTGCGGAGGGAGCGCTGCTGCCTCATGTGACGGACGGCTTTGCCGAGAGAGGGTAGCCTCGGGAGGGGCAGTGGCCGACCAGGACCGCTGAGTTGTGATCGACGAGGAAAAACCTGCAGGATCCGCTGTGTACCTACTACAACTGCCCTCAAGTTTTGCTGCTGAATTCATCCTCGATCAAGGATGGGGAAATCATTTATCTTTGTAAACGTTACCACCTTTGATCTTCTCCTTAACTTAGAGGCAGCTACTTCAACCAAAAATACCGGCTGTCTGATTATTTATAATCAAATGCACTCAAGGAATCTTCTAGCATCTGGTAGTGGCTCCAGACAGACAGCTGTTTGTGTTGTGGAAGTAACTTAGAGGTAATTCATGACATTGCAAATGCCCTAGGCCCCCTACAGAGTGAGACTGTGGCTGGCATCTGCAGGAAAGAGAGCAGACTAACCTAACCCATGCTGTCCTGGTCTCACTAATTAAATTGCATTTTTGAATAAGCACCTATAGTCCAAGGTTGTTGAGTATGGTGTGGTCAGTGCTCTTTAAATATTAAAAATATGAACTGGAGTCATTTGCCTTCTGTAAATCTTGTTGTCCTGTAAATCAGCCCTATATTGTATGCTTTGCTTTGAATGCAAATGATACCAATGTGTGGGTAATCGTGGCCATTAAAAGGGAGGGCAACAGACTTCGGTTCACCTCTATTTCATTTTAGGATTAGTTTGGATTGGTTGTAAATGTGCATACTATGTGTAGGGTACACAAGGTTTTGCTTGTCTGTGTATGCCACTGGTAGGCCCATGCAGGGGCATAGTTTTTTTCTTTTTTCAAATTAAAAAACGACATTTCAAAAAGCAATAGGCCCACCGGCTTGAATTCAATTATACTTAAATTGCATAGAGGACACATATAACAGCACAAGTATAGAAAAAAACGGACTCAATAACTGATTACAATTGCCAACTGATTTGGACTTGATTGGACTTGAATTAAATGGCCAGTTGCAGGCTTTGGAAGATTTTACTGCTATTGGTGACGACACTGTGTAAAGAACAGCACAGCCACTGAAAATTACTGTTAAGTTTCTGTTCAAATAAAACTATTTTTTGGTGCTACCAGTCTCTGTCGTTTAGCACCGACAATGAACTGTCCAATGACCATCTCTTGGTCAGACGCGTGATGACGTCACTGTAAGATAGCCACTCCTCCCTCCTCAGTGAGTCTGGTTACATTCTCTATTAGGAAGTATAGAATACCTCACAACCTCACTCCCTCCTCTTCTGTCTGAACCAAAGTGTCTTGGCCCATTAGGATTTCTTCCCGCGAAATACCTCATCGTTATACAGTGCATTTCACCTTTGCCTCCAAACACGCTGTAAATGACCTCCCATTCAAATTCCGTATTCACTCAAGGCTCTTGGGTCATGTCTATTTGTTGGAGGAGAAAGGGCTTGCACAAAACCAGAAATTGTAAAAAAAGGCTTGAAAGAAGCTTATGTAACACATCTGGATCTGACTTGTGACGTGGGTCAGTGTGATCGCCTGTCACACTGACATTTGTGAAGCAGCCTGTATTCACACTCAGGCACATCACCATAGCAGACACCAAATAACATTGGTAGCTGTGAAAAGGCAAATATCTTAATCCCTGAATTGATATCAGTCAAAGTGAAGCAAATCGCTAGTTGAAACATTGTTTCTGAACAGCACATATGTCTACGGTATGTTCCCAATCATTTTATGAGATTGGGCTCAATTTGCATATGACATTTTTAAGCATATGGTTTTAAGCAGCTGGTTGAAGTGTACGATTTTGCAGGGAATAGTCCAACTGTGCTTGGTAAACTAAAAAAGGTTATTCAAATGTGACTTGGTCCCGACATAGTCTCTGTTCCTTGTTTACCTTGTGTTTTCTTGTGCGTAAGTGCACACGTCTTTGCAATGTCACATAGCCACACAGCCGGCGGAGGTAATTGGAGATCTCCTTGTCTAGTTTGAAGCTGTGTGCAGTGTGACGTGAGAGCCAGTCGGAGGAACAAGCGCAGCTGCTGTAGTGTGACGGGCTGCAGCTCTGATACAGGCTATTTATAGCTCCAGACTTGACACCCTCCCAGCATTATGCCCAGGGGTTATTTATAAGACTGGAATCTGCCACTGCAAACTCAATAAACACAAGGTGACTGATACACTGGCAAAGTATTACAATGGGTTCTTGGCAAAGCCTGGATAAGACACACTGTAGGTCAGTAGAAGATATTTTAATGTACGACATATTGACAGAAAACAAACCCCTTTGTCATGTATAGAAAATATGAACTGCAATAATCTTTTATTCCACAGAGGCATGTAGAAATGTATCAAAAGAATATGAGGCAAAGACAAATACGAAATGGTATTTCTTTTGCAACGGAATCATTTCGTTCGTGAGAGGAATACAAAAGATGTTTGTGCTGACTTGTAGCGGTGGCAGAATTGAACAAAGGGTGAAAAGTAATCGTATGTGCGTGTTAGTGTATGTACACCAAAAAACAGTGGAGTGCAGCTCAATACTTGAGCTCTAGGTGTCTCGGAGGCCACCTGCTTATCTTCTGTGCTGTGATAGGACACTTCCTCCAGTGAGGCCAACGGGTTGCGGTGAGAAGTCCGGCTGTGTCCGATAATAAGGTCTGAAGGTTTCCATTCTCCCTGGTCTCCTGATGCCTGCTGCTCTCTCCCCCGCGCATGTGTGTGTGTGTGTGTGTGTGTTACTGTTTGTGAGTGTCCTCTCCTCTCAGCGTGGTGTACCATTCAGAAAAGTGCATTTGGAGATGAGCCGAGACCTGCTGTGTGAAAATCAGAAACCTGACCTCCAAACAAATGGATCTGACTCACACTTCAAGTGTCATTAATTACACAGCAGAACGACTTTTTTTTCTTCCAGGAAATGCACATTGTTTAGTAGTTCAGCACAGTTTGGGGTGCTGTCGCGGGGAGGGCAATGGAATGGCTCTGCATGACGTCAGCTACCTGGTAGGTGTGAGAGCACCTTTCTACCTCAATGCATGAAAGCTGGACGTGGATTTTTGAGTTGCTCTTTCCATCATCCTGCCTCTCATGAAGTCAATGTAATATACATCTGAGGGCACAGGGTAAACAGGCTCCAAATAGGCCATTAAAATGCTCATCTTTCACAGTGGAGCGCTTGTTCATTTAAGGACACGTAAATGAGAGTGCTAAAGCCACCGAGATTTGACAGTTCATCGGTCTCTCTATGTCACCACACATCCATCCTTCATTTGCTCATTTTCTCTCATCACTGCCTGGGCTGATGTCAAAATGATTAGTCAGTTGGGGCATTCTAGTGATGCCCATTCTGTGAGCTGCTAAACCCAAGACTCATGTTCCGGTTCCTCTGCTGTTTCCTGGCTGGGAGTTTGCCTCTGTTTTAGCCTTATTGGATCATCGTTGCCATCAGGCTGTCTGTGGCTATGAAGCCTTCCATAGCTTTCCAAAGAACTCTGTTGGTTTGCCTGGATGTTTGAGTTGAGTGAACGAGGTTGTCTCTGTGGGTTTGGCATGTCTCTCGTAGCTCCTCCAGGGTCCTCCGTGGTTTGACTGACCCTGTAGGAGACGGGGGTGGGGATCCTGGAGGGCTTCTTCCCGGGTCTGTGGTCATGTCTGGGTCGGAGTCTTGGGCGGAGCTTCAGTTTGTAGATGGAAGGCACTCTCTCTGGTTTCTTTAAGGTCCTTCTTCGTCTGAGAGAGCCAGGTCGGTGCTTTTTCAGGTTCTCTGGCTCTTTTGAGTCGGGTCGAGGATTAACCGAGGCTGATTTGGTGGTTGTGCCGCAACGGCTAACGCTAACTCTGTTGCTCGTGTGAGGGGAGCTTTTACATTCAATGGGTGGCTCTTTAGATTCAACACTTGATCCAAATGAGGACCAGGAACTGGTCACTTTGAGGGTTAGACCTGTGTCCACCTCTGCACTACTGGACGCAAGTTTGCTGCCTCCAGAACAGACCGCGTCCGCCCGGCTCTCCACGCGCGCCTTCACTGGCCGCTCCCGTCCTTGGGAGAGTTCAGCAACGACTGCATCATAGCTAACCCCACTTGGACGGTCGAGACTTGCAGCATCTGCGCTGGGATCTCGTTTCCGGTTTTCTGGGGCAGTTTGATGTGAGTCGTTGTGGTTGCGGTCCCCCTGGGCACTGCTGCGGCTGTCGTCGTCCGAGCCGACGCTGAGCTGCCGGAGGTTGGCCAGGATCTCGTCTTCCAGACTCTGGTACAGACTGGCTTCCTCAGCTGGGCTGATGGGGGGAGGAGGAATGAAGAGGTAGCGTTTGTCTGTGTCTCCCTCTCTACAGCCTTGGCTACTGACCTTGTGTGAGTCAAGCTCATCTAGACTCCCTCCAAGTTCACAGTTAATAGAAGAGGTCTTCTCGGTCACAGGGTAGCCAGATGCATTTGGTCTGGACAGGGGCTGCCTTTTCCTAGGATCCGTATCGCCGTTTGAAGCGCTGTGAGAAGTAATGGTTGAGTTCATTTCAGGGGTAGCTGTCTTGTTTTGAACCCCGCTAGGGGTTCCACCAATGGGACTAAAGGACCTAACTGGGGCCTCCCCGAACGAGTAATCTCTGTTCTTATTGGCAGGGCAGAAGGTGCGAATTAGAGTTGGCCTTTTTTGTGGAGGATTATCATTGTCGGGCTCCTGGATAGTGATGGTGGGTTGCCTTGTGCAGTCAGGAGTATATCTAGCTGGACTGTAACCTCTTATAGGGGTAGCAGGTCTGGGTGTACAAGGCCCTCCTTGCCTCAGGATTGAAGAAAGGCTGGAATTATCGGTGTGGTTGGAGCTCTGTCTGAGCTTGGAGGCAAACTGGGATTTGGTCCAGGTTTGGGTGAGCCTACTTTCCAGCATAGACTGGGACTGTGGTTGGAAGGAAGGTTGGCCAGGGGTTCTGTGGAAGACCAAGGGGGTTTTAGATCGCTGGGGCTGGGGTTGGGGCTGGGGTTGAGGCTGGGGTGTGGAGGAGCGATGGGGTTGGGGCTGGGGCTGGTGCTGGGGTTGGGGCTGAGGTTGGGGCTGGGGTGTGGAGGAGCGCTGGACGGGGCGAGGGAGGCTGCTGGTCAGGCGTGGGGCTGGGGAGGTACGGTTGGCTTCACGGCCTGTCCTGGTGGTGGAGTTGAATGCCGAGTCATATTTTTCTGCTTGGAGGTGCTGAAGTGAGGCACTTTGTCTCAGTCTGAAAAAGAAGGACCGAGATTACACACACATCTATCATGTTTGGGCTTACCTCTGCTTATCAGGACTGTCAGAGGTGACCTTCACACCCTCATAATAGCTCATTTGTTACATTCTTGCAAGTGGGCAGATATCCAGACACTGCTCTAAAGTTGGCGTTCAGAAGCTAGTACATGACCTATCATTTTCACAAAATGAAAATAAATTAGGATTTGAATTGAAACAATTGCAGCCATACAGATGTTGTCTAAGAACAGATATACTTCAACTCTTCCCCATCTAAATTCAAAACGTCTGCTGTCAGAGTACAGTACATAGTAGTTCCACTGATTTCCCTGAAAGCTTGTCAACTAGGGGTCAGATGGCTGAGCGGTTAGGGAGTCGGGCTATTAATCAGAGGGTTGTTGGTTAAATTCATGGCCTTGCCAAATGACGTTGTGTCCTTGGGTAAGGCACTTCATCCTACTTGCCTCTGGGAGAATGTCCCTGTACTTACTGTAAGTCACTCTGGATAAGAGTGTCTGCTAAATAACTAAATGTAAATGTAAACTAAAGGTTCAAAACCATCTTCAGAAATATCTGTGTATTCTCTCTCCCAGAGCCAGTGACTATGAAGTTGTGTAGAGATCCTGCACCAAGGAGGTATTAATCCATGTTCTGGTTACCCTCCATTCAGTTTTCCTGCAAGACGTAAAAATTGTGTTTACCAGGAAAAAACTCCCTTGAAACTGAAGAGTTTGTTGACAAGGTCATTTTCCAGCTGGAACACCTAGTTGTTCCAGTACTTCATCAAGTGAGAGCTTAATGTTATCTGCAAGCTTTCCAGTCCGGTGCACTATAACACTTAACCAATAGCTATTATGTCATTCAAGTACGTACTTCTTATTCAGGTCTGGCAAACAATCAAAAACTCAGCATTAACCAAGACTAACACTATACAGGCAATCAGCAACGTTTTCCTCATAGAGTCCTTTAATACGTGAATACAACCTCATGGAATGTTGGATGAAATAGCAGTGACAAGGTCAAATTCAGACACAACCCTGCTTCGAGTGGATTCCGTAATCTCAGATTTTGCAGAAATACAGGTTGATAACCTCTGCCGTCGAAAGATGGGAGAATCTGGGGGAAATATGATATATATGAAATATGACGAGATAGGACAGTGATTTAAGCAAACAGCCGTTTTTCACCTTGAGCCAATGTTCCCTTAGGAGAGAGAAGAATAGCCATCTGTACCGAGGGGAGACCAAGAGAACTCCAAGATTCCCCATTTCCCCACGTCAGAGCTCTGCCATTGGACAATGAAAACGACGAATGGAAACACGTCAAGTTTCCCCCAGCTGCAGTCAGGGAAATCAGGTACAAACTAGTCAGCTGCACCATAGTTTTGAGACACCTTTTGACTTTGTTTGTGCCCCAGGTGTTAAATGAGAAGGAAAGAAGAAACTGTTTGCTTCTCACTTCCACAGAGAGCTTTCAGAGGATGTCCAGTGAGGCATTCCACCCCACAGACACTCACCTACTTTTCGCTCGAAATGTATTTCCGTTTTACCTCTCAAAGTTTGGGATTTGCAGAGAAACCAATACTAGCCGGGCCGCTACGTCAGAACCTAGTCTGCAGAAGTGGAGTGAAGGGACTTGATTCAGGAATAAGAGGCATGGATAATCCTTAAGACTCTCTCAGCTGTTACATCCTCCACACAAGATACAAGGGCACCGGAGCTGCAGTTTGTGAACAGCCTAATGACATACCAGTCTTAAAGGATTATGCTTGGGCTTGCATATGGCATATTTGTCTAAATTAAATGACAACCCAAAGCACAATTATGGCTTCCTTTTTTTTGTCCTTGCCTTGATTCAGCGAGAACAAGCTGTCCACAGATAGCCCAGTTTGGGAGATTAAGTGCTAAAATATGCAATACCACACTCATCTCTCAGATAATTACACCTCTAGCAGCCATTTGTGCTAAAGTGGTCCACAATAACACATTGTGGCACGGCACAAAGGTGATTCATTTTGGTAATCTAACCTGTTATGAAGGACATTAACAGGGAAATGACCAAACACAAATTAACTAAATGCAATTGGGAATTGCAATATAATTATTATTATTTGAGGCTGTTTTTACAGCATAGATAAACGTGGTCTCAACACATTCATTATTAAATCATTCATCATTAAAAGTTTCTCGTTTGTAGGAGAAATGTTTTTAATCAGAGAGATGCTTTCTCTAGGAATATGTAAATGCAAATGCACATTTTGGAGAGCTTTGTTTCTAGCCCTGCATTGCAGCTTTTGTCCTACTTGCATATCCTGTAGGTCATTACTCTGAATCAAATACATGTCAAAGGGTTCTATTTAAAGTTTACGTCCACACATTTCCTAATCAGCATGAGTAATGGCCATCACAATAGTACTCTATGTTAATAAACATCCCTTGACTAGTTGAAGTCTATACCTGTGAATTTGCACTCAGTCCCTGGATCTGCACCAGTAGTATTTGATGGTGTTTCAACACCTGTTAAATAACCTGTTAAGGTCAGATAAGTGTCTGAAGGCTGTGTCTTGGCCTGGTATTTATGGTCAGTAGAAGCACCACAGTGATGCAGCACAAGTACATTAGTCACTATGAGTAAGATGGTGGAGTGATAATGTGGTTGGATATGTATATTAATCAGTGAGGTTCTGAGGACTGGGAACCGTGCTGTGCTTTTAATGAGTATGTTAGGATCAAACTGTGTTGAAGGTCAGTGTGGCATTTACTGACATTAGCTGATTGATTATCCACTCCGGTACTGAAAGCTCCCGTGATGGTCTCTTGAAGAATTGGACTTTACGACATGACAATGATCCCGACCAGTGTCTCTCATCTACCCCCATGCCATCTCCACACATTTCAGCTCATGGTAAAACATGATCTCCCAGGTCTCCCATACCTGCTCGGAGAAGGAGCCTCTAGTTCTCTGAAGGTTCTAAGCCCTGTGCCTGGAGTTTTCCCCGCGTCCCTGGGGCCTGGGTCTGGAGAGAGGGAGGACCTGGGGAGACGGGAGCGGGAGGCTCTGACGACAGGGTCCGGGGTCCTAGACCTCGGGTCTGGGGTGCGAGACCTCGGATGTGGGCTTCGAGAGCGGAGGTCTGGCGACAGACTGGCGGGCCTCAGACCCTTTTTGATGGAGGAGGGTGCCGAGGGGGTCCAGAGGACAGGCTGGAGCGGGATCTGAGCATGTCGGCTCAGGAGCAGAGTGGAAGGCTGCTGGGTCCCCCCAGTGCCGTCTGGGCGTGGTGTCAACCTGCCTTTGATCTCGTGGACCGGAGTTGCCGGGCGCTGGGCCAGCTTGTGGGCTGAGGATGAATGGGGAAAGGAAGGAGAGGAATGGAAAATGAGGGAGGAGGGAAAACAAGGTCGACGTCTGTCACCTGTGCAGCAGGGAGGCTGGTAAACACAGCCGTCTCTGGCTGAGGTGAAAATGAAGCAGAGACGTCACTGAACAAGACTGAGCTTTAATGAGCACCGGCTTGCATGTTAATAGGGTAGTTAGGCAATGCTGCACACTTTGATAGCACAATGTTAGTTTTAGGAATCAAAGCATTTTCACGCATGTGGTATATCAAATCTGCAAATCAAATAAGTGAGTATATTTGTTGGTTTGGAATTGGACAGGAACAATTAACATGACAGCAGTGTGTATGTTATTTTCAGGTCTCCAATGCTGGGCGGGTGCCAGATTAGACATGAAATGAACACTTTTTCTTTCTATATCATCTATTAGTTAATGCATTATGCTAATTGCAAGTAAATTAAATGAGCAGATAAAAAGGATGTCCATTATTCACGGTAGGTTACGCAATGAGTCACTGTCAATTCAACACATGCCTCTCCATTCAAAACCAAATTCAATATTTTATGTCACAGTAATAAAACTACTACCTAAATAGGCTTACAACCATTGGGCATTCATTCCTTATGCCTAACCCTCGTCTCATCAAAAAATGTACTTTTTAATCTTTTCTCTGTGAGGACAAGGCCATGATAATTCAACGGTAAATGACTCTTGCATTACAAAAGCGCAGCTCAGTGGTGTAAAATGATAGTAGCTCTGATGTCACAGTGTGACTCAGCATCATCACACTTGGTGCTTGGTCGCTGCACAGCCCCAAATGAGACGCTTCTTCCTTCAATGACAAGTGTGTGTGTTTAAGGCAATGGCTGCCATCTAGTGACTTTCACTGAACGTTTCCCACAAGCTGTTTAATGATTCGGAATTCTGCTACTGGAAATTTTACTCTTAGGCTAACGATACTATAACTATAAATCGTTGCCTTGAAACAATATGATGTTCACATTGCGCTGAATAAGACTCACTTTGATGAAGTAAAACAATTGCACCTCAGAGCTTTATAAGAGCTGTATTGTAACACATTGGCGTATTACAAATGAGATGGAGAAGTTCTCTCCAGAGCTGTGAGGATAGTGGCAAGCATACTGATGAGGTGTGCCGGTGTGTGGGTGAGTGGGAGCGAGGTGAAGGTAGAGTACTCACAGAGAGAGGTGCAGCGGCAGGGGTCATGCTTGTCTAGATAATGCTCCAGGGTGTCCCAACCACCTCCCACTCTCACCATCACATGATTACGCAGGATCTGAACCGGCACGGAGACACATGCATAAACACTGATGCATGTGCACACACACACACACGTTACACTTGCTGCATACGATGACTAGAAAATACGTTGAGGATTAATAAGAAGATGAGTATTTGTCGTATGCAAGTGTGCTATTCAGATATAGTGATTCACAAAATAATTCAACCCCATTGTCTGGTCAGAGTGTGTAAGCATGACAAAGATCTCTCATAATAATTCTATTGAAAGGCATTTTGTTTGTGCAGCAGTGTAGACATGGGTCGGTGAAGAATTGATGGAGAGTTGAGAAGTGACAGGCACAGAATGAGCTCAGCTGGATGGTAACAGGGATTGATGAGAAAATGAAGAAGAAGGGGAAGGGGATTACTCTGTCGACATACCCGCACAAATATAAGAGTACTGGAGTCACCGACTCTATATTTGCCCTCTGACACTTTGATCATGGGAAACTGAGTGGGACAGGTGCATCGGCTTATCAAGTGCTGCACCTGAGGAAATGGAGACACGCACACAGACACAACCAACACAGTATTTACGTTCCTCTAATATAATTATTCCTCCACAAATGTAGGATTTGTACTACTTTATGGAACAGACATGTCATTGCTGTTTGTGCTTTGTATGGTATGTGTGTCTTATTTTGCAATGTTTTTTTTTTTGTTATCTTCTTTCCTGGTCCTGCAATGTACTTAGGAGTGTGATTATGTTTTACACTTATGACTACATTATTTTCCATTAAACCAAAAGCAAAAAATAACCACTTGGGTGCACATTCTTCTTTTAGAGACAGGACCGTTAACTCGCTTCTCAATGGATGTTTGTAACTGCTTGTGTGAATACAATATATCAGGAAGTGTCTGCCGTAAATCACTGGGGCGCACCACAAATCTCTGACATCTCAACAGCCAAGCCTTGAGTGTGGTTCTACAGTAATTTTGACCGTGTCCATGCCCTATCACTCACTCACTGCTCTGCTCTATAGCAACCTGAACAAACCAATCTCTCCCCACAACACAAGTGTATACATTGAGTTCAGTGAAATTGGGCCATAAACCTTGTTAGCTACATTGCAGTCAGTGATAGATTCATTATTCATTAGTCACTGTAAATAAACTGCCCTTGAAACCAGTATAGACTGTCCTCCTTGTAGGTGAGGGATAATGATAAGTGGTTCTAATGGAGTCCTCATCACTGGTTAACTCCTTCAGATGTTAGTACACAGTGATGACAGTATTGCTCCCTAATTGGGTCCTTTGGTATAGTCTCACCATCTCATCCAGATTCTGGGTGTTGGAGGCACGGCGCTGGGGTTTAGCCGGTGGCGGGGTCACCTCCGGCTCCAGGTCCTCTTGGATTTCATCCTCTATCTCCTGCTCCAGCTGGATGAGCACTGGGGCAGCCATGCCGAAACGAGAGGCTCGCCGGGCCACCTCCAGAAGACACAGCACGACATTTTTCTCGTTCTTTCTCAGCACCAGGTCGTCCGTTTCAAACATGAGCACATCTAGAGAGAGTTATGGCATAGAACACAAGCGGTGCAGGTGAATTGGTTTTAGGAGGTTTGTGTCTTTTTTAATTCATGCAAAGTTGAGTCTCAGGCTTCAGTGTGAATCGCAATCATATTATTTTTCGGTAAATTTGGGTGTAATTTTGCTTAAAGACGATGGGTGTGCGAATTTAAACAAGTGAGCCTTTGATGACAGCAAGCTGAAACCGAGGACTCGCTTTTTCTCAATGGGCCAAGAGCTCTCCCTAGTGGCTCAATTAACCTACATGTTACAGCAAACACCTGTAAGCGCAGCACATCCACAAGCAATAACAACTTGGCGTAGAGGACTAAATAATATTCATGAGGTATATCATTATGATTCACCCATACCTTTGATATCCATCTGCTGTCGGCACCAGTTTATGAAATTTGAGATGTTGTCCCGAGCTAGAAAGGTTGCTCGTTGGGCTGAATTTACAAAAGTGACACCGTTTTTTGGCAACTGGATCTGGCGCACAATTCCGAAATTCTGAATGAACTCTTCCGCGACTCTTGTGACATTATTGGCGTGGAAACAGAGGACGGAGCCAGTCTCTAGTATTTCCAAAATGTTGCTCACGTCGATTTCAATGTCATACAAGTCTTTCAGCCATTCTGCCAAATCCTCCTTCATAGCATAAAGGTACTCTTCGCTGGACTTGAAAGGCTTAATGCTTTGATGTGTGGCTTGCTGAATCCCGGTGGACATTGTGCAGAGAATTGTAGCTAGGATACGTGTTGACTGGTGTGTACAGAATTACAAATGAACTTCGCTTTCAGTCATTTAAAGGTAGGCTAAGGTCATATTTCGTTATTGAATTTAAGTTTAAAAGTCATCTGTCAAACTGTCCTGCCCACATTTACTTTTGTGCAAACAAATAAATCCATAAGTTTGGCCTGATTGCTTGTTTCGTGGTGCGTCGTTGCGGTGACATCCCGCACCAACCAGCCTCCCCGCAGCAGTGCCAGCTGTGATTTTAATGAAATCCAATTTTGCGAAAATACACGTCCAATAACTTGAATATACTCGTTCAAAACCATCAATTTGTTGATATTTACGACTGCTAAACTCCTCTTGAAAATCGGCTGCAGATCGCACTTAAGTTTATTAGTAGTAGTCTAGCAAAGCTATAGTATGTTTTGTAGTGCTGCGCTTCTCCTTGGTTACAAGGTAGCGCGCTCATTCCAAACATTCTTCTTAACCATTTCATGACTGAGTCTGTAAAAAGCACGTTTAAGTATTTTGTTTCTGAGATAGCTCATTCCCCGAGATCATTACTATAGTTGTCCAAATGTATAACCTCAATGCACTGCACGTTTTGAAGACATTAAATATTTTAAAATATGTCTATTGACCCCCTGTCCCTCCCATTATATAAAACACAAAGTGCTCTGGTTTAAGATGCCTTTATACATTTGAAGGAAGCAACGCAAATCCTCCTGGACTGCTGAACAAGGACAAAACACTAGTGCACACAATTCATTGCAGTGGCATGGAGGAGCCTACAATGACATTCCAAGGGCTTTAGAGGAATAACTAAGTGAACGTCTACGTAACATCTACAAGAACAAAAGCAGGGATAGGCAAGGATTCCTAGATATAGTTGTCTGCCAAGTTGATGTCAATATATCTCAGATGTACATGGATCCAGTGCACAATGGTGAAGGAAACTGTTTATTGATGAATTTTGTTGCGCTTCTGATCAGTAACAAACATCTATCATTTTGTCAGACATGATGAAACTTGGACTCTGGAGAGACTGTCATTTGAAGTGACAGGACAATATAAATAACCATGGACACGGAGGCTGTCACACCCAGCTCACTTCATGTTGGCGACAAAGTCCTCTCCCTTCTTGATGGAGCCCTTGAGCTCTCCGATAGCATCGGCCACCAGCTTCTCCTCAAAGGCTGTCAGCTTACCCAGCCCAAGGTTCTTCTCAATCCCATGTTTCTAGAACAAGACAAAAACACATTCCTTTTAATATATATATATTTTTTGTGTCTCTCTAACCGGGACAGTGATGCACCGTAATAATCAAAATCGCAAAACAACTTCTCTCCTTGGTTCATCATCTCCTTTAACTGCCTTAAACAAAAAGCGTTGCCGGTACAGGACTTACCCCAAGGAGTAGAGGTGTGGAGAAGTACTTGCATTCGGTCTCTTCAGATCTCACGTATGCGCACTCGACGACCCCTTCCTTGCCGTTCATGGCATCCAGAACAGAGAAGGTGAACCTGGCACCAGCGTAGGCCATGGAGAGAGTGGCAGAGCCTGGGACACACGGATCACTCATTTTACAGCTAATCCTCGACGGCTGGCTGTGACTGGTTCATATTGCGGTCCTCACCTGCTCCAGCTTTGGCCTTGACCACCTCAGTACCAGCCTCCTGGATCCTGCCGGTGAGGGCGGCCAGCTGGTCAGCTGGGAACTCCACTTTGGGTGAACACTAGAGACATAGTTCTTTCCCGGTGAATATTTGAAATACTTGAAGACATTTGCTGGTTGTTTTGCTTTTCCAAAGAATTTTTGAAAGACATGACAGATTCCTTTTTCCTAACAACAAATCCTGTTATCAAGGCCCCATAGAAAATACACAGGCACTGATTCATTCCCTCATTTACATGTTGAAACCACTAGATGGCGACAAAAGCTATAGATAAAATATAGGGATGGTCCCAAGCACATTAAGTTTATGCATTGGGTCTTCTTGTAAACAACTATGAAAAGACCTGTCATATAAAAGAAAAAGGGAGAACATAAATCCCATTCAAGTGAGATTTCAAAGTAAGTGTTAGTCTTACCTGTGAAATGAGAGGAATGATAGTCTTGCCTGCGTGACCTCCAATCACTGGGACATTAACACGCGCTGGGTCAAGGCCCTGCAACGAGAAACAACTGTCAGCTATCTTGTCTTCATATTTCACAGATACATGGACTCGGGTAGATACAAGAATACAATATATATTCCCTTAAATTAACCACTTCAATTCCACTGGGTTCATTTGCAACATCCAACATCAGTGTAATCTCACCAAAACTTTAGCTATGAGCGAGTATCTTTTCCACAGTCACTACGCGCGCACGTAAAAAGTGGCAGCAAGTGTTACATAACTGGTAACATCTGTTAGAAATGTCTTCAGCGGAGAGAGCCGTCTCCTGCCTCCATTAGGCGTGCCTCTTTTTGCCTTGTCATGCCGTCTATATCTATGCATCTGTCAATCATCTCCAGGATAAATAAAAACAAGCTTTGACCAGGGTGGAACCTGCCTGTCTGTGCATGACCTTCACTCTGGATGTGCCAATAAAGCAGTTAGCAATGCTAATGACCCTCGCCTATTTTCCCTCCCTTTCACAAAACAGATTGTAAACATGACTCACTTTCAGATCTGCGACGAAAGCATTCGCTCTGACGATGTCCAGTGTTGTGACTCCAAACACTCTGTTGGGGTTGTAGACACCATATTTCTTCATGACCTCCGATGTAATGGGAATAGTAGAGTTGACCTTTCAATTGGGGGTGGAAAAAAAGATCCAAGACGTTAGCCGTTGACGACATAGTTATCGTTACCATGAGCGTTAAGCCTCCTAAGCAGTGGAATGAGGTGCGCATGGGTAGACGGAGGAGCCGCTCACGGGGTTGGCGATGATGCAGATCATGGCCTCCGGGCAGTTGCGAGCACAGGCGTCAGCCAGCGTGGCCACGATGGTCGCGTTGGTGTTGAACAGATCGTCACGGGTCATGCCTGGTTGAAAAAACAAGCAGCACTAAGACCGTGCACCTCTTGGGGTTTCAGACTAGCTCCAAACTAATAAGGGAGTTGGGAGAAAGTCTCGAAAACCCCATTTACCAGTCATTTCATTTAGAACTGAAATTCAAGTCGATTATGAATACATCATGAAATCAGGTGGTTTGCCCATCTGAAGCAGGACCTTACCAGGCTTCCTGGGGACTCCAGCAGGGATGACGACCACCTGACAGCCCTGCAGTGCAGCATCCAGCTGGTCAGCACCCATGTAACCTAGCAAAGGAATCACATCTTTTCAAGGGAGGCATTGGAACCAATGGCACACTCATTTTAAGCAATCACCGCTCTAGTAGAATCTCACCCGACACCTCAGAGCTTCACACATTTGAACCCATTTAGCCAATTATGCATGCTATGCTAGGCTAACGCCACTGTCTTACCAGTGACCCGGGCCCTGGTCTCGATGTGGCCGAGGTCGGCAGCCACTCCGGGGGTGTGTGCGATGTCAAAGAGGGAGAGTTCACCGACCAGAGGACTGTTCTTTAGCAGGAGGGAGAGGGGTTGGCCGATGCCCCCGGATGCGCCCAGCACGGCCACCTTGGCATTGTTCTGGGGGAAGAGGAGACGTTTGTTTGTTGTCATTCATTGTCATTCATTTATCAAGTGAATACTTTCCCAGGGGCACATGTATCTAATTATATACATTTTGAACGTGTGCAATAGGGCAGCAGAACCAGCACCGTTTTATCCAACAATTCTATTCACGTTTGAACACCATGATTCCTGTTCCTTTGCTTTAAGAAGGGGTGAAACAAAACCTGCACCTGCGAATGCTCCGCTCATGTTAAGGTCAAAGGTCGAGATCATATTTTTGGATCAAACCTCCTGACCGTTCTTAGTTGGTCACAAGTCCCTAAGGAGACTTAGATAAATTACCATTCAGAGGATTTCAAAGTGTTAATCTTATTAGACTGTATGTAAACCAGTGAAGAGTAAACTTGCAAAAACAGTCGTTGAAGGTAAACAGCCCAAACTGCTAAGTTAGTATGTTGCTGTCCACAAATGTCCACATGATTTGTTGCCAGTAACTACCACAGCCAACAAGTAATTAAAAACCCGTGTTGGGTTGCACACAGGTGACTAGCTAGTGATAATCCTAATCTTAAATAGGCCGTAGTATGAGAGAGCAAGCCATTACAAGCGTCCAAGTAGGATACAAGTAGAAACCGGATGAACAAGCATTGATACTTCTCATGTCATGCCATTCTTTGGCAAGTTCGTTGATTTGGAACAACCTTGTTCAAGCGTGGCGTGTTAATGAAACATAACCTAGACTCCAAGACAGTCTTTGCAAGAGTATAGTTTACAACCCTTTACCGCAGGAGACGTGCAACAATGAGCTAACATGAACCAATTTAACGATCAGCTAACGTAAGAAAGTCTATGTTGCATTGGAGCTCAAGTTGACCTTTCTGGACATGACTGCTCGAGAATCGTAGCGTGAACCTGAAAGCTAGTAGTAGTCGACTCAGATGGCTAACGTTAGGTAGCACAGTTGTACAGTAATGGTAGCATATCAAGGGGGGTTTCAGTCGTACAAGCTACCTAACATTATGCCCAGACATGTAGCTAGCTCGAAGGTTAACTATCCAAATCAACATGACGCACAACTAGCCTACTTCGCTAGGTGTATTGCCACAGCCATACAAGTCTACCATCCATCAACTCAAGCCAAACTACATAGTGCAAACTAGCTAGCTAGGCTAATGTTAGTCATTTCACTCAGAGGTGACACTGTCACTGAGAGATTAAATAATATTTACCTGTGTTGAAGTGGACAAGCTTCGAGCTATACAAACTGTAGGTCTTGCTACGCGAGAAAACATGTTGAAACGTTACTGCTTGGCTTGATTGTAACAAAAAATGATATATAGTGGCCCTCTGTACACAGTGACTCAAACGTCCTCTAGCTCAGTTCCCGGTCGAGAGAAACAGCGTACAATTCAACCTATGTTAAGTATGGTGGGCAGGCTACCGCTTCAGTTAGATCTCGCTGATTGGTGAAGCTAGGAAAATCTCTGTTTTGGATTGGAGAAATATAATGTCAACTACACATTTAAAGTAACACACTTCATTGGTCCCTGGCCTTTTCCTCTTACTGACTGTGAGTTGATTTGATATTTCTATTGGGTGACACTTACTATCAATATATTAATAAGCAGTATACTGTAATTCAATTCATTTGTAGCCTAGCCTGATGTCAGTTTCACTAGGTATCTTAAATAGATAGATGTACCGTCGGAAGTGGTGTGCAAAAATGATTCAATGCATTATTCTCTGTTGATTGATTCAGTTTATTGCACATGATGCCATGTACAACAGTGGACACAAAACCTAAATTGAAGTTTGTCAGACGCTTTTCTGAATGATCCACACACACACCACTAGAGAGAGCTAGAGACTCATGTAAGATAGAATAGACGACATTGAGGGATGTATTTACATTCCATATTTTATTTGACTGCAAATCGTAAAAATACACATTTTAAAGTACAACAAGAGCTTGGTGAAATGTCTTAGCAGCCATTACGCGAATTACATTAATATACAAATGAAACGGCTTTCAAATGTTCTCTTCAACTCACAGAAATAGTTTTGTATGGCGAGAATAAAAAACACAGAATCAAAACGTATCCATCCACCAATAAACGCACTATTTTACAATCAGTAGTCCAACCAATGTTCAGATCGCCATTTTATGAACTCCCCCCTTTTTCCAACGCCCATTTCCTCTACTGCGGTGTCGCTCAACTGTCCAATCTCCTGCCACTATTCTTGACAGCTGACCAATCACAGCAGCCTTTACATGAACCAGTGGCAATATATTTACGGGTCTGCCTGCCTGAGGAATGTAAACTATTCAACATGGAGACAGCGGTTGATAAACTGGAGGCGATGGTAAGATGTGTTTTAGCTAACTAAACCGTACATTTGTACAAAGCAGTGTAGACCAATCTACATGGTTGGACATTACATATGAACATAATCTCGTCCTATTAAACACTGGCAAATAATCCGTGCGTCAAAGAGAAATAGGAATTCTGCTAGACCAGCTAGCTCGCGGGTATCTCAATTCCGTTTTTTTTTGCCATTCTCATCGCTATGATTCGTTTGTAAGAAACGGAAAAAAGACGAAGCCTGCAGAGCAATGTTGTTTATTCGAAAAACGCCATATTTATAGTTCGTAACATGGCATGTTGCCAATATATGTATTGTTTATTTAGCTAACCTTAGCTGTTAGCCAACTACACGTTTCAATGAGGACAGTGAGTACTAGTACTCGTACAGCTAGTACAGCCTGCGCCTACAGAGGCCGTCTCCATGTTCCCTTTGCGGGACCGCGCGCTCGCTCCCGGTGTGTTGCCGTTAATATTTAAATCTGGAGCAACTATGAAATAAGTTTTAGCGACGTCCCGAGTTTGCAAATAATCGTGGACAAGATGGCTAGCCAACACGGAATTATTGCTATCTTACTGTATGAAAGGATAACAGCCCGTTTCACCATACTAAGGCACTAGCTAGTGAACGTTAGCACGTCTAAAAAACAGATCCCCAGTTGCATGATACTCATTCAAGAAAATACAATTTCACAAGTTTTACAGGTGAAGGATGTCTATATTTCCTTCTCAGGATTGACAACACTCCGGAACATTTGGAATCTTGAAAGTTTTCTGTCTGTCCAGTGCCCCTTTTATATTGTACTACTGGTGACCCTGCAATAAAAGCAGTGCAATGTTAAAAGGGCATTGGCCAGGGATTGTTCCCAAAGGATAGGTTTTAAATTATGATGAACCAGACGCTGTTTGCAGGTGCTCTGACTTCATTGCACTACTGTATTGGACAGCTAGCAGTGCAATAGTATTGTCAAAGCGTCTGAAAGCAGCAACACAGCCCTGGACACAAGGATGCAGCTAATAATGGAAGGTCATAGGGGTTGGACTCGCTCTTCTGTCATGTGATACCTTTTATTTGGAACACACATAATAAGACACGTGTCAGATAAAGCATAATAGTACCCTCAATATCTATGATAATTCTAATAAACTTTCATCTTGCAAAAACGTGCATTTGAGATGACATGAATATTTTAATTGGCTATCATAAACACTACTGGAATCAAGTCTGAAACCCAGATCAATAAAAAAAAAAAAAAACATCTCTTTTCTTTTTGTGGCGTTGCAAAATTTGACTCATTGGATTGATCCTGAGTCCTGGAACCCTATCAATATTGTCTCTGCTGTCCACTTTGTTCAGAGTAGTGCAATATTGCTTATAGGGTTTCAGGGTTTAGGTTAAAACATCTATAATGGCACTGTGCGTTGCCCAGAGCAAGACTCCACCCATCTCAAGACCATAAAACGCTGGAGGCACATACCTGTGATTAGAAGCGACTAAAAGGACTCCTCTTTTGTTCATGTTGACTGTTGGTCTGTAAAATTACCTTTTTAATTACCATGAATGAATTGCGATGTATGAGGATAAAATGTGCATTCAACGGGCTGTCTTTTTCAGTTCCAGAAGACTGAGGCCGACATGGAGTACATCGAAAAGCGGCTGAGGCTGGACTTTCTAACCAACGCGTCGGAGAATGGTACCGTAGAAGTGAGTGCACAAACACCGGAACTTTCGCTCTGATTTCATCGAATTCCCTTCCAAGTCCAAACCTCTGAACATGTGTGGGCACTGCTGCAACAAAGGGTCTACTCCCCAAAACAACAGATCCGATTTGCGTGTAACTCACGTTCACGTTGGTCTCCGCAGGAGAACCCGGTGAAGCTGCTGGAGAACCTGTCTGCCATCAAAGCCAGGCACGCGGCGCTCTGTGCACAGGTGCAGGAGATCGAGGCGGAGCAGAAGCAGTCCATGGACTCGATCAGGGCCCACCTCAGCACCACGGTGCAGCTGGTGCAGCAGCTCCAGCAGACCGCGGACGAAGAGGTAGCTTTCCCTCTTCTCTGCCCGCAGACCGCGAGGAGAAATGCTGCTTGTGTGCCTAAAATCAGTGCATTTGGTTGGATATTCCTTGAATATGTGTGTGTGTGTGTATATATATTTGTTGTTAATGTAGGTTCCGCCTCTGACTGAAGCTGAACAGTTGTCAACCGAGTTCCTTGGTTTAACGGTCAAAGAAGACACCGCAGAGGTAAACGGACAATTCTAGCCCGTTTTGCTTTACGTTGCATTGTCGTAACCTGATCCTTTTTACAGAAAAAAAAACATGCCCAATGTTCCAACAGGTGCCCGTTTCAATAGAGGTCCAAGCCCAAGAGCAGCCACAGAGTAAGTTACAGCAAAACACTTCTTCAAACCAGACTCGTTCCTCCAGCAAGGTGACATCGTTGTTCCTCCAGGCCTAGTTTAGACGGCAGAAAGCCATCCCAGGCATGTGCACACAGTTCTGAATGTGTATAGCTAGAACTCGAGCTCATAAGATGTGTATTGGAATGAAACATTGTTTTGGCTGGAAATGTTTTCACTCAGGCATTCGCTTGTCTCGTTCTTCTCTCGCAGCTTCCAGCGAGTTTGAGGAGCTCAGCGAAGCCGCGCTGGAGGCGGTCCCGCGGAGCGTCCGCTCCAACGTCAAGCTGGCCGGCCTCAACGCCTTCTACAGGCAGCTGCAAGAACACTTCTCCAGCAGAAGGAACAGGTCTGATGAGTCGTGTTTGCACAGACCCCCCCCCCCCCCCGTTTGGGTTATGACAACACCATTCTAAGAAGTGTTCTAATAGTTGATTGTAGGAATAGGTGGTTTAGTCAAGTCGTGGTATTTGGACGTGTAGTCATCAGTAGGATAGTCATTTTTCAGACTTAAAAAAAAAAAAAAAAGTTTACATTTTTGCTATTTTTCATCTCCAGTGGTCACCTCAGTCTACAAAAGATGAAGCAGTTGAATATGAAGGTTAGCGACGCCAAGCTGAAGACACTGGAACACCTTGGTCTGGTAGATCTGGACAAGAAGGGGCATGTTCGCCTGCTATGAGGTGGGAAGAACATGCAACTAAGAGACTGTTAGATTCTAGACCCCACTGCATGGTGGATATGTGGTGAACATGATGGACTCATCCCCATCTTTTCCTTTCTGTCCCTTTAGTAGACAGGAATGTGAACCTTGTTGAAAGATTGTGTGTTGAATTCCAAGTTTGATACCTACTTTAGGTTTACGTAATTCCAGCTAGTTGTTCTGAAACATCAACACCAAGGAATTTTCAAAGGAAATTCTAATTCCAGACATGACAACTGTTGGAACAAGGTTAAAAAGTGCTGTTTGTGGAAAGGCATTGTTGTAAATTTGAAATGCACTATTTTTTTATGTCAAGTTTGACTTGATGCTGAGGGTTTTTTGACTGATGGGTGAAAATGCATTGTGATACATTTTCCATGTGTAAATGCTGATGAAGAAAGATTGGAATAGCAGATATGTATGCTTGAATGATTGTCTTGTCCTACATGTATGTCATGGTCTCCTGTATTTAAATAAAAAATGACCATAGCACATGACAGTAAGAAGCACATGCTTAATTTATTGAACAAGAGTGCCAAATGTTAAAACGATAAAATGTAACAGTTAATACAGTGTCATCAAAACATTTCAGGATTTGCACAAAAACGTGTATTTTCATGTTTAAAATGGAGTCAAACCAAAGTGAACCTTGTTAAATAATCATACATTTTATCTGAATGTAAAAATCATTGACAGTTGGTAAAATACATAAAAACATCAATAGTCCAAACTACTTCTGTAGAGAACACTGACAATCATCTCATGGAACTTATGAGGGTAACAAGACATTTGATTTAATGTTTTACTAGAAGCGCTGAGCTGGCCTAAATGCCTTAGAATCTTGAAGTAGAAGGAAAAATCTATTTTTAATTGGGGCAGAACAAACATTCACATTGAACTTATAATATATTAAACTTCATGTAATATTCCATTACCCATTTTCATTAACAATCAATATAAAATGCATAAATTGTAAAATTACATAACATGTATTACTGTCACATGAACTACCCATCATGTTCCTTCACTCTCTCATTACTTGGTTGGGCACACTTTGGCTTTTGACTGGAGTCTGCTCCAGAACAATCACCCTGCGGGTAAGAAAAACAACCTCGTTTAACATATGAGACATAACATAACGTATACAAAATGAGACAATGGTACATGATGACAGTATGCCATGATGTTTGGGGGGAAAATAAAAGTTAAGAATTGCTTAAAAGGCAAATACGATTTTGGCTGAAACACACGATGATGTTCTCTACCTGTGAGGCTGGCTCCAAGTACCAAGACTAGCCATCTCCTGCATTCCTGTTGAAACACAGTAGGTTGGACCTATACTGTGCGTACAACATGAATGGCTATATCCTATACTGAAGGAGTATTAGCTACAGACACAAACAAGTTAGAGAGAAAAAAAAATGGGTTGACCTGCAACAGGAACTGGGGCGGTGTCTGCGATCTCATCCCGTTTCCCCTCGGCGGTCTCGACACAGTCTCCTCCTGGGTTGACGACATCCTCCCCCGCCTCCCCCTCCACCTGGGGCTCCCACGCGCTCACCCTGGCCAAACAAACCCCCCGCAGTCGTTGACCAGACCTCGTCAAACAACCCTGACGCCAAACCCCACCTGGAACGTTCGTTTGAACAGAAGTGTCGTGTTTGTTTTGCATTATGGGAGCCAGCTAGACTGAACGCGCACGGGGGTTGAAGATGTTGCGCGGGTCCTGGGCTCCTGACCCTCTGCCCACCAGCTCTGTCCACGAGCATGCACTGGAGCACCTCATCCAGAGTGGAGTGGGCTCTGAGGCACAGCCGACAACATGAACCAAACAGAAGAGTTTGGTTAGGGTACGGGAGTCATAGTGGAAGAAAGGCGGACCCCCCCCCCCCCCCCAACACTAAATACTCCCAACGTGCGTGTGCGGTACATTTGACGAATGGCAACATGCAATGTCAGAGTCCTGGACTCGTCTTCACGGCAGGGACGAGCGATCCGAGGTACGAGCCGTGTTTGGTGAAGCCTGCCGTACCTGTCGGTCTCCTCCAGGGACTCGGGGCCTGCAGGCGGTCCCCTGGCCTGGCTCTGCTGGACACGTGCTGCCGTGTCGGCCACGCCGATTGGCCTATCGCAGGCCTCCTCTGAAAACAGTGCACACGGGGTTGTGTAACTCTCATCTGACCGATTACACCCAGTGCTTGTTTTCAGGCTACTTGTACATTGGCGCAGAGCAAACAGTGACGAAACCGATTCAATTTAGGCAACCGTGTCCTCTGAATGGAAGTCACGTGGCAAACATTTGGTGGATCGCTTCTTCTGCCGTTCGGAGAATACAGTGCAGACGCCTGCCCGGTGAAGGGTGTCCAGTTGAGCGTCGCACGTCTCCGCTCGCTCAACACCGTCCATGGGACTCCGCTCACCTTCCAGTAGCCTCCGCTCGTCCTCCTCAAACGTGGCATTCCCATCCGCGGACACGTCTTCCTCCTCTTCACCCTTCTCTTCTTCCTCCTCACGTCTGTGCTCTGAGGGGAAAGGGTTCACACGTGACGCACTCTGCAGTTGGTGTCGGTGTTATGTTTGCCACTGTCATGACAGAAATGATTACTCCATAAATGCCTGTTGAAACATTCTTGCTCAAGTGTTGCTCGGTTGAATCGAGTTTTTTTTCGTTGTGGCTTGTGTGGTAACTTCTGGAATAAGCTCCATGACCCGGCCCGAGAAAAAGCCACATCCATAACCAGGCCTAAGACAACAGGAGAACTCCTTACCTTCATCAGGGTCTGTCAGTCCAGTACCTCCAGGCTCCTCCTCCATGGAGGTAGCATCTCCACCGCTACCCTGCTCCTCTCCCTCCTCCTCCCCGATCCCCTCTGACATCTCTGGGGCTGCGCCACCTCTGGTTCCTCCCTGCCTCCGGTGAAGATCCACGCTACGGACCTCTTCGTCCTGACGGTCGTCCTCTTCTTCCACCATCTCCGTCCCCTCCTCTCCCTTCCCCCCCCCTGCCTCAGTGGGGGTGGGCAGGGTGTAAGAGGAGAACATCCCCTCCTGGCTGGTAGTCTGCCTCTCCCCTGAGCTGGCCGTGGTGAAGTCCGGGGGCCCTGTGGGCGTGTCCGTGTCCTCGGGGGAGGAGCCGCGCAGGAGGGGGGACTGCAGCACGCTGGACAGGGACGACGCCGTCTGATGACATCATCATTATTTTAACCATGTGCAGTGACTTTGAGTACTTTGAAAAGCGCTATATAAATAAAATGTATTATTATTATTATCATGAGAGTACTTAGAATATAGTTCACCCACTCAAACCATATCCCCCCCCCCCCCCCGCCCCCTTTGGGAACTGGACCAGCATGAACACATCAGCAGCACACGTGAATCAATTCACAACGCTGAATAGTGCGTCATGTCCTATCAACATCGACATGGCTCAATCAAGCTAAAAGGGTTCCTTTCTGGACACTGGACTGTATTGTGGACCCAGACTGTGCGGTACGACTACGTGTCTCCTGACCGTGGTGCTGTCTCCCATGCTGCCGGTGGCCGTAGCGTAGCTGTCTGTGGCGTAGCTCTGGGTGTGGGGGGGCCGGGAGTGGCTGCTGCCCCAGGGGGAGGTGTCCAGCAGGCTGGGTAAAGGAGGCACGGCTCCCTCCCTGCCTCCCGGGCCCCTGCAGTGGCCCGCTGGTCCTGCAACGAGACGGCATGTGAGTGATGGCTTGATGAATAACGCCGTACATCTACGGTGTATGATCACTCACCCCCCCCAATCTCATAAGAACAAAATGCATTACGAGCGGATTCCGAGAACGTTGGCGCTTTTGGAAAAAATCTAGAATGGAGCTTTGGAGTGCTCTGAGGTGGGACGGGGGTTCCAACCTGGGCTGCGCGGGGTGCTGTTGCAGGGTGGGGGGCGTCGGTTTAGGGGGCTGGGGGGCTGTTTCCCCTGGTCCGCCCAGTCCTGGAGCTGGCCAGGGGAGCATGCGATGCTGGAGAGCTCCGCCAACTCAGACAGGTTAGGGAAGCCACTGAACACACACACACACACATCCATCATTCCTTATCAAAACACGTCTTCTACCACCGCACCCTTCCCCGCGGCTCCTGCAACATTCTACAGGAGCCGCTCAGGTCTACACATGAAGGGACGTATGAAGCTTGGGGCGTACATGAGACAACCCTAAAAGAATAGAGGACTACGGAGGACGTGAACCTGCACAGGGCTAGGTTACTGTCCTCACATCCTCCTACCTGGCCACAGGAAATGGGACATGCTCATTGCTAGGCGGGGTCGCGCCGATCTCGGAATCCAGTGTCGTTTCTGGAAAACATAGCGTGGCCACTGTTTCTGCTGCTATAGCTATGCGGCATATACATACTGTACGCATCCTACAGCGAAGCCAGTAGATTTGATTGACCCCGCGGTATCGATCCTACTCGTATTCAGCAAGCGTGCTCAGTACATCAGCTAGTCTGCACGGGCGCGTCGCCCGGTCTCACCCCGGTGCTTCTTGGGTTCCTGGGTTTGTACCCCCGGGCCGCTCTGACTGGCGGCGGGCCTGCAGACCTCCACTGTCACATCCAGGTCCTCCTCCGAGCTGGAGGTCTGAGGAGCACAAACCAGGCAGACACCGCGGTCACCCACGTCATACCTCTCTGAGGACGTGTGCGTGCCTGTGAGGCTGGGCTTTCCCATTGGATGTTGACCTGGCTGCTTTGGGGTGGCTTGTTCCTCTGCTGAGGGTCGGGGGTGTAGAATATGCTGGAAGGCTCCACCGGTGACTGGGTCAGGTCGGACTCGGAGGTCCCGTCCTCCTGAGCCGACACACACACACACACATGAAAAGTAAGATGGATTTATAGATAGGGCCAAGGCAGAGAAGGTGTCTGGTGTCATCACCTGTCCCTCTGCTGGTCCAGTTTCCTCCCACACTCCACCGGTCATGTTGAAGGTGCGGTCGACCGAATGGAAGTCGGCATCCTCCTCGCTCTCACTCTGGACGCCTGCACAAGGAAGGAGTGGGGTTCCACGACCGTCACGTCTCATCACGGGGAGCTAAACGTCTCCCGACTCATCGCCCGTCCTGTCACGCAGTCACCCATTCTGCATCCACTTCCCCTCGTGGTCGTGTCAAGGTCGCGGGGCCCTTACCCGCAAAGCTCTTAAAGATCTTCTCCAGCTCGCCGCAGCTCTGCCCCTCCTCCTCGGTCGCTCTCGGAGGTCGAGGTTCGCCGGGGGAGGAAAACGTGGAGGGTCCGCACGCGTCACGACTCCAAGAGGGCTCCCGCCTGGCCCTGGGCGGTCCGGGCGCCGACGCTGACCCCCGAGCCCGTCGCTCCTCCACGTCCTCGCTGTCGCTGCTGCCCAGCGGAGGCCCCGGCGCTGGGCCCAGGTGCCCGCGCGTCATCCTGGCCACCAGGTCTGACACCTCGCCTGGGCGGGAAGGGGGAAGGGGAGAGTCCGTTCAGGGACTGGGGGCTGGGAGTGATTCGATTGAGGGAGGCGGAGATGGGACGAGCTCTTACTGGTCCATCTAGCCTTGGCTAATGGCTGAGTGGGTTTGGGCTGTGGAGTAGGACTGTCCTCCTCCAGAGAGTCGGTACCATCAGAGGACAAGCACGGCCTGGGATAGGGGCAGGGTTTGCATTAGACACTCACTGACATACACTGATACCCCTCACCCCCATAGCTAACCACTGACAGATTGTCCGCTTACCTCCAGTGCTGGTCTACCCTACCTGACGTACGATTGAGTACTGCTAATCTTTCCTCCTGCCTGTAAGCTGTTACCTTTTCCTGGGTTGCTTTCCGTCCACTGGGTGGTGCTGAACGTCTGTCTCCGCGGGGCGTCTACCTCCAGCTGCCTTTCGAGGGGAAACAGGCAGCAAGCGCCCACTCACATGAGGCTGGGGGACTTAACACCTTGTTGCGATTTGACGAGGGAAAAACTGTGGATATCGGATGTAGCTCTAGTCCAAGTCAGGCTTTTTTCTCTCTGTAAAAAACAGGACGTTTCAGCCACTAGATGGCGCCAGTGTGCTTACCTTGTGCTTGTTCCGGGGCCGCGTGTTGACGAAGCTCTCCTCCTGGGCAGAGCTGTACTGGCTGGGCTCCTCGGAGGGGAGTTCCTGGGTGGCGTCCTCGTACGAAGGGCAGTCCAGGGGAGGGAGCCCCAGAGCGGGGTGCTCTGCCTCGGCGGGGTACTCCCTCTGCCACACGGCCAGCTCCTCCTGGCTGAGGAGCGGCCGGGCCAGCCCCCCCCCCTCCAGGAGGCGGGCCTCCAGGCGCTTGGCGGACGGGTGGAGGCCACGGGGGAGGAGGCGGTACTGCGCCGGCGGGCCCACCGCCCGCGACGCCGTGCTGCACGGCGAGCCCGAGAGCGTGGAGGACGAGAGGGTGGAGGTGGAGGGGTGGGAGTGGCTCGGGGGAGCGGAGGAGCCCTTTCCGGATCTCTCTTCCCCGTCCACTTCGTCCGCCCCCCCCGCATCCCGGGGCGGGCGGGCGCGGTCCGCGGCGTCCAGGCTGCTCTCCGACTGCTGCAGGAGCACCTGGGACACCTTGAGGTTGAGCACGATGGCGCTGATGTCCTCGGAGATGTTTCGGCTCAGGCGCCGGTGCTGGACGGCCCTCTCCGTGGCGTCTTCCTCCTGGCTGTCTCCGTCTTCCTCCACGGTGCTGGAGTCGGACTCTTCCTCGGTGCTCTCGGCGTCGGAGGAGGAGGCGGCGGCGGGGCCCAGGCGCCAGTCGTCCAGGGGCAGGATGTCCCTGTAGGAGATCTCTCGGCCTATGAGGGACTCGGATTCGGCGCTCGTCCCGTCTTCCTCCTCCTTCCCCTCCGCCCGGTCCTCCGTCTCGCCGTCCAGCAGTCGGTCCAGCTGGCTGAGCTGGACGTGGATCTCGCGGCCCACTGTGGTGTCCAATATACTGGCACAGTCGGCCTCCTCAGGGTCGGGATGTGTGGTGGGCCGCAGCACTGAAGGAGAAGGGGGCGGGGGGAGAGGGTATGAGTTACATCTGAGATGGTTGAGTTACATTTGCTTCAAACGTATGGAGCCCAATGGTGGAATAGTGTCTACAGGGTAAGGTCATGTATATCATCTGTGTGCTTGTGCAACATCTGCTTGTTGTCCTCTTCCACACGCTGGGTAGAAAGGGGCATGGGTGTGTGTGGGTGTGTGTGTGTGTGTGCTCACCACCAGTGCCAACTTGTTCCCCAACAGCTGAAGACTCTGGACTCCAGCCAGCAGCTCTGAGCCCTGGTTTTGGGTACACACCACTTCTTCTTTTAGTGTTCTGGACCAGCTCCTAACACACACACACACACACACATGGTTGATTCAGCAACATTCAGAAGGAGTCTACTGTTGAGTGGCAATTGAAAATAATCAAGTGAGATTATGCCGCACACAAATCATGAACGCTGCTCGTAGACCAGAGTGTACAAGGTGTGCTGTGTGAGTGGAGGTGTCGGTACGCACACACCTTGATGTCACAGCGCAGTGTGTAGCGCAGGTCCTGCAGGCTGTGTGTGCGGTCCTGGGGCCGGGGCTGGAGGCCCACCCTGACCAGGCTGCTGTAGGGCTGGGGGACTCGGGGGTCTGCAGCCAGAGCTTGGCCACACTCCAGCGCCTGCCGTATCTGACGAGGGTCCGCCGGACCCCAGGGAACTGCATCTGTGGCCACACACACACACAGTAAACACACACACGCCCATAGCACCCGCATCCAACCAAGACAGGCACTCGCAAGGGTCCGAAAACAAATGTCCACCGAACCGAAACTGTAACGGTTTGTTTTTGAAAAGCCACACTCGTGGATCTGGGGCGGGGTTACCTGTGTAGAGTTCCTGGATGATGGCACACAGGCTGTAAAGGTCAGCCTTGCCGGTGCAGGGTCTGCATCTGACCACCTCCGGGGCGGCCCAGTTGTACATGCCGGGGGCCAGGGGCAGGGGGGCCGGGGGGCTGGGGCAGCTGCCCTCACTGCCAACACACACAGCCCTCGGAGCTCAGCAAGTCGTCAAGACATAAAAGGGCTCTGGATTTGTTTTGCGTTGTAGCAGGATATACTGGTAAATATGTCATACAGTACCGTGCAAACGTCTCAGGCACATAAGTAAAGAAATGATCGTAGACAAAAATGTAACTCAAACATCGCACTTCTATAATACCGCACAAATCCAGAAGACAAAAAAAGAATATTTAACCCTTGTGTTATCTTCGGGTCATTCTGACCCATCAGTCATTGTGACCCACCGTCGTATTGTGACAACTTTACCGCATACAAAAACAAAGTGAAGCATTTTCTTTTAACCGTTGGTCTCAGACCCCCCACATAGCGAAGGTTAAAAGAAAATGATTTGTATTTGTTTTCGTATTGGGTAAAATTGGGTTAACACAACGATGGTTCGTTATGAACCTTTGGGTCATGTGACCCGAAAGCAGCACAAGGGTTAAAACAATATTCAATTTTTTATTTATTTTTTAAGCCTTGGGTGTCTAACACTTTTGACCAGTGCTGTTGTGTGGACTGGAGGCAGAGCAGGGGTGAGAGAGAGCGAGGGGCACCTGGCGACCATGAAGCCCAGGCCGGTGAGCTTGGCCAGGCCGGGCTGTGTGAGGATGACGCTGTGAGAGGACAGGCCTCTCATCACCAGGCCTCGTCCGTGCAGGTAGAGCAGAGCCTCGCACGCCTGCAGCACCACCGAGAGCAGGGCCTCCGCACGCAGCACTGGGAACTCAGCCCGCTGGCAGAGGAACACACACACACAGTGGTTTCAGCTGTTTGTGTGTGTGTGTGTGTGTGTAACTGAGCACACCCGATCAACACATTCAATACGTCACACCGATGCTTCGAATTGAGCTGTTCTTCTTGCCGCGGCAAGAGCGACGACTGTCCTCTTACCTGTGTCCACTTTGATAAAGATCACCGTCAGTGAGAACAGTGGAAACATTCCAGCCTACTCGGGAGTTGGGCCCTCGTAGGATGACAGCCTGTGTGCCCGGACTTACCTTCTGGTGCAGCAGGTTGTGCAGCGAGCCCACGTGGACCCTCTCAAACACCAGGCGGACCCTCAGGAAATCGGCAGACATGCTCACTGCCATCAGCTGCAGGAGGTGGGGGTGGAACAGCTGGCTACGGGGAGCAGGTGTTCACACAGCAGTCAATACTTTCATAGGTCGTACTCTACATTGTTGGAGCCATGTTGGAGCAGTGAAATTGAGCTGTGGATTCATGGATAATAGATTGAGCTGTGGATTCCGTTCTATTGAAATCCAACCCAACATACAAACACGAGTTACTATACTTAACCCGCTGACTCATTTTAATTGCGTTTTGATAAAAAAACAAAAAAACATTCACCAACCAAACTCACACAACCAAAAACCCCATCACAGATCACCAGAACAAAAATCATTGGCCAATCCAAAAGTGGATTGCCACGACAACTGTTTCGCAGTCAACTGGCATGAGCACAAGGCAATATCAGCGAGGCCGAAGGACCGGCATCTCCACCAGCACAAAGAGCATCTCCTTCAGCAGAAGCTGTGGGAGGAACAAAACAGGGCATGGCTGGCCGTAATGTCTCAATCCCTAAAATAGCCACGGCTCCGGGAGAACGGACAGATTGGGGCCAGCAGGGGGGCCATGGAGGAGGTCCTGACCGGGGGGGACGACGACGACGACAAAGGAGGCCACTCTCAGGCGGCAGAGCACCGTGACCCGAGCAGCACTTCAGGCTGCGACCAGCCTGGCATATGTACTGAAGAGCCACAGCAAGCCTGGAGATGATCCAGCAGGTCGGTGTGAAAAGACTGGCTGGCGAGTGAGGAAGAAGGCCCTCCAGGCACAGTCCACCCAGGCCATGTCAGTGCAGGAGGGGACAGAGGCAACGTGGAACTCATTAAGAGTGGCAGAAACTAAGACCGGCTGTCATGTAAGCTATAAAGCTATTCGCCCTGGAAGAATGGGTGTGCTGCCAGGAAGAAGGCTGAGCCAGGCTTACATTACAAGAGCCGGCCTGGACACCTTTCAACTGACCTCCAGCACAGTTAGGGAGAATGGAGGAGGAGTGGTTGTAGGCTACGCACACCACCCAGGAGGAAAGGTAATAGATGCCCTACTTCCAGAGAGTTGACAGGGTCAGTTATGTAGAACACTGGCTCGTGGCAGACTACATCATGAAGAAGAATAACAACTACTTCCAAGTAGGGCTTGACGGGCATTTGAAGCTATTTATGGGTGGTATTACAACTAGGCCAGGTTTGTTTGTCTCACCTGCAATACTCCTGCTCTACAAGCAGCAGGTCCAAGTACTCTTTGTGGCTGCCCCCCTGTGGCGAGGAGATGAACTGCAGATCCTTGACGGTCACCCTGCAGCCCTTCCAGCTGTAACTGGGAGGGGGGGGGGGAGGGGGAGGAGAGAGAACATCAAACTCACTCACCCATGGAGCACGTTCGATCCTGGGGGATGTCGTGCTCCCATGTCGTGGCCGTGTGAGAAGGCTGCGGCGGTCTTACTTGGTCATGGTGATGAAGGGGCCACAGGAGAAGGAGAGCAGAGCTTCGTCCTCGGCCTGGCCCAGCTCACTGTCCCCCAGCACTGGGAGGGAGGCCAGGAGCCCCAGCGTCTGCCCCGGTTTCTCTATACACAACTGGGGAATACATTCGACAGGGTAAACGGACTGCATTTAGATAGCAACTTTCGACCTGAGCGGCACTCCGTTTTTGGGCCTCTCATTTGCCCATTCACACAGTGCCGAGAGGCAGACAAGTGGGAAACGTGCCCATTCAAACTCATACAGACAGAAAACAGATGGCTGAGGGGACATCGGGGAATGCATGATGATGAAGTAGTGCAGGTGCATGGATTCACTGCCAGTCTCAATGTACCTTTCCAAAGCCAAAACACTGGACTGTGTCACAGGGAGAGGACTTGGAGTTCATCTTTCTGTTGAGGTACAAATCTGACCCCCTGCAAGATCCAGGATTAGGGTTAGGGGGTCATTCCAGAATAATCTGTGACTTTGAATATCAGTTACTTTACAATACCATCCAGGATATGACTCAAATGACAAAAAGCACTGTGTTGTAAACTTTTCCTCACCCAGACTTGAGAACCTCCAGAAGAGAGGGAGACCGAACCAGGTTCTTGGAGGACGTAGAGGTGGAGGAGGGGGTGCGGCGCAGCGACCTCGGCTGGGGGATCTGGGACAAGCTGTGCATGTGGGACACACAGCTCTTCAGGAACTCCAGCATCTAAGGTGGTGGTGGTGGTGGTGGGGGGGGGGGGGAGCACAGGGAGGATGTGTGAGGTGTAAAAAAAAGATTTGGCTGTTGCTCGGTTTATAGCTGAGAACCATCCTCACCCACTACCACCCAACATCCCTGGCACACACACACACACACTAACCCTTGCACTGTTCTCCTGGGCCCCAGCCTCAGCCCAGTCTCGGGGGCTCCGGCCCTTGCAGTCGTGCAGCCTCAGATCGCCTCCTGCGTCCAGAAGTCCACTCACCAGCCAGGGGTTACAGGAGAACACAGCAGAGTGGACCGGAGTGCTCCTGTCTTCACAACGACTGCAGAGGACACGTTAGAATAAACCGGAATCAATATTTTTCACTGTGTGGTGAAATCCTTCGCATCCCTTTAATAATTGTGTAACCTTTGAAGGTGATTGTGTGCGCGTTACTGTCTTACTGGTTGGGGTCTGCTCCATACTGCAGTAGAAGCTCAGTGACGCTGGTCAAACCAAGCAATGCTGCGCAGTAGAGCGGTGTCTGGCCCAGGTGATTGACACAATCCACATCCACACCTTGGTAGAAGGACAAATGTTAAAAAACGGTTGCGCCTCAGTTGTAGAACAGCCTTTCTCAATCCTGGTCCTCGGGACCCCCTGCCCTGTTTTAGATGTTTCCCTTTTTCAACACACCTGATTCTAATTAATGGAACTTGACAACGACCCATTCAATTGAATCGGGTTTGTTGAAGGAGGGAAACAGGGAAGGGGATCCGGAGGACCAGGATTGAGAACGGCTGTTGTAGAAGGTGAAATTGGCTAGCTGGTGTGGCGTTTCAACAGATGCAACCTTACCTTTTTTAAGCAACTTCTCCAATTTGTGCAAGTTCCTGTCCAGAGTGTACCTGTGAAGCTGAGCTTGTAGGCCTCCACTCTTCACTACGCCGAAACGCACAGGGCAGGGCACAGGTAGCGTAGCCATGCTGCTCCATTCAGCTTCACGCTGAAATTACGTAGTCTACCGTTGACGTTAGCTACTAAAAAAAGTTAGCTAGCAGGCTAGCTTGTAACTACAGTACCCAGTTCGCTTCCTAGTTATTTGATAGGGAGAAAAGCCTAATCAGTTAACTTGAAAGTATACTAAAATGATGGTACTATTCTCTTTTGTTCATTATTTACTCCCACTTTAAACAAACAACATGCCTCTATGGCGTAGCTTGTATCTAAGGAGTTTAGCAGTCCGAGCGCGAGCATTTTTAGGTGGCACAATTAAGCAGTTACCTGGTTTAGGGCTGGAGGCATCAAACCCTTTCTTCAGAAACTGACATGGTTTGGTTAAATATATATAGTTTTTCTAAAACGATTGTACATTTGCATTTATTAAGGTACCTATTAAATCACGATGGCCTTGCTTGGTAACAAATACACACGTGTCCCACGTCAACGCCAACATTTTCTGGCTATTCATAAAATAAATAAAATAAACTCTACTCATTAATTATATACATAGTTTATATATAGAAGCCATAATAAATGTTTTGAGTAATTTGTATGATTAAAAAACAAAGTGTTATTACTGGAGAAAGCATGATGCATGTCCACCACTTGGTGGAGTTGTTGCATTTAATGCACTTTGTAGCTGCTTGGCATTGACTAAAAGAAAAGTGTTGGAGGGACAGTTGAAAATGGCAACAATATTTGGCACGATAAAACGCTTTTAATTTTCTACAAGTTTATGCTTCCTCCGACTTTTGCCAGAGAGAACCTCGGATATGTATGATGTGTAATGAAATTACTTTGGATGTTCACTGTTACTGTTGTAGCCTATTCGGTTTGGTTTAGCCTTTTGACGGTTTGATTTATTTGTTTATTTTTTGTTCTCGTGGATAGAAAGCCTGGTTATTGTTGTGGTGCTTTCTGTTCCTTAAACAACGCCCTAGAAAAGATGCAAAGGCCAGTGTCAAGCTATGCCTTTGCCCCGTCCGTCAAAGTGAAACTGCTCAATGCAGGGTTCCAGTCTTCTGCCGACCTGTGTGACTCGCAACCTTTTCAACTCAGCAAAGGTACATATTATAACGTATTATATTCATTCACTGTACTTTTAAATTATAATTACACCAGCATCCATCGTCCTGTTCCTTGCTCTGGGAAGTATACTGTTGTACAGCTGTTAACCCAATGTTCCCCTTTGTTGCAGATGCAGGCATCTCCCAGGAGGAGGCGGTGGAGGTGCTGCAGGCTGTGAAGTGCGAGGCTGTCCAGGAGAGGGAAGCAGTTGAAAAGCTAACTGCTTTGGAGCTACTCCAGAGAGAACAGGAGTTGGGAAATATTGTAACGTTTTGCTCTGCGCTGGATATGGCTTTAGGTGGAGGATTTCCTGTAGGAAAGGTCACTGAGGTGTGCGGGGCCCCTGGCATAGGGAAGACCCAGCTCTGGTAAATAACAAGCAACCTCGCACCATTTATTACAAACATGTTCAAAGTCTCACACAAACACGCACAACTGAATCTTACTGTTTTCATTTTTTTTTTCATTCAGTATCCAGCTAGCGGTCGATGTGCAGATCCCAGTGTGTTTTGGTGGTTTGGGGGGCAAGGCTGTATTCATTGACACAGAAGGCAGCTTCTTTGTCCAGAGAGTTGTGGACCTAGCACAAGCTGCTGTGGAGCACTGTGCACTACTGGCTGAAGACACGGGTAAGGGATGGGGATTAGGAACCAAGAACGTTCTCGATGTCAAAACACTGCAAAATAAAAATAAAAACATTTAAAGCGGTTTATTAAGAATAATAAGAATTCAAACATGGCAAATGTTCAACAACATGGAGGGCCGCTCATGTTATTTGTGCAATAATTGATAGCAAGCCAAGTAATATTGTCACATGAATAGAACGACTGTTTTAACACCTTGTCCTCGCCTGGCAACTTGTTATCCATTGTATGTGCAGGAACATGCCGTTCAGGCATAATGAAACCATGTACGGCTCGAGCTTACTGGAGGTACATTCCCCTGACCTTTCCTGCTGATCTGTCTATTTTTCCCCTTTATCCTTTTTCTTCTCCAGAGCAGCGGGAGGCCTTGAAAGAGTTCACCGTGGAAACGGTCCTCTCCAACCTCTTCGTCTTCCGTTGTCATGACTACGTGGAGCTGTTGGCGGAGACGTACCTCCTGCCTGACTTCCTGGCTCGGCATCCCGAGGTTTGAATTCCCAACAGACTGGACTGAGGGGGGAAAAAAAGAATAGCACCACAGATTTCCTGAAATGGACTCCATTTTGTGTTGAGCTTGACTCCATATTATTGTCATAATCTGCAAGTATTGAAACAGCGCTACACAGCCACTGTCTTGTATTTTGGAGAGGAAGCACACAAAATAGGGTGCAAATCTCAAATGAAATGAACACATTTTCTATTTACTTTTGGCACAGTATTATTCATTCTATAACGTAGAATACTAACTTGCACTTCGATATGGCCCATGGAACAGATTTTCGACTGTCAATGAAAATGATTGAATCATAAATCAATCCGTTTCTATCCAGATCCGGCTGGTGGTGATAGATGGCATTGCTTTACCGTTTCGCCAAGACTTCGAGGACCTTTCCCAGAGGACACGCCTCCTCGGTGGCCTCGCCCTGCGGGCTTTCCAGATGGCAATCAATCACAATGTTGCGGTACGACCCACTAACCCCCATTAATTAGGACCGTACTCTTCCTTCACAAATACATAAACATCCCACGGAGTTAAACATCTGTTAGAATATCTGCTGTCACCGGCTTTTTTCTTTTTACAGGCAGGTAGATTAGACCAGATAGGCCGTAAAGGGGGGTGGGGGGTGGGGGGGGGGTTTCTGCACCTTGCCAAAATGTAGCGCTGCTGTTTTTGATCAGCAAAAGCATTCCTGAAAATCCCTGGAGCAAATTCACTTTGTTCTAGTAATTTGTTCATTGGCGGCTCTCCGGGAGCCTCTGGAGGACACTCAGTAAAACCAACAAAGCTGGTGGTCAGCAGCACACCATGTTCCGTTTTGAACAAGAGGCTCCTGGAGGAGTTCTCCGAAGTGCTTCTCATCGAAACGCAGTTGTTTACTTTGCCACTTACTTCATCAAGGGCTGTACTAATAAGACATCATTTTTTTGCTCTGTATCAACATCAACAACCCAGTATCAGTTATGGACATTTTCATCGGTGCTTCGTTAAGTCATACAGCACAGCAGTGTTGTGATGGTGTTCCTGCCGTTTTGTCTTTGTCTGCTGTTCAACCCTCTTTCCTCTGAACAACTGACAAAGTGAAAAACCTTGCCATATAAAGCAGCCTTTGTGAAGTCTTTATCCTGTAGCTGAGCTTTCAAAGTAAATACTGAAACTCAATTTCTTCAACATTTCTTCACAACCTTAACATAAGACTGATCCATTGAACAAGTTTTGTACGGCTCAGTTTCTCTTCATGGGAGTGTGAGTCATCTTTGCCTAAACCCTGAAAAGGAAGCCACTGATGTTTCATGTGAGGGTCATCACCACTTTTCTTTAATCCATCCTTAATCCCTATTGAATTATATGAAATAAACTCAATTCAGGGAAAACTGGAAAGAAGAAATGAGAGCAGGCTTTTTACCTGTGGTTCTCAGAATGTTATGTAATACGTTCTAAGGATTTCCCTATAGAGACACTAATCTACTCGTAACTACTGAAGAAAACCATGGCTACTTCGAAGTTGAATTATCCCTCAAAGTATACCATTAGTGTATTTTTGTCCAGCAAATTTCGGCCAAGCATGTTTATTGCTGTTATTTCAGAGTCCATCGTCAAGGTGACTTGTCATCAGGTGCCATGGTTTTCAACACGCATAACAAGCTGCTTCTGTACATTTTCCACAAATCAAGCAGAAGTCATTATCACCCCATGAGAGATGTTTTGCCCCCTAGCGTCACAGCTGTAAGAGGCTGCTAAGGATGGGGCTGCAACTGAAGTGGAAAACAACAAAAAGGGGATTAGAGCATTTTGAAGAATCATATTATGTAAACCAAACCCAAATCTTTGCTATACTTATGAATACGAATTATGTCTACCAGCTAGTTAACACCACGCCTTAAGTTCCCAGGAATTGTGGTTGACAAAGACAATTGGTACCAATATTGTTCCGTGAAATGTTCAACTTCATCATAAACATCACACAGAACTTTGTACGTTTTATAAAGGCTATCACTGTGTTTTAGGTTGTTCTTACCAATCAGATGACAACACAAATCTGGAGTGGACAGGCAAAGCTCATACCAGCATTAGGTAAGAACGCACATTCTGCTGTACTGGCAGCAACTCACGATACAAACCCTAGTTCCCGTGAAAAATATCATTTTACATGAAATCACCACGTAGGCCGAAATGTAGCTGCTAGCCTAGCAAAAACCTGCCTATAACTCGTGAGTATAAGTGTCTGCAGCGTCAGATGAGAATCGATGCACTTAGGACTGTAATTGCAGTTCCCGTTCTTCACGTCTGTGTGATCCGTGTTTCCCCGCAGGTGAGAGCTGGGGCCACGCTGCCCCGCAGCGGCTCATCCTACGCTGGGAGGGAACGCACAGGTATCATCAGAAACACTCGACACTAATGTTTGCAGAAACGATGCACGCCGGCGTCTGAAAAGCCAAGACGCCACACGTACACGCGCGCGCGCACACCAAACAGCCCGCCCAGTTAGAGCCAGATCGTCAGCGGCTGCAACGCAAAACACGAAACGCACACTTCGAGGCTCTTCTGTCTTCCGTGTGAGGGGGGTTGACGGAGTGAGAGCGAGCGTGTCGCTTTAGCAGACGGCGCTGGCTTGCCCCTTTGTTGGCCGTCCTCTGCATCCAATCATTCGAGAGAAAGACACCCGAGGTCTCCACGCAGCATGAGCTTCTGTAGAGAACCTCTTTACAGTTCATATACCCAGCCCGAAACTCATTTGTTGTCCTTCCATAAAGAATGAACGGGCAAGGTCGGACGGAGAGAGAAGAATGTAGCTGTGAACTCAAACTAAGCTGTTTGTTGCGGCAAGTGTAAGAAAAGACAGTTGTGGAACATTCAGTGACAACAGACACACAATGTTTTCTTTCACCTAGACTGGCGTCCCTGTGCAAGTCCCCCAGCCAGATGGAAGCCACAGTGCCGTACCAGATCACTGTAAGTACAAGCCACTTGTCCTTCCTATCTGCCTGTCCCAACAAAGAGGGGGGTATTTTATTGGCATGTCTATCCGTGCGGTTCTCCTGATCTGGCCTCTTGCTAGCAATGTCCTCACTGATCTGAAAGCAGGGCCAATGGTCGAGCTCGGTCTCAAAGGTGCTCGCCTCACAGGATGCCATGCAAAGACATTTGTGGTGAACTTGGCAAGTTGTCTTGTAAGGTCCATCACTTTCGGCTTTGGCAGTGATTGTCCGTTTTATAGCAGGCCCTTACATAGTCTTGGCAATATTGCTGTCATAGAAAGAACAGTTTTGATAAGAGTTGCATAGACTGCACTGGACAGCATTAAACACCATGGCCACCAAAGGTATATCGCTCAGTGGAGGAACAAGTACAAACATGTGGGGGAATGTAAGGTATTTCATACCACCGTTAATCCTTGTGCAACAGCTATTTCTAACAACATTGAAGTTGTGTTTGATGTTGCATGCCGTATGGTGCTTGTTAAGGTGCACCCTGGGTATATAACTAGCACATTTTCAGACCATTTATAGGTGTACATTTTACACTCGTGACTGTTTAAAGGGGCATATGTTGGATAATATGTATATGCTGTATATATGGTATGTGTATAGCTGCCATGTGGATTTGGCATGAAGAGATGTGTAAATGTAAACAAATCTGTTTATAGGTCACAACAGTTGAGGACAAGGATATTTCGTTTCAATTGTTCACCAACTTTTTTTCTTCCTCCAGGCTGAAGGCTTTCGGGATTTGATGTCATCAGACCAACCAATGACCTTGGCTGACCCTTCTACAAGCCAATCAGGAAGCTTCAGCAAGAGGCCCCGAATGCAGAATGAATCAACGATAAAAACGTAGGGCATTTAGAAGTATAGCCTGTATTTCTAATCTGTTTATATATTCTTTGTTTGTTGATGGCAAGATGCTGTGAATGTTTGCCATCGTTGCTGAAAGTGTTTTGGAATGTATATAATTTGTGAGGTGAATCTTAATGTTCCATATTTTCTCTGGGATTTTGAAATCATTTTACTTATGTCTTTTATAACTAGGATGTTACCCATTTTCTTGCTATCCATTTGGTATGATTAAAAACAACAGTTCGTTCTAGATCATTTTTTGTTAAATCTAACCTTGAAATTGAACATATATTCAAATGTTACTTTTTTAAGATGGGAATGACCACATACTGTAGGCTATGTTATAGTTGCATACCTTCCAAAGTTGCTTATGATCTGGCATTGGGCAGTATGTTTTGAAAGATACAATTCAGTCAAAATCCCCTTGACATGCTATTGGGTGAGTTTCTGTGTTGGCTTTAAATCCTGCACAAACAAACTACTCTTGAGATGACTGAGAGCATCTGTCCTACTGCACCACAGATATGTCATCCTGCTCTCAGTTGAGTGGCTGGGAGTGAGATGGTGATGCATCTCTGTAATTAGATTATACCCTTTAGAGCTGGCCTCTGCAGAAGTGTGGGAAGGAAATACAAGCATTTTGCTTCACATGGACAAACTCGCAGTTTGAGTGACGTTCAGCTCACACCGTTTTTAATGTCCTCTGTTCCGACACTGCATCCACAGTGACTTTTGGAAGCAGTAGCTACAAGGTGAAAGCCAAACATTTCTATATGCAGTTCACACACATGCATACATTTTAAAGGGAAACTTGCGGTGGTATAGATCCTGTCAGACAAAGTTGAAGCATTTCCAGTAGAACCAGAACAATGTACAAAAATGGACCATGAACCTTAATGATTCTTTTGTTTTAATACTTACTGATGTGATGCCTCATGCATTCTCTTTATAATATCAGTTACTTGTATAAAATAACTTAATTAGGTTGCAAATCATTCATTCCTAGAACTGAAGAGTGAAGCCCACCCCAAAGGATATTTATAGCATGTCCCATATACACACTCGCTAAAAACGTGATACACACCACAGCTTGTTGACATAGCCATTGTAGGTTAGAAAGATTGTTAGAACATAAGCGGCGGAAATGTAGACTTTAATAAACCACCACGTCACGCGCTCGGAGGGTGCTTTTCTATCGCATCTCCCAACCCCGTTTTTCGTAGTTCGCACCGCAGGTGAGGAATTGAGTTTAACGATTGCCTTGCGTGCGCGTTCACGACCCGTGGCAAATCTGAACGCTCTCCCCACTATCTCAAAAGCCCTCCCTCCTCCCCTACGTCATCAGCATCCACCCATCCTTATTTGTGATTGAGCGAAAGCCTTGTTCACGCGCGCGCGTCCCCAACCGGCGCGAGTGGAGAGCAGTCCAGCCAGCGATTCGAAGTAGTCTTCTTGCCCGGCTTGAGCTGTTTCTTGTCTGTCCAGGAATGAGAAGTGATGGCCGGTTCTGCAACAGAGGAGAAAACCTTCCGAAGGTTCTTGGAGCTCTTCCTCCGAGAAATGAGACCACCTCTTCAGGAGAACGACCCTCTACCAATGCGCCCTTTGTCGGACCTCATCACGGAGGACGAAGTGGAAGGGGAATGCCTCGACCTCTGTCTTCAGCACCTGTGCAAATAGTTAAGTAATGATTTGATGTCATTCATAGATGATCTGTTAGCAGTTTGCACTTTTACATTTTTGGGGTGGCTTGGTAACCGGTCTATTCCAATGCTATCGAGAGTTGGCAAGGTTGCTTTTACGCAAACTCAGGCGTATGAACAACCGAACTCAAACCTGGCACTTTAGAAACTCACGCAGTGAGTCGTTAGTGGTTCCAAGACGTCTGTTTACAAATCTTGTCATGGTTAATCATACAAATATGTACCGTAAAGACTATGCAAACGCTTTAATCAAGACTTGACACAGCCTATGCAAAATGATCTGTCATTATTTGATGTAGCCTATAAAACAGAATTGTAAGGTAGGCGTTGCAGCGTAAATGATCAATACCATTTAGACTACAATTTAACAGGTTTGTATTTCCTCTCGTCCCAAAAATGTGTTCCAACGATATTTATTTTACTTGCATTTTCACGATCTCGCTAGGTGAATCCCCTCCTTGCGTATCTCGACGTCATTCCTTTCAATGAGGTACATTGCCAGCATTTGTAATAACCATATCCACGTGCTATTTTTAGAACACGAATACCGTAGGCTACATATCAGTGGGACTTGATATTTAAAACAACGTGTATAAAAGGAACGGTTGTACCAAGTGCTTAATTCTCGGAATTCCATCATATTTTCTTGACAACAGTGCGTATGTCACATCTCATCAACACAACGGAATAATCAAATTTTGTCCCCGGTTTCTGGGAATTCACATTCTTGCATCAATACCGTCCGTTCGCAACCGGGAACATCACTTAAATAACATCTAACGTGGAATGTGTGGGAAGGAGAGCGCATTTTGAGATGTTGTCCGCCTTAAATGCAAAAATAGTACATCATAGACGAGAGCAAAGAAAGGGAAGAGAAACTGCCAAGCCAGCTATCATTTTAAAACACGAGAAATAGTAGGATGTCATTTGCGCGCGTAATGGTCAGATTTAGAAATACGCAAATATAGGCTCAGGACCAAGCATTTGCCGAATAGCCGGCAGATGTCTGTGATGGAAATTCTATACCTGCCTCCTAGTTAAGAGACTTTTGACTAAAGTTTTTAATGTGCTTTATACAGCTTTTAAACTTAAAAAAAGTACATGTGATTTTTAGAATAGACAGTTTTGCATGTGTGTGTATAATGTGTGACGCTGAGCAAGAGAACACCTCATTAAACGGGGCAGATGCTTCCCATTTGCAATGCTAAGAGAAGCAGTATTGGGTTGTTATACATTATCAGTCTGTTGGATCTGTCCTGCACAAAGAGCTTATTGTTCGATACTTTTTTTTGTTTTATTCAAATGTTCAGAGAGCAGTGAGAACGGAGACCTAGCTTCCAGATCTCGCTCTAGTATTGACACGATGTTGATCCACTTGAGAGCAGGGTTCAGTGGCTTTTTGATTCCATTTAATCATTTCGAGGAAAGATGAAGGTCAGATGAGTACACAAACAAAGATTTTGTTTAATTAACCCAAATAGCACTAACATCTTTACATTCATTTTAAACACGACTGTACCTCTTGGATAGGCTATTTGCTTTGGTTTCAGACCATTTTTGCTTTCAGATCTACATTTTATAGACATTATTTATGTATACTTTCATGATGTCGTTTCTTCAGTTATAATGATGGTTCTTTTGAGGTAGAACAGTGTCTTAATTGGACACTCACACTGCGTGTTGCTGGCATCACCTCCTTCCGCTGTGATTCAGCTAAACGTGTGATTACTTTGTCTCTGGGTTGAAGATCTAATAATAGACCGGGAAAAGAGATGGAGATCCCCTTTGCTCTCCGTGTGTGTGTGCGTGCGTATGTGTGTGAGGGGGGATTACTGGGTGTGAAAGAAGTGTGTCCTGATGGTAGGTGGAGGTGAACAGATGTGTGTGCGGCTCTGTGTGTCTGCAAGTGACGGCAGTATGAATAAGGTGTGGTCTCACATCCGTAGCCTCCTTTTGAGATGGCTGAAGAATATGTTTTGAGGAGCGGAGAAAAACAGCTAGACTTCACACTTTAGCGTAGGGGGGGGGGGGGGGAGGGGAGACATTGTGACATGGTACATCCCGAACAACGTCACCAGGTTCCGTGTGTGGGTGAGACGCGCGGCCCTCCTCCTCCTCTTGCCGTGGCTGACGCGCAATGATTCACGCATTTCAGTATCTCACTGCGGTAAGATTCTATCCGTTTTGAGATAGAGCTGGTTACGCTACACTCTCAAAACCATCATCAGTGAGTAGCCAGTGTCAACTTGGCCCCACTTCATTTAGCGAGGCTCTCCTGTGCTCAGGTCAAGCACACGGATAACCTGATAACAATGCTAATGACGAAAGCAGCCACGAATGCCCAAGTCGGCTTGTGGGAAGCCAACATCAGCTGCACGGCTTCTACATTCCTCCTCGTCGAACGGGGAAAGGGGGGGGAAAAAAGGGTTTGTGTTCTTCACACTCTTTTAACGATGACTGTAGACTGCGGAGTGAGTGAGAGAGGAACATGATAGATGGTGTCGGAAGGCTAATTTGTTTTAGGTGGGGAACTTCGACCAGGCAATGGTGACCAAAATAACCACACAAGGATTTGACGCCATCCATTATTCAACACATCCATCGGGATGAGCAATGGTGTCAAACCCGGTTAGACGAGCTGAAAACGGTGTGCCGTCTCCAGGGATGGCTAGCTCCGATGCTAACGGATCCTGAGGGTGATTAGAAAAGCGATCGTGGCGGAGGAAGGGAAGGATGGAGAGGTGAGCCATGACTTAGCCTCTTCCTTTCATCCCTCCTCTTGTTTCCCTCCATCCACTCTCTCCCGCTGCCCCCGGTACCCCCACTGGGAGTGCAGATAGACAGTAATTGAGAGAGGAGAGCACTCCCAAACCTCATTAAACAGGCACGTCTCCCACAGCTGTAAACAACCCCTCTCGCATACATCCGGAGTTTTCCAAGACACACGCACGCAAACACGCACCCGAGTCCGTGTCCACGTGACACTTTAGGTTTCCTCGCGCTGCTGGAAGGAACAGTGTGTGGTGTCGGAAGGGTTGCAACTGATGGGTGTGTTAATGAGCACTGCTGTGTGACCGGATTGTACGCCAGGAAGGGCGGGCGGGGGGGGGGGATGCATTTGCATGTTAAACACTCATCTCACCACATCTCTCCATTCGAAACACAACAGGAAGAGACGGGGTCATCTGTGCCGTCAGTCCCGATGGCCCCAAAGGGTGGCCAAGGTTTACCTTGCGGATCTACGGCCAATTACAATGTTCAAACGAGATTATAATAATAAAATAATTGAAAACTATATTGTTGACTCGGTGCTCTGTACAGTACTTGAAGACACAATGGGACAGGGTCTGCGATCAAATAGGAACGTTCACAATTCACCCATTTCCTTTTTGACATGGCCAATAATGCACGTCTGCAAACAATGATCCATTCCTTTTTATTTTCGAGTGCCTCAAAAGTGTGTTGCTTCGCACAAACATGATCATCATTAATTCATGCACAAGTGCCCTGATGACATTGTCCCCTTAGTCGTTTGTGCGAAGCCAATCTGGGCCAAGAGATTTTTTGGCATTGCATTAGAGCGTGATTGTTCTTCAGCACTTGCAGCAGCTGCTCCAAAGAGCTCGCCATCACAGACACACACACACACATACACAGACACACACACACACACACAGACAAGCAAGCAACATAATCAGATATTTTACAGAGGCAGAGCAAACCTCAAGCAGGGTTTCCCGCAGCACTTTGCAGTTAAGGCGGCACACGCCTGCCGCCTTAACTAGGTTGTAAAAAGAAAAAAGAAAAAACCACCTTAACTAACACATTGCCTGTGAGAAACCCTGCCTCAAGCTTAGACGGAGGGCATCAGACAGTCTGGCTCTGTTGACATAAATGTTAAGACGGGACAGAGGCTAAAAGACAAAGACAACCTTCCCATGCTACAAGCAGGCCACGTGTGATGCCAGAATGTGACAAACACGTGTGACACGCACGTAACCATGGGGTTAGGGTTAGCCTCCTCAATAGACTTGAGGCACTCTGGCACACGGTATTTCCCCCACTGAAACTCAAAATGTGTCTCTCACATTTTGTTCAGCATCAGTTCGTCATGAAGCTGTGTCCTCAGTCTGGCATTGCTCTCTTGTTGGAACTGACGAGCGGCGGCGAATTAAAAGTGCTGTTGTTCAGTAACGGGACTTTTCATTTCTAATTCATTGTCCACACGGTTGTACTCGGTTTTGCTTCCCCCCCCCCCCCCCCGTGCAATACCTATAGTTCATTAATGGCCTTGGTCATACTAGATCTGGGCAATTGAGGTCTTTGTGTTCTATATTTGAATAGATTTTGAAATAACCCTAACACCTGTTTTGTACTTTTATTTTTTTTTAAACTTCCAAACCAGTTCTTAAGGGGAAGGATGTCGTTAGTTGCTAAGATTTTCAGACAAGGTTCATTTCCTCCTCTCTTATTCAGTTCAGGTTAACAGTGAGAAACAACTCTCAACATGGATGATGTACTAGACCAGAGAAGACTCTAGTGGCATGGCCGTGTAGATTACAAATACTACATTTTTGCACTACTACACTTACCATCTGTCTTCTGTCTTATTTCTAAACAGAAGTCCCTTTGTCACTCACAATGGATATACTGTAGTAATATAATTGCACATCATATCTACATCACAAGGATCAAAGGAAGAATTTGTCAAACCCACAGCAAAATGACTTGGGTTTGTGTTTAGAATGGATCATAAAACAATTACAGCCTCTGGTGAATATAATCAGATCTGACAGGCTTGTCCAATTGTTGCCCTGACTTTCTCAGGACACAGGGATAATAGCCTGAGTGAACATGTCGCTCCAATGCTGGTTCTCTCATCGTAGCCGAGGGCTGAATTAACTGCCCTGCGCACTTGCAATCGATGTGGCTCGATTTAGAATAACTGGCCAGGCTAAACAAGGGCAACAGAGAGAAAGAGAGATGGATCCTTTAGGATTAACCATTCACGACTTACAAATCACTGAAGGGCATCTTCTTCTTTGACTTACTCGGCCGCGAATGATCTCTTTTCTGACGAGGACCTTTTTCATTTGGACTTGCTTTGGGACCCATCGTCAATGTCTCATGGATTGGCACAGGGGTCAGAAGGAGCGTCTTTTGTGAATCTTTTTTCTTTCTCCCTTTTACTTTTGAACATCTACTGGCCAATGTTCCGTTTCCTGGGGCCATGTGACTGGGCCCATCTCTGTTCATCTGGGTCCCGGCACTAGCTCACTGACATTTGTAGTCCTACGGGCCTCTTTCTGCAATCACCCACAGCATGACCTCGCACACGCTGTGCAAAAGCATTCCAGTGTTAACAGATGAGAATTACAGATAAGCGCAATCACAAATGATGTCAGGTTGCAAATTAAAACTCCAAATGACTCTAGAAAGCCATTGTCTGGTAAGTGGCTCTTTAATTGCAGTGATCATTAGCCACCAGGTGTGTCGGCCACGTAAACAGGGAAGGCGCCCATTAGAGAACGATTGTTTCAGACTGTTCGACATGAGATGGAACCTGCCGTTATTCATAGCACAGCCTAAGTGGAACTGTCACAGAGCTGCAAATAGGGTTGGGAAGTGCTTTGACTTCATACTGGGAAGCTAACCTCATTTCCAGAGAGCTGCGTGTGTTGTAGCAATCACCCAGTAGGCCCATGGACGGCCATTATTTTGGCAGATGAGAAAAGACATGGAGTAATTATTAGCATCAGGGTTGGCACAATATGTGTGTTTGTGTGTGTGTTTTTAAACAAGCTAAAAACACCTAGCACCTGTACAGGCCTTACATAAGAGCTGCAGACCATGAACCAGCACTTTGCTCCAAAGTGTGGCGCAATCTGTGGGGATGCCAGATCATTATAAAACAAATGGCCTCCTTAAAGGGTCCTTCAAGGTTGTCTCCCCTTCAAGCTTTTCATTTGTCTAAGAGAGGTCTGTCACCCAATCCGCCATGCCCGGCCAACTAATTGGATGGAAATATGATTAATTTGCCAGCACCAGCCAGTCACATAGCAATTACTCTGAGAGTGTTGGATGCCAGTTACTGCCGATGCGTCTTCGCCAGGTCAACTGCGATCCCGATGCACAACATTTTGTGCCTATCTATTGGAACACCGGAGGTCACTTCCAGGCCTGCAGTGCAGCAAGCGTAAAAAAAGCATAAATATCAAGTCACCGCAATGTCAAGACCAGCATGTTGATTTAAAAGGGGAACAGCAAGTACGTTCGAAACGGTCTGTCCTTTTCAATCCCCAGAGAAGATGCTTGACTTAACAAGCAGTCGCCGCGTTCAACATTAGTTGTAAATGTTAAGTCTTGAACTCACTGCGTGTAGTGGGTATTTGATCTGCAGAGACATTAGATGTTTTATTCCAATATTTTATACTGCTTATTGACTATTGAGAGCAATTGCCTTACGAGGGAGGATGCTCAAGTATTTTGTCATTTTATAGCAGACTAATCAGATCATTCACTGAAGTCCCTAATGAATTGTCTCAGGATGAAATGACCCATTTTAGAGCTGAACTAGTTTCAGAATCTAAAACATGGATATAATGTCATCATTTTAGAAGTTGAAAGGACAGACATCATACCCAATATTGTTAACAATTAAAGACAATTAGCTCTTCAATCTTCAAAGTCACTTTGAAATGCCCTACCCTGTGGAAACCAACCCAAACCGTAATGTTTACATCCACAAATCTTGATGTCAGCGCTGTAAACCTTTTGAATGCAGTGAAGGATGGTTAAAACGTTGCACGAAATGCAGTGGTTGATGTTTTGGTCATCATCCTGCAATGAAACCTCAGAGAGCTCACCATGCATCTGTCTGTTTGACTATGAACAATCCCTCCTTCTCCCCCAGCTCCTCTTTTCAACCAAGTATGCTTCTGAAACGGTGAGATTTCAGACCATCCCCTTGGAGAACCCTCCCAACAGGCTTGGGCCGCTCTGAGGGGGACTGCACCGAGGAGTTCTAGAACACGGCTCTGCAAATGGATGCTGTCCCAAGTCCCATCGGCACCTGTCTCTCCTTAGAGGTTCTCCCGGTTCCTTGGAGGCCTCCTATCTTAAAGCTATTTAGGCCTGACACTGCCACACAGACTCTGTCTGACACAGTTACCACAGTTTAAAGCAGCAGTCTCCTGACGAAGGAGCGAGGGCCGTCTGGAGATCCAGGATCGGCTGTCCTGGTAGTCAATGCTTAGCGTCACCCCAGAAGAGGGATCGGGGGGTGGCCCTGTTCCCTCCTGCCGTCCCTCGACCTCTCTTCCCCGTCCCCCTAGTCCTGGCGGCTGGGTTATCCCGGGCAAAGGGAAAATACTTGCAGGAGTAATCCCTTAATCAGAGTGTCTCCCAGGGATTAACATGGAAGTGCAGCCCCAGCCAGTGTCCTCTGTGGGCCAGCCACGCCAGCCTGCTTCCCCCTGCTTAACCCCTCCACTGATCTGGTTGTACGCAGGCACAGTATGGTTCTACCACTTGGCAGCAGGGATGTGCCTCTGCCTGCGCCTTCCTGCTCTGGGCCATGAACTTGTAATCTTGGCTGTACTGTGTGACTGGAAAGGACGGTTTTCTTCCAGTTGGCTGGACCTGTTCTAAGGGCCTAGTGTTTATCATTCTGTACGCTCAGTAACGGTTTCGTAAGATATGTGTAGTCTTGGTAAGGGACATCAAATAGTTTTCACTCCAGACTTTATTAAATGTCAGTCTCAAGGATGAATGCCAAAAACTGTAATTATAGTTAATCTCAGTTAAGACAAACTTGGTGCTACCAATGTGGTATAATAAACAAAACAAAAAAGACATTCTTAGCTATTGATTGCTCCAAAAAGCTATAGATTTTAAAAGCCGGGTGTCATTGTGTCGTCCAAGACTGTGCGTGGCCACGCTGCTAGAGCAGTCCCCGAATCCCTCCACAAAAGGGTAGGTCAAGGGCATCCAAAGTTTCCCAAACCGGAGGAACGCTGACGCCCTGTTCCTCTACGTGTCCTCTTCCCCCCTCGCTGTTTGTGCTCTACCTTTTCTAGCCTTCCTCCGACTTCAAAAGAGGGATGTGTGGAGGCGTGAGATGGCTGCCCCACATTCCGGAGCCGCTCGCTTCTTCCTGCTACGTGCCCGAGTCTGGCGGCTTTAACCAAACCCTCTGGGGGTTTAAGATACCGTTTTTAGCAGCTCTTTGCTAGCATCTGCTTAAGGTACCCCCAAACTCACACCGGCCTCGACTGAGGTCTCATCCTTGCTTCCACCGTGTCTTGTCCCCCTGAGACCTCTAAAAGCTCACGGCTGGGTGGACGGCCATCATGTGGATTCCTAACAGTTCTTCACGTCTCTTCCAAAAGAAAGGCTGCACAGCATGACTTGTGCACTTCCTTGAGCTCTATAGTATGTGGCAGTGTCACCAACCTGACTGGTGAATTTCCGGAGGAAAGGGTGAACGATCTGAACCTTTTTAGGATGATAGAGGATTTACAAAGGTTAGTTGACCTGTTCATGAGGGAATAGGGATATAGTGTCTACCCATGGATTACTGCTATTTTTAAGACTGTGTTTATCAACCAATCACTGAAATAGACAAGTAATCTTTTCGGTTGTCTCTTACAGAAACGGGCACCTTTTTGCCAGCTCTGTAGATTCTCCAGTTTTTTTTCAATTCACACCCTCTTATGCCTCTGCCTCTTTCTGTAGAACCACATTACGGATGTACTGTATGTGGAGATGCCTGTCTGATGTCAGCCTGTTTATCCAGGTTCTTTGTATATGGGCAGCCCATAGTCAAATGTTGAGTCATATGTTTGCAGCAGAAGAACGAAATGCAAAATAGTTCCTCCGTCGGAATCCCTACTTACCAACCAAGAGCTTAGTCTGTGCAGGCAAAATGCAAATGACAGGTGCAGAACAGGATGCAAAAACGATGTGATACTGCCCGTAGCAGACATGGGAGTGTATACAGCAATGAGAAAAATTGCTGTTTTACTTCTCGGGTGTTATGCAGTACTTGAGATGAGGACAAGTCCTTCTGTTTCTATAGGATATCGTATATATAGTATATCTGTTTTTATAGGATATTCAACATGACCAATGTGTTAGGGGCACTGCCATCATGTGACATCCCCTTCATTTATATTACTAAGTCACTGTGAGTCTTGTGTTAAAGACCCATGCTATAGTGTATCCTAAACTGTGAAAGAGATGTAGAAGTTAGCACCATTTGTTGAATCGTAAACGTGTCTGTGTATCAATTCTTTATTACAGTGGATAAAGTCGGCTGCACATAACGCCTGTGATGACTGGATGACACATTATACCACGGGCCACGTGCCATAGGGCTTCCAGACAGAATTTGAACCCTCTCTGAAGTGCCTTGCCCTGTCTGGCCAATAGTGTTGAATAGCAGTGTCCTTTCTTATCCAGGCACTAAGCTGCTTTACCCCGAATCCCTCGCACAGTGGGACAGACATGCAGAGGCAACAGTGGCCATGTTTGGGATCCTGTGACACCACAACACCCGATAGAGAAAGTCTGCATTATTGAGGCAGCTGCCACGTACATATTTAATTGAGGCACCCTGCTATTAACTTACAATTCTCAATGCTAACTAACAATTCTCAAAGCCCCCCCCCCCCCCCAGTCTTCATTACATGCTTATCAAAAAGTGAAGCCTGCATAATGGCTCCCTGTATAATTGCCGCCTTTATTCTTAAGATCCATTTTATCGGTTCGACAGATATATTTCATCTGCAAACAAAGGGGATTTGGCGATAAGCAGCGTGGCGAATGCGCAGCGCAGTTGGCAGAATATGAATCCGTTCCAGGTCATTAAGTGATGGTCAAAGAGAGTTGCCTTTCTAAGTCTCCTAAGGGTCCTGTGCTAACCCTCCTGCTAGTGGTGCTCTGTGCATGGCGAGACTCAAGCTTATTCACTCAGTCCCACTCCCCTGACTGCCTCGAAGACCAGATGGCCTACTTACTAAAGCAGGACCCGAGAATCTGGGACCGTTTCTGTCATTGTGGTGGCGTTGTCCACAGCTATGTCTAATCCTCTCAACTGAAGCCCGGTCTCGGAATGATCTCAGCTACATGTATGCAAATCCCTCAAAAGCGTCTGAAGATGGTTTTAAATCAGACTGATCAAATCGATCAGAGAAAGACGTATTAAATCCCGCCTCCTTAAGTGCTGCAGTGGACTTGGATGGCACAGATACGGTCGAGGGGCAACAAGCAGTCGACTGACCAGACCCACCTGTGCGAGGGCCCCCTCCGCTTGGAGGCGGCACACCGTGTGCTACATGAGCCCTCGCCGCTAGCTCCGCCTCTGCAGTGGCCCCTCACTCACCAGCACCCAGAGGGAGAGCTAGCATCCAGGCGCCGTGTGAGGGCTGACTCATAATAAGCTGTGTGCTGACAGGCTGAGCCGCGTCGAAAGCCCGGGCGATTAGCCGCTCGCGCGGTAGTCAAGTGCGCTGCTCGTCCACAGAAGCCCATGAGTCATTGGTGAATAATGGGAGATCATAACCCCCCCCCCTCCCCCCCGGTTCGAGGGAGAAATGCAGTGACTCAGCATTGGCCCTCCGCTAGGTTTCACCGCAGCGGGGGGTTCAAACAGGGCTGACCCCTTTTAGGTACCACCACCCACACGGCTTCTTTCCCACCCAGCTATCATGGCTCTGTGTGTGCCTTCTGATCACTGGACACACTCGCCATGTTGGCTTCTTTCTTCATGGGGATTGGATGAGGTCAAGTGTTGTGGTCCTGGGAGGCGACAAAGAGGAAGACGGGCCTGCCTGATCAACGGAGGCCTCTGACACTTTCTGGCTCCGCTATAGGCTATTACGAAACTACTGATCTGCCAGCTGGTGGATTACATAATACCGCCTTAAGGCGCTGTGTGAAGCTGCACTGAGCACGCTAGGATGCCTGCAAGGGACATACATTCAAGGTTTCAGTCAAATACTGGGGGGGGGGGTCTAGCAGGAGATTCAGAGTTGCTGTATCGCTGGTAGTGGAAACGGTATACTTTTGTGCCAGCTGTGCTACAACGTCAGTTTACTATTTCATGACAAGTTCCAGTTATAGTATTTCTATGAAGTTGTCCACAGCTATCATCTATAATGTCACCCTCTCTTCCCCGGCTCACACAAAAGCAGCATTACATCAGCAGGAGCCAATCCCATCGCTCGGAACACTACCGGGACTTCGCGCGTTATGCAAATCACGTCAAGACCACAGCAAGCCTCCCGTCTGACGTCAGTTCAGCTTCGGGTGTGGCAGCAGATCTCCCCCCTTCTGCCTCATCCTAATAAATGAATGCCGCCCCGACTTCACGATGGAAATGCAACAAATGAACCTCACCCGAAGCAGCGTAACAGGAAAAGCTATTATGTTTCCAGTAATGTAAAGTGTCAGGAGGTGTTGGTCGGGGGAGTTCTGAACACCCCAGGACGCTGATTGTGCTGCCAAATTAATACTGATGTATTCATTGCTATCGTCGCGCGTCTCATTTTGAAGACACGGTTATCTAAGCAGCCGTCTGCAGTTCTCATGTCTCCCCCTCCCGCAGAATCTGAATCTCTGAATCACGTCCTCGATATGTCGGAAGTCTGAGTCGACTTGCAGTGGGGTCGACTTGCAGTGGGAACGCTTGGAGAAGGATACGAGACTGAAGGCGCCACTTTAGACCCAAGTCATGATGATCTGCTGGCTGTGATGTCGGCCTATAGAGCACAAATCACCCTTTAGACCTTTATGGAAGCAGGCCAAGTCTTACGTCCTTAACAGCGGATCAATGAATCTCCACCTTACACGACGGGGATCATTTTCCCGGAGAACTCGTTAGGACGAGGTGTTTTAACACCGATTTTGTCTCCAATTAACCCTCAGATTTGAATCTGTGTGTTGGAGAGAAAGAAGTTGGTGTGTATCGATGTTTTGGAACGTGTCAAATGATAATGAAGTAGAAGTCACTAGTTACCCTGGTGACATTGAAGTGAACAACTATTAACTCATCTAGTGACTAACTCGCAAGTGTCATTTAGAAATCACTTTAGAGAAAGTGAAGTACAGCTGGAAGGAATGAGCTGTGTGAAGTATAAAAGGTGTAATCGGGAAATAGAACCAGCTCGGATCCTAGTTGACAATAAACATTTCAGTTGAGAGTCTTTCCTATATATGGTTCAGATGGCTTTAAAAGTCTGCTTTGTTTTTTTTTACCTTGTTTAAACTGAACATCCTATCGATGGGTGTGTGATACTTAAATAGTTTTGCAAGTTTGGACGAGAATTCTTTGTGGTCTAGGACAGGACTGTTGCTGTTTGAAAAACTTTGCTTGTGCACAATTGTGCAACCTTATCAGCTCTTGCGTGTTTTTTCCTGTGGGGGTCCGTGTGTGTGTGTGTGTGTGTGTGTGTCTCTTTGTGTTCATCATGGCACGAGTGTACAGTAGGAGTGGCTCATGTGCTCAGATGACTGTGATCAGTGGGTGACAGGAGGGTGACAGCTGGCTGATGAGTTAACCCTTTCAAGAAATTGCTGAAACGACAATGTTGAAACAACAGTTGAGAATCGACTGTCAGGGGTAGAGATGAAGACATTTTTGCAGGTAAGCATCTCTCCATCCATGTTTTGTTGTCGTGGATGAATAGTAAATAGATTATATTTTGTATGTTTTATTAGTGCCATTTTAATAGGTTTTACAGTCAATACTGACTAGAAAGTTTACCCATGACAGGGCAGACATATTTTTGGTATTTACAATATACACACATCCTTGTGTAATTCTTGACTTGGAGGTCCGGTAGTCAGACAGGACTGCATAATCTCCATAACACTGTTTCACAATATAAATACAGTACTTCCTTGTCCGGACAAAGTCTGAATTTGGCGATGGGATGGAAAGCCATTTCTCAAAATACCAGGGCACTTTGGCTTGCATCTGCCATACATTGAAGAGAACAGTACATGTTTCAATCTCTGGGATTAGGCCTGTAATCCCCGGCTGAGACACAGAGAGAGATACGGCCCATTTGTTTCCTCAAAACACGACTGGCCACCTAATGCCTGTGTGTAAGCTGTGTCAGACTCACCCCATGACATGACATTGACATTCAGTGTTGACCCAAAATACATTCCTATTCAAAAGCTAGCATTCAAAATGTGTTGTGTCAATCTATCTAGATAATTGTCAATTTCCATCTTTCAATCTATCTAGATAATTGTCAATTTCCTTTTTTTCTTTCTTTTTTTTATAAAAAAAAGAAGATTTACTAGTGTGAAATGCACTTAACTGATACACAATCTTAAATAGACAAATGATGGGTGTGAAACTTGTGTTAGTGTGTTTTAACTTTCTTTCCCGACTGAAGTACTTGGTGGTTTGTGACAGTGCTCATCAGTCTGTCAGTGTTGAGTCAGATGGGATGTTCCACAGCCCCTTGGCCCAGTGTTTCCCCCTCCTGTGCAAACAGACTCTAGAGAGGCTTTCAGTTCTGAATAGAGCAGAGGGAAATGCGTCTAACCCAGTTAGAACTATAACAACCCCATGAGGAGACGGTGAACAGTAGCTCTTACACAGGGAGACTTGGAACAGCTTGCCGGTCAATTTATATAACGAAAATTGTAGGGTTAGAATAGTGGATTTCCTAGTAGTGTTAGACATGCAGAGCTGATAATACCATCCAAGACTCTAGAGAACAATATCTCAAATCAGTGATTTTTGATAGTGAACTGGAGGGACCGTGGCCTGGTGGGTTGGAAGTACAGGCCTACGGCACAGCACAGAGGACTCTTATCAGGCTTGTAACACCGCTGTCTCAGACGATCATTTCTGCCTTTAAGATGGCCGCCATATCAGGAGTCAAAGATGGAACGCATCCGCCTTGCCAAAACGCCCGAAGGATCGTGGCTTTTCAATCGGAGACCATTTCCTAGCTGTCTTTCATCAGCCTCCATTTCTCACCCCCACATGCCTGACAACTGGCAACATTTTCCAGGCCATCCAGGTGATGTTGAATAGAGCGTCAGATCGAGTGGGGCTGCTTTTTCCAATGCCGTCCTTCACAGGAAAAGGTCAGATCAAATAATGACATGAATGTGATCTGTGGAAAGAGGAAGTCAACCTCTGGTTGAAAAAAAAAAAAAAACTATTGACATTAATTTAGAATCTTAAACAACAGTGATGACTGACGTTGGCTGCAGACATCTGAGTTCCCATGGAAACAACCGGCTGGCTAGTTCTTAAAAAAAAAAGTACTCAAGGATAACAATACAGTGAAACCAGGTTTAAAGCATCAATCATGCTGTATCTGGTGTACTTGTGGAGGACACCTTATCAGATTTGAGCACTTTTAGTCCATTTTGTCATCAGCCTGTCAACACAAAGTTAAGGCACCTTTCAAACTCTGCCTCAGGGAATGTTTAGCTGTTTGTTTTTTGGCAATAACCCCGTCATTTTGACCAGTCGTCGACTCAGTGGGTGAGCTTCCCTTACCCAAAATAAAGAACTTTACCTGTGCCTGAGTAAATATTTTCAAATCCTGCTCCTCTCTTCAAACCAAAACCTCACTTTTTCATGAACATATGTTGTTAAGGTGCATGGTATTGAAAAGAGACGGTTATTTGACGTTGTCTCTATAGTGTGGATATCATATTCCATTTTTTTTAAGCCATCAATCTTGGACTGTACATCAAGATTATATAAGTGTCACCCAAGTAGATCAGAGAGAATTTCATCTCTATTCAAAGGAAGACACAAATAGCCATAAGGACAGTGCCTTATATTAGCTGTGAATATCTGATAGAAAACCCTGATTTGATAGACGAATAGAAGACAAAACACATCATTTTGATGTATGACATACCATGCTGACAAGACACTGTCAATTGGATGTTACAGAAAGTTGTCGAGATGAAACTATGAATCAAGTCCTTATGCTAACAAAGTCTCCATCATATTCTCTTGATTCCAGTTAGCTCTAATCCTCATTCAGTACCTCAGTTAAAGTACAGGTAACTAATGACAAGCGTGCATTCCCTGCATGCATGAAGTCTGTCACAAGTCTGTAGGTTCTACACTCAACATATAGCCTCAAAACCCTGATCAATAAGAGCCAAGTTGGAGGATTTCATTTCCAGGCTCCAAAACCTTTTGAAATACCAGGATGCAGGACTCCTCGTCCTTCAATGTCACAACAGCCCAAATAACTGTCCTCCTTGGCCCAAGTAGGTCAAATCTCTCCTAAATAGACCCACTCTCGCTGCTCTGTAAATCTCAGAGCTGACACGTCTCACCTTGTTTACCCCTTCGTCACTACTCCTAGAAAGCTACTTGAAACGCACACCCTCTGGGTCGACCACCATTTTGGGTTTGTCCCCCCCTCCCCCATACGAATCCTCAGGAGTGAGGACGAGTGGACTCTAGAATGTTCAGTGCGACATAAAATGGCTCCTTCGTGTCTTTGTTGAACGGAATTCACATAGTAACAGTGCAGTAAAGTTGTTTCTGACATGCACTGCACCGGTGGTTTCACCCCCTTTTTCATATTTTCTCGTGACAATTTAAATAACATTTTCTTGAACAATATTTTGTTTCGGTTTGAGGGTCCACTTCATTATCTTTTTAAGGACTTCACGGGTTTACTTTTGCACGAAGGCTGCATGTTTGTTTTGACAAAATGACTTTGCATTAAGGCAAATACATTTGAAGTATGAAACCAGCTGTTGCCATTGTTTTACCGGTGTTTGCGCCGCTACCACCACCACAACAACACGCATGCAAAACCATTGTCCAAACCAACACGTCTCATGCAAAATAACGTAGATCTTCGTGTGTACAGCAAACGGGATGACCCTGGTGCCCTGCTCTGCTGTCTTAAGCCAAACTCCTGCATCGCTAGCATGAGCTCGCAAAGCCGTGTGACCTGTCTGTTAACCTGTCGTGATGTGTTTGTTTCTCATATCCTCGAAAGGTTTCAGATTAGGTTCAAAGATTTAAGGCTGTCCAGGACAACCACTTCCCTTCCTTCCCTGCTTAAGTGGCTTTCGCAAAGCTATCTGTTTTGATTTAGCTTTGGTGGTTGAATAAAGGTCCAAATACCGCGAGGTTAATGAGCAAAGGGGGCTTGGGTGATGTCGTGACCTTTCGTTAAAGAGAAGGAAAGCTGCCGTTGTCGAAGGGTGAGCGATGTGAAGGCAGATGGGACAGGGAGAAAGATGTCTTTCCATATCATGTACAAATGGCAGTTTTATGAGAGCTGCACGCTCTACTTTCTACATGATGGAGAATTAACCTCCCAAGCGGTCGCGTTTGATGCGAATGTCGTCACAGTCGCCATCACAGCTGCTACCCTTGACTAAACCTTCGATATGTGTCCTGTACCCACATGGGAAGTTACCAAACTAAAACGCATACAACGGTAAAATAGGAGATGACAAGCTACAGGTTAGACTGGCTCATATCTCCAACGTCCATCTCATGCAGATAAAGGTGATAAAACCAAAATGAAAATGGCAGACGTGTGGTTCTCAGTGTTATAAGTGAGCCGGTCTCATCACGACACACAACCAGAATGTCATCTGGATATCATTGTTTGCAATCTTTTAAGACAGCAGATGAGACGTCTGTCCTTATCCCGTCATTACCAGGATGGGTGTTCTGTACATCTGTCAATAGTATGGACATTTACACTGGCAGGGAGACGGAAAGCGCACCCTCTATTCCCATAATGGGGCAATGCTGATAAAGGCCAATAATAGTTGTTCTGTGCATTCGTTCCACTACTGCACCCATTAGAGATATCCATCAGAAGCAAGTAGAACATGGGGACTTAGCGGGCCTGGGTCAGGAATTGATGTTCTGGTCTATGGCTTTGTTTCATTGACATTCAAGCCAGTGCTTGCTTAGCCTTGATAGTTCCTAGACCATGCTATCAGTCGATGCCAGACTGTAAAATAGCCCTAGATAGTAATCTATTCACTCCATGAATAGAATTGCCTGCTGGAACAATGCTACAGAGATGTGGACTTGTGGTCTGAAACCGCTGGTTAGTCACAGCATATTGGAATATGAACGAGATTTCCCTGATACCGGTCCACATAGACAGTCGATCAACACTGGGTCCGTTCATCTCCTAGGAAGGACACGAAATAACTGTGCTGATGGACTGACCTTCTCAGTGCATCCCCTCACCACAGTGTCTCTGTCTGTCTCTCACTCTCTCTCTCTCTCTCTCTCTCTCTCTCTCTCTCTCTCTCTCTCTCTCTTTCTGTTTGTCTTTCTCTCGTTTACTCTTTCCTGTCGCTCTGTTTGTCTTTCTCTCGTTTGCTCTTTCCCCTCTCTCTGTCTCTGTCTCTCTCTCTCTGTGGAAATACTTCCTCATACAGTGTTCCGACACTTTAGCCAAACAATATCAGGGCACACTGCAGTATCCTTGTTGGCTGAGGCAAAGACTCATTTATCACATCATAGAGGCGTGATGCACAGGCCGGTCTAAATCAAGAGTGTTGCCATGCAGAGCTTACACTCTTAATACATCACTCTATGCTCTGGGTGATTGAGCTTTAGGTGTGTTGGCTAGAACAGGGTGTTCTGTGTGCTGCGTCTCATGTCGAGCACCCCAGGACCGGGATAAACGTCTCAGTCATTAGTAGGATGGGTAGAAAAGGTAAAGCAGGCTTAAAAGGTGACATGCAAGCCTGATCGATCCTGTGACGCACTTGGAGCAGGCACGTAGACCATTTGGCAGTATTGGAATCGCGTCATTTGGTGACTCTCCCCTGACTTCTCTCCGTAACTCTAGGGCATCATGGGATTTGTAGTTTTGGCCATCGTTTTTTTTCACTTGGGTATTATTGTTATGCCGGTCGTGGCCCAGAGCAGTTCTTGTCTTTGTGGATCCCGGAAGTCCCTGTTTCTTTGTAATGGACAGTGTCGTTACGCGAGGGTAGATGAGCTCCTATTCCAAAGTCTTTAACACGACCCCTTAGGGAGAGCCGTCAAGCAATGGCTTCTTATTGGGCTCGCTAGCTTCTTCCACACGGCTGGCTTCATTAATTACTTAATAGCACTGTGGTTGCTTCGAGCTCCATGGCATTTTAAGACGCATTTGCTTTGATCCGCGACATGGTTGACAACTGCTCCTTCCTAAGGAGATGGAAAATGATATTTGTTTGTGTAGTTCAGTTTCGACTGTATTACTGTGCTTGCACTCAGCAAGGCACACTATTGTCCTCACATCAATGTTTCTCCTTTTCCCCACCCTAACTTGTCCCTCTGTTTTTGCACTGCGTAGACATGTATGTGTCCACGTCTCATTCCCGAAAAGCACTACTGTTTTGTTTCGTTCATTTTCGAACTAAAATGCATTTTCGAACTAAAATGCATTTTTCGAAAAAAAAACACCTCAGATGATATCTTTTTTGCAGTTTTATTAGAGGCACGAGCTTTCGTGGCCAACATTCTCTGCGGTCTCCTGGGAGACATTGTGGTGGGAGAGTCATGGAAGTCATCGAATTGGGGCCCCCTGGTAGCTCACTGGTTAAGTGTGTGTACCTTGTCAGCTGAGGCCTTACTGCAGGGGCTTGGGTTTGAATCCCACTTCACTTTCCCCTCGAACTTGCGTTGTTCATTTTCCCCCTGTTCTGTGTTTCAACTGTTTATGTTGTGACAAGGGTCTGTTATTTCTGCTTCGTCCTCCACCGGCCCTGTCTGAGTCATCGACTGGCATTGCGGACCTGTAGATATTGAGAGACTCGCGTGTACACACAGACACACAACCTCCATATTCCATCCTTCTGCCTACGCGTTCTCCCCCTCTCGCTCGCTCTCTCGCTCTCTCTCCTTCTCTTTTGCTTACGCGCACGCACACACACACTCTATTTTGATGATCTGCACACTGCTCAACCTCTGGAAAACGCCGGGCAAAGCAGCTCAGAGCGCGCCCCTGCGAGAGAGAGAGAGAGAGAGTGAGAGAAACGCAACCTTCCGACGCCGGAGGGAAAAACGAGTAGGTGACACGAAAAGCAAAGCGCAACCGTCTTCGTAAAAGGCGAGCCCGGCGACGCGAGCGAGTGGCGCACGCAGTTGCATGAGCGAACAAAGGACGTGACGTCGGTTCGAGGTCCACGCTCCGCTGCCGTCCACTTCGACGCGCTGCCGGCGCTATGGAACCTCGAGACCCGTCAGCGACTCTGTAAGTAGAGGAGGCGGAGGAGGGCTGCCCCCAACTACGCGCACTGCCCAGTATATTTAGCCCCCGGCTGCGGGGTGGGAAAGGCAGATTGATGGACCAGAGCACAGAGATTTAGAGGCAACCTCATCCTGCATCCTCCACTATAAATAACCCCTGACTCATCCGGCGCGTAGATTACCTGCATTCCCACAATTCATAGAGGGGGGGGAGGGAGGTGGCGATGGGGGGGGGGACGGGGGGACGAGCGAGGGAACCAAGGAGCGGATAGATCGAAGGGGGGAGGGGAGAGACGTCGTGAGGAGAGCCTGTGGCGGGGCGCTGCTGGCATGCAGTATGCATGGTCACGCATTACGTGCTAGCGCCGCGCAGCCATCCACGCTAACACGCGGGCACACACGAACGCGGCACGTTTCGCGCACAGAGCCGTCTACGCGGCCACGTCGCCTCAGCAGGGCTGCGCGAAGAAAACGGCGCAGGAGTGGAGACGAAGTCAAAGTTTTGGACCCTGTGCAGTAGGTACAAAGTATTCCGCAACAGTTTGTGCGTTAAAGGGAGGGAGGGTGAGAGGAAGAACGAGATAAGAGGGATGGAGAGGGAGAGAGAAAGAAGGAAAGAAAGATCTTGGCGAGTCCCCGTCAAGGACAGTTGAAAGTTAATGTCGGAACAGAAGCCCCATGAGAGCTGTGCGTGACGCACTGTTGCCGGGGATGGGTCTGAGCACTGGCAATGCTCTCTGCCTCGCTCGCTCTCTCTCTCTCTCACACGCACGCACAACCCGTGCACACCTCCCGGTGAGTTCTCTGTGACGCACCGCACTCATGCACACGCACATACACACGGTCCATGCACACCCTCACGGAGGAACTACCAGACAGTACATACAGTAAGAGAAAGAGCACATCTTCAGTCCTTCCTTTCCGTTCACCTTAACAATGCACCTGTTGAGAGTAAATGTCCTTGGTCCGACAGCCTTGTTCGAATAGGTCTCGGATCAGTGGTTTGCTATGCAGAGAACCGTCGAGTGAGAATCTTGCTTTAGGCGGATGAGAAGGTAGCTTGGTGTACTGAACGAGAGTTCAAGAGTACCTGCGATCAGTCAAGTCCATTAGTATGATGGGTAGGGTCTCTCTCTTGCTCTTTTTCTCTCTCATACACACACAAGTCCTCAATCCCTTTAACGTTCAATCCATCTCTCTCTCTCTACCCCTCTCTCTCTCTCTCTACCCCTCTCTCTCTCTCTCTCTCTACCCCTCTCTCTCTCTCTCTCTACCCCTCTCTCTCTCTCTCTCTACCCCTCTCTCTCTCTACCCCTTTCCCTTTCTCACCCCTCCTCCGCTGAAGCAGGTCTGAGCCTCCCCTCTCTCCGTGTGACGTCAACGCGAGGCTCCCCGACCCAGATCTTTCACCTCCACAGCAGCTGCATTAAGCCGCAGTAAAGCCCTCCACTCTCACTCTACACCCCCTCCCCCCGCTAGCCTCACCGCTAGCGCAAATCAATGCAAACCCCCACCATCATGCTAACGCTAGCATGCGTTAAGTGAGTGAGTGCAGTAACAAAGCAGATGAGCTAAGCTAGCTAGTGTAAAGGCAACTGAGGTTACAATTATATACATAAATAAAGAAAAAAATTGGGTTTTGACTTTTCAGTCACCCAGTGAAGGCGTTTTGTCCCCAAAATAGACGTCTCACTTCTGAAAATCCCTTTAAATGAAGCTCTGCACATTGTTTGGGTTATGGTGTGTAAAACGGTACGTAAAAGGCAACCAGAAAAGCTCCAAGTCTGCCTTTCTACTCCTAATTCCCATTCCTTCACGCTGTTCTGACCTCACTGTGGCGCACCAGCAGAGGGGTGCCGCTATTGGCTGATGACGTGTATGCCGGAGCCCCTCAGCCAATGAGGGCTCCCCACCTCAGCACCCAAGCCCCCCCCCCCTCCATCAGGCAGTGACGAAGTGTGCAAGCTAGTGAGTGTGAAAGAGGGAGAGGGAGAGAGAGAGCGTGGTTTCTATGAATGGAAACACGGAGGAGGAGGAGGAGGAGGAAGTTGAGGACAGTAAAGCGACTGCCACTGCCATGACATGTCAGCTGGGAACCTTTAGCAGGGACTGGCTTTCTTTCTCTGCTTCTCCCTCCCTCCCTCTCTCACTACCTCTGTGGCTCTCGCATTCACTCTGCTTCCTCCCTTTCTTCGCTGCCACCTTCCTGGTCCTCGCTTTTGTGCCGTCTGTTAGACACTCTCCGTAGCACCGGGGCTGTCCGCCAACCGGCCCTGCAGGCCTGAAGACACACTCACCTGTGTTGTCTCACACACACACACACTCCATTTACATACGCCACTGTATTTCGAGCTCCCACACTACACCCACCCACACGACCCTCCCACACACACACACACACGACTCCCACCGTGTTCGCCTTAAGGCTTTCTCCAGTTTTCACCCCCCACCACTACCTTCTCCACACATCTCCCCTACTCTAATTATTCAAGAGACATGCAATCAATCAGCGAAGATGAAATGGTCCATTGTGCGCTTCAGACTGGTCGCGTACTCCCATTTCATAAATAAATGGAGAAAAAGATCAGAGTGAAAGCATGAAAGGACTCCGGAGAGAGAAGGCTATATCCATACTGTCTTGTGTGTGTGTGTGTGTGTGTGTGTGTGTGCGCGCGCTTTCATGCATGCATTACCAGCTCTATCAATCAGATACAGTTCCGTCACTTGAAAAGGGTATGAGTGGGAGTCTAATACGTGTGACCGGTGTTCAAAGGTCAAATTTGCACTCTCCTTTTCTTCGCCAGTTTGTTCCAACAGGGCATCACGGGCGCAGTGGGAATTGACACTGCCACTCAGTGGAGCTTCAGAATCATCGTGACTCTGGCGAACATCCACTAGTGGGAGGCCCGCGTTTATATCCATCTCATGGTGATGCGAGTGTCATAGGACGACCTCAATGCAGTGCGTGTGTGGGTGTCAGAACAGCGCTCTGCGTCTCTATTCCATCTTCACAAGCGCATGAACACACGCTAACAAAAACTCCGGAGAGCCCTTCCTGCTGACTGCTCTCTAGTAAAAAGGCTAGTTACGCAAGGACTATTAGTAGGACTGTAGCGAGTCGAAATCTCGCTTTTATGCTTCGCCACTGTCCGAAGGCAGACTACCTGTCGACTGGATGAAATGTGTTTCTAAAGGCCGATAGAAACAGCTTTTTGCGTGATGGGGTTTAGTATGGTCACAAGTTAATCTTGTTACGGGCTTAAGATCAGCTTCAATGTCTTTAATTCTACTGAATGACTACTACTACTTGAAAAGCCCCTTTCTGTTAAATGTATTTGGTTTAAGCTATATTTACCCCACAACAAACAGTGTTTAGAGAGAGTGAAAGGATTTCCAGGAAAAAGGACCCTTATGATCGTACTTGCGCTGTAATTGACCCAGTGTATTTACAGTACAGTGGATAGCGACCAACAAAAGTTGTACAAAAGTTGTCGCTATACCCAAGTTACCGTGGTTACCTCCACCTAGAGGTGGCCTTGTTACCCGGGTTACCCTCATGTAGAGCAGCCCGTCATTGGACTGCCCTTGAGATGTTCCACTTTCCCCTCCCCGCCTGTTGAGCGGTTTCTCCACCTCCTTTAGACCAGGGACGGATATATCCCTCCTCCTCCTCCTTCTGTCCCTGCCTCTCTCCCTTTATCATCCAACCCCAGGGCTGTGTCTCTGAGGCTATGCTGACTATGTATGGGCACCCCCAATGATGCAGCAACACACACACACACACACAGTCTCTCAAGCCCCTACTGCGAGGGCTGCCTGCCCTGCTTTAACCACTGTACCTGCTGTGTCATTCCCAGGCTGGGCTCGTTGTCATGACAATCCTGTCATCAGCTGTCAACACGACGGGCTCCCAGGGGTTACCATGGGTACGGGATCCGCAACGGCCTAACCTGCCCTGTTGAAAGCAACAGGGCTCCAAGGTCATCATGAATAAACAGCGACACGGCACTAAGGCATCTTTTAAAGGGAGAGTAATATTGTCCACAGGTGTGGGCATCGGAAATGAAATATCTTTGAACTGGACTGGGGGGGAAATCCAAACAGGAATTAGCCTTTTTTTCCCCCCAAAACCACGTTGACACGTGAGAGCATGATCTGACTGGACGCCTCGAAAGCAGGGGTCCAGGCAACTGAGAGCAGAATGCTGGCGCTCCAATGGATCGCTGCCCCCAGCAGGGCCACAGATTGACTCTGGACAAACAGATCAATAGCAGCTTGTCTCCTGGGGGGGGGGGGACGAGGTGGGGGGGGACGAGGTGGGGGGGGCGTGGGGGGGGGGAAGTGTGGCCGATACTTCACAGAATCAGGCTCAGTCTTAAGGTCAGTGGGTGGATCCTGGGTTAGGATTACTTCAGAATCCGGGACTCCACTCTTCCATAGAAAGGCTACCCGGAAAGTGATTGGATTTCTTTTGGACCAAAATGTAATTTGGGCTACAAATGTAATTGACCTGCTTTTAAGCCCCAGAAGGCCCGGTGGATCAAATCAAACACGTTGCACTCGGGGAGCCAATTCAAGCAGAGGAGTCTCTCTCTAGGTGGCTTCCTATCTGACACAGCCAGGCTCTCAACAGTCAGTAGAGTGCTACACACAAATAGGAGAGCTGTGATGGTGTGTCATCCCCCCAGCCAGTAGAGGGAAGTCCTATTTTGGCTGCCAAATGTCAACAGGGTCACTCATCATCCTGTTGATGTACCCCCCCAAAAAACGAATCCAGCAGTTACAAAACAAACGTAATAACGCCGGCTTTTTGTATCCACGTGTCGCGATTAACCAGCCAGCCGATCAAGGCCTTCCGTGGCTGAGCGGATAGTAATTACACGAGTTGATTGCAAGAGCGAATCATCGGGAGTTGTGATTGGGTTCGGGGGGAGAATCAACAGGCTGATCTCTTGCCAGAAAACCCAGTGACATCTGTTACGGGATTGGCCGGGATTGGACCTCTTGATTGGGGGTGGGGGGGGGGGGATAACTTGATAGTCAAATGGAGTGAAGTTACACGCATGCATGAGGTAATGGCACCAAGGAAATCCGCATCTTGCAGCCACACAGAGCCAGCTCCGGCTTGACCACAGTATCAAGTGAACTGATTACGATGCAGGACATATGGCCTCATGAAGACCGACCGACCACGCCGTCTTGTTCTCAACAGAAGCATCGATCTCCCGACATGCACACAGTACCATGTCCCTATCCTTGAGGGGGCCTTCTCCATAAGGCTTTGAACTTGAACACCGTCATTCCCTTGTGTGGCCCCGTCCTTTGCCCTCGGGTTTGCGGTGGTCCTTAAACCCCCTCTCTCCTCTCCTCCACAGTAACTGTCCGTTCTCCCTGGCGGCAGCCCTGGCCCGGGCCACGGCCGACAGTGTCCTGCAGAGCGACCTCTCCATCCACCACCTCCAGAAGACCCTGGAGGACGGCGCAGACCCTCTCCCACGTGAGTGCCCATGGCAGTGCGTGTGTCTGTGTGCGTGTGCGTGTGCGTGTGTGTGTGTGTTATCAACAAGGAACGCTGGAAGCTGTATCGGCATGGACGCTAAACCCTGACGGTGTCTCAGGCCTCGCGTGTTCAGCTGCCCCCTTCTCCTGGCGGACCGAATCATATTCTCCTCCGCCCCGGTGTACTGAGGTTCCCGAAAAAAGTGGTTTTCGGAAACATGGTCCAATGTTTTTGCTCCAGCCAATTCCGGACCGGAATGTATTCAGTACAAGGGGGAGTTTTCTGAAGCGCCAATGCTAAAATCAAAATCAGGTCATCGACTGACCTAACTACTGCTTGGCTACTGCAAATCCCTCCCATCCAGATAACAGGTTAAAATGTGTCTCGACATCACCAGTCTCAGATTTTATCATTTCAACACGTATCTCTCTCCCCAACAAAACATTCAGAGACAGAGAGACAGACAGACAGAGAGAGAACTGGCATTTAAGATTAGACAAGAACAGCAGCAGCCCGTTTGACCCTGTCACTCCTCTTTATAGATCTGTTCTTGGAGGGAGGGAGAGAGAGATTGTCGGCGTTTGGGTGCGTGCGCGCGTCTGTCTGTGTGTGGGCGGGCGGGCGGGTAGGTAGTCAGGATCATTTTAGCTGTGATGGTTTGAGTGATGAGTGTGTTGTCTTGGAGGGGGCTGAGGAGGAGGTTTGTGTGTGTGTGTGTGTGTGGGGGGGGGGGGTGGCTGGTGAAAGCTTTGGTGGGCAGTCAGAAAGAGTGAAGCTGGCTCCGACACGGACACAGGCTGACAGACACGGGTCAGCCGTCTAGGCCCAGAGCAGAGGAGGCACTCACCCAGACACACTCTCACACACTCACACACTGCCGGGGCTCTGAAATGGAAGGTTAAATTTAACTCCAGAGTCAAGGGACTGAGGAGAGGAGAGGGAGAAAAGGAAAATGGTGAGAGGGTGGAACACCAGACAAAGAGACAGTATGCATGCACTCGTCTTATCATCGTCATCTCTCTGTGTACCCTCTTAGATAGGGCACATGTCATTGAAAGAAATCCATGACCTCAATGATTATGGTTATGTCATAGGATGACTCAGTCTCTAAATAAAAGCCTCTATTTCGCCAGATATCACCTTGAAACTCTCATGTAGCCAACAGCGAATGCTCAGCTAGCTATCCCACAATGCAATTCAGAAGAGCAATCCATCCTCACTCCCAATGCCCCTCATAAAATGTCAACAAATCTTAAGATGGCAAATAAAAGGTGTACATTGACCAATAGAAATGCAAACATGAGGCGACTTCTTTGAAAACACCACCAGAACAACAACAACCTCTAATCTGTGTAGCTCTGAAACCCAGACGCTCATCACGTATTCACTGGTTGTGGTGGAGACAGGTACATGTTTGTTTGAGAGGACACCAAAATGAAAAATCCTTCCATTTGATGCTTAACTCAATATTTGATGAATTCCTTTTGCCGTGAGCGCTAAGCAAATGGACTGTGATAACCAAAATATGTTTTCTACCATCAGTCAAACCCTGGGAATCGATTCTAGAAACCCATCCTTATCCATCTGGAATCCAACCATACCCAACACAACGCCATATAAAGTCATGTGGGCCGTGTTCAACAACACTTTACATTAAGGTCACATCAACTACTGTACCATGTAATTGCATAGCAACGCCCAATGCTCTAGCGTTATGGTCAAAAGACATGGCCGTAGTCCAACATAAGCAAACTGGAACCTGTGCGTGTCCGCGAGCCAGGAAAGCGAGGGGAGGGGCTGTCCTGCCATAGGTGAGCAGCTCCCATGATCCAGGAAGCCGCGAGGGGTTTGGGAGAAGGACAGGAAAATGGCGGCCCCTTGCTGCCGGGAGAACTGTGACGACCCCTATTTTCTTTCTCGCTCCGTCTCTTACTGTCTGTCTGTGTGTCAGTCTGTCTCTCCCCCCCCCCCCTCCTCTTCCTGGCTATTTCTGTCTCTCTTCCTGTCTCCCTCTCTCTCTTTTTCTCACCCTCCTTCTGTGTCTCTCTTCGCCCCAACCTCCAGCCCCAAACCCTTTTGCCAGATGGTCTATTTCGACCACTTGTCCTTAATTCCATAGTAACCTTTACTCAGACTCTGTGCTGTCTCCATGTGTGCTCCCCATGTAAAGGCCCCAGTCAGACCCACACGAGTGGGTCTGAACCCAAGAGTGCCACTGCACTAAGGATGGACAGATGCCAGATTGTGTGTGTGTGTGAATGTGTAAGAGAGAGAGAAACTGGAGGGGGGGGGGGGAGAAGCTAAGCATTTCAAAACATGTCGGCATTCTTACACAACAGCATCTCGCGTTGAGGTCAGACGCATGCCAGTGAGTTTATGGCACCGAATGGACTTTTTCTATCTCCTTTATTTGCATGTGCTTAAGTCATGCATGCACAAGGCGGTACTGGATGTTGTAATCCACATGCGTGTTTGTAGGGGTGGGGGGGGGAGGGGGGAAGGCCCAATATAGTATATCTCTGTGACTTGAATCCGTGCTCTAATCCTATGCTGTGTGTGTGTGTGCGCGCGCGCGCGCGCGTGTGTGTGTGGTCACAGAGTTGGAGGCGGTGAAGCTGGCCAGGCTGATATTTAACAAGCTCTGTGAGACATGCTGCCTGTGGCTCAAGGACTTTCCGTATCGCCGCCGGCCCCAGCCCTACTACGAGACCTCCATCCACGCCATCAAGAACATGCGGCGCAAGATGGAGGACAAGCACATTGTCATCCCCGATTTCAACACCCTCTTCAACATACAGGTACGGGCCGAGGACATTGGAATTGAATGGAATTCGATGTCGTCCTATCGGTGGCTACATCCAGCCCCTCTGAGACACAGCCTTGGAGTGGGGGTTACACAATTTGAATCCAGTCGAAACGTACTGGAGGCGTTTGGGTACGGCGCTGCGCTCGTGAAGAGCATAGGGAACGGCGGCGGACAGATTCGGTTATTATCGACCCGAGTTCCTGGTGAGGGCATTCGCAAATAAAGGGAGAGACAAATGGGAAGGAAGGTAGTACGAGCCCCATTTGTTCATTCCCCCGGTGGCCTTGAAAGTGCTCACTCCGAAGCAGTTCACTAAAACCCCATGAGTCCCAGCAGATGGAATGCTAATCAGCACATAATCGATAGCTTCTTCCCGGCCACCAACCCGAACCAAATTCAAGATGGCTGCTCTGTTACCCCGAAGTCGACCCCGACACGCTCACATGAGCAATAAACGACACGTCCAAAATGTGACACAATGCATTCCTGCCCCTGCACTTCATTCATCTGTACATGTGTGCAAATGAATGGCTCCCTCCTGCTGGTTTGGGTCAGCCCAGCTTCACTGCAGGGTCTCTGCCACCCTAACAACGCCATGGGGGAGATCAATAAAACTCCCCCCTATTGGACGTATTCCCATTCCAGCCGCCACATGAGCCATGAATGACAGCACAGTAGGTAGCCATTGGTGACTGAAATGCCTCTAATAACATTATTGACGATCAGGCTGCATAAGGCTCCCTGGGGTGCGAGAGAAATCACTCCCGACGACGCTGGAAAGGAACTAACACATAAATACACATGTTCATTTCTGTCTCCCTTTCATACACACACAGGCATGTGATGGGAACACAAAGCCACCGGCCTTTTTTTTAAATGAAGGTATTTTCTGGGTTTGCCTTTCCATTATCTCCATCCATTATGGACTCCAATGGGTTCATCACCTTCCCCTCCGAGCCAATGAGACAAGCCGCCGAGGGACTCACGGCCCAAGCTCACAGATCCACATATCATTATTCTGTCGGATCAAATGTTTATCCCATTCTATTAAGAGTGCCAGCAGCGGGTAAGCCCGCTAATTGGCATTAAAACCCCAGTTAATTAAAGCAGATGGATGAATGGAGACACGAGCAGGTTATATTTGGATTTGCATATTCACGAAGGTACTTTGCATGTCATTAATTGAAAAATATGCCACGTCATTGAATTGGCAAGTACAAGTCCCCCCCCCCACTTTATTAAGAACTTTGGCCTCACCAGACTTATGAGCAGACCCGAACAGATTGAGGATTATGGTCAGTAGGGACAAGCCCAAAACCACTTTCAAGCCTTTAAGGAACGTACCACATGGTTAACGCAAACAAAAGTTGTACACATCAACAAATGTGAGATATGTATATTATATAGGTGGGGAATCTTTCAACTCTAAGCTTCATTGATGGAAAGCCGCCACTGTCAACAGTTCCTTTGGCTACGAGGCGGATATTCTTGGCACAGTAGTACACTAATCTCCTCCCGTCGTATCCCAATTGACCTTTGACCTTGTGTGTGACCTCAGGACCAGGAGGAGCAGGCCTTCTTTGCCGTGTTCGATGGCCACGGGGGCGTGGACGCCGCCATCTATGCGGCCAACCATCTCCACGTCAACCTCGTGCGCCAGGAGATGTTCAGTCAGGACCCGGCCGAGGCGCTGTTCCGCGCCTTCAAGGTCACAGACGAGCGATTCGTCAAGAAGGCCGCCCGCGAGGTGAGTATGCTCCACAGAGAGAGCGTGTCATACTTTCACCTTTTTATTAGGGAGATCAGTAAAAAAAAAGTAGCACAAAGAATTGTCGCGTGCACGTTGCCTTGAATATATTTCAAATGTAGAATAGCTGTGTTCTTCACCAGCGGTGTTTTGTGTTTGCGTGTAACAGCACATGCGCTGTGGCACCACGGGCGTGGTGACCTTCCTGAGGGGGAGAACTCTGTACGTGGCCTGGCTGGGAGACTCCCAGGTCATGCTGGTCAGGAAGGGCCAGGCAGTGGAACTGATGAAACCTCACAAGCCTGACAGAGAGGTAACCCACGCCCACAAACACTCTCAAATCCCAAACAGACACGTACAGGTACAAACATAAAGCCCTTCATCCCTGGAATGTAATGATGCCTATTCCTGTCCTTTCCTCTCTCCTTCCTTCCCCCTCATCGCTGTCTCTCTGTCACTCTCTCTGTCTCTGTGTCTCTCTCTGTCTCTGCAGGATGAGAAGCTGCGTATTGAGGCTCTTGGAGGCTGTGTCATCTGGTTTGGCACGTGGAGGGTTAACGGCAGTCTGTCTGTGTCCAGAGCCATAGGTAGCACACACACACACGCTCTGTGCACCCATCCTATTCTGTCCTATACGTATTAAATACTAGTTTGTAGAATGTACTACAAACATCTGCGTCAAGTCATGTGCTGGTACGGTATCCGTAAAATATATTTTGCGCACCGCGTTATCACCACGTCTCATCGCCATGGAAATCGCGTCACTTGGGGACACGCGTAGAGAACCCGCGCTCAGGGGCCGATCCGTGTCGGAGCGGCCGTGCGTGCGAGCGTTCGACCTCACCCGTCAACGGGAATTAGGGAAGCGTCTGACAGAGCAGAGCGCGTGTCGTGAGGGCCGTGCGAGGTGCGTGTCTGCACGCTCAGCAGGTAGGCTACTCACCCACTCAGCAGGGGGCCCCCCCTAATCAATGGAAATGATTTTGGGAAGGGAGCGAGCGGGCGGGCGGGGAGGTCACGTTAGCGCCCCGAGGGTCAAGTTAGAGGGGCTGCTGACACAGAGCTGACGCCGGCAAACAGGGAACGAGGGGGTGGCTGAAATACCCGTGTCGTGAATCGAATTACACTTGGGGACCATAGGAGAGAACAGCACCAGCAAACCTTAATGTGGTTTTATGACCTTAGTTTAGCCTCAATAATCTTCTCCAGAAGCTCCTAGCAAAGGATGCTCGTATCGAAAACGCTATACACTATATTATAATGGCAAAAAAATCTAAGCTTTTAACCCTTGTGTTCTCTTTGGGTCAATCTGACCCATCAGTCATTGTGACCCACCGTCATATTGCGACAACTTTACTGCATACAAAAACAAAGTGAAGCATTGTCTTAACCGTTGGGCTGTCTCAGACCCCCCACATTGTGAAGGTACACAACGATGGTTCGTTATGAACCTTTGGGTCATGTGACCCAAAGGCAGCACTCAACTAAACTAGCATTTAGGGGAGGTTTTGAGTCGAATAAATCAATAGTTATTTTAATGGAGCGTTGATGGAAAACCCCTAATGTGATTGCTGTTCTTAATCCCAAATCTCCGGTAATCTGATATGAAAGGGACTTTCCTCGAAAGCTAATGACCAACAACGCTATTGTGAAGCACGCCATTCTTTGTGTTCCGCATTTGAGAAGGGCAAAAGTCTTACGAGGCGAATGACAGCAAACACTAATGTGTTTTAGTCTACCCCGCACCAATCCTAGCAATGTGAAGTTACGGGCATTGAAAAAAGTTGGCGTCCGTTCCAGAACGTTTAGGCTAAACTATGTCCACATTTGGTCCAAACACGGAAAGCACGATGACACATCACAGTATATCTGGCCTTCTCTGTCTCTCTCTCTTTCTGTCTGTCTCTCTCTCTTTCTGTCTGTCTCTCTTTCTGTCTGTCTCTCTCTGTCTCATGTTTGAACGACAACCGTCTTGTGATTGACAGGCGACTCAGAACACAAGCCCTACATCTGCGGCGACGCCGACCACAGCACCTTCCCCCTGGACGGCACCGAGGACTACCTGATCCTGGCCTGCGACGGCTTCTACGACACGGTCAGCCCCGACGAGGCGGTGCGCGTGGTCAGCGACCACCTGGAGGAGAACGCCGGCGACAGCACCATGGTGGCCCACAAGCTGGTGGCCTCGGCCCGAGACGCCGGCTCCAGCGACAACATCACCGTCATCGTCGTGTTCCTCAGGGACCCGCGCTCGCCGCCCCCGGCCGACGAGGACGAGGAGGCGGCCGCCCCGGAGGAAGGAGGGGAGGAGGAGGAGGAGGCGGCGGAGGTGGACGAAGAGGAGGAGGCGCTCCAGGGGAGCGAGCAAGGCTGCCAGGATGAGGGCGGCGCCACGGACGCGGGGGGGAAGGGCCGGGGCGGCTGGCCTGTGCAGCAGTGCTCGGCGCCGGCCGACCTGGGCTACGAAGACCGCATGGACTCGTTTACGGACAGAACCAGCCTCAGCCTGCTGGGTCCGGCGCTGGGGGAGGGCCGCGTCCGGCTGCCCCCGGCCTCGTCCGCACAACCACCCCTCTCCACGGGCTTCCCCCAAGACCTCAGGCCCGCGGCGGGCCTCGGGTCGGCCTGGCTCCCCTACGTCGAGGAGGGTCCCCAGAGGCCCGCGCGCCCGCCCAAGTCCTGCGTCCCCGCCTGCCAGGAGCCCGGCTCCACGGACGGACTATGGCCCCAGGCGGCCGCCCTGTTCGGCCAGACGGGGAGGCGCACCCGGAGGATGGAGTGCGCCAGCCCCAGGTGGAGTTGCAGGCGCACAGGGCGCCCCCGCGCGGAGCTGCCGGGCCTGCTGCACTCCGACCGCAGCGTGCCCTACCCCCAGCGCTGCCCCGTGCGGAGGCCCGGCGTGGCACTGCCCCGCCTGCCCTCTGGCAGCAGAGTCTGACGCCACTCACCCAGATCTCCACCATCTCCTTGCTCTCCTGCCCCTACCTCCCTTCAAACCCCCCCCACACACACGCCATCCCTTTAGAGTTTAGTCACTGATCCATCCCAGCCATTAAAAGCTTTCATCCCCTGACACTGAGAATGGAAATCCCACCCCCCCCTTCTCCACTGCCAATCCTATCCATACCTAACCTTCCCCTCTCCCAAAGCTAGACATTCATTCAGGAGGCCATAACAATTCCTGCCCCTGGCTCTAATTATGGCACAAACGCTGATCTGTGCTTTGCGATAAATAATCAGACGCTTGCATTAGCCACCCACTTCATCTCTATAGATGTGATTACTTAATACAGGATTATGAGATTAGTGGTCACTTACCTGAATAAACCCAACATATAGAGCGTTATATATTCCAGATGGAGCCACAATAGGGGATAATGGGGTATAGAAGCGGATAGTATGACAAAACGACACGCTATTTATTGTTTTTCCGTTAATTATGTTGTTGTTTGGTAACAGTCAGGTCTAACCTGTCCAGCACACCAAATTAAATTCAATGATGAACACAGAGGAAAAGCATTAGGAGCCATAGATGGTCAACATACCGTGTGTATAAGTGCCCTCTTTTAGGTTTTGCCAGGACTATCAGGCCAGGAGAGTTTAGACGGCAGCAGAACATGTGCCTTTGAAATCTCAAGCGTGTTACAGAAACAGAGAAATGCCCTTGGTTTACTTAAGAGTCCAATTATGCTAAAAGGGAGTACTTAACTCAGTGCTGCTTTAACAAAAAACATTTATTAGGTAAAGGAATATGAAAATCCATCCCAATTTCATAATGATACATTCCCTCATGAGGGGATGATGGTTAAGTGATGACTAGGTTCTGTAAAACATGCCTCCACTTTCCTGGCCCAGGCTGTAGATGCTCAATATCCAGAAATCCGTTTTGACTGTTGGGACTAGAACCCAATCTCGACTCGCTTATGACGACAGGAATTGTTTGTGCCATCCTTGAGATTCACATGGACTTAACGCATTTGTCACGCTGTGCCATCGATTATATAGCTATCTAATCCCCTTCGCTTACCCATGGCAGGAGGCAGGAACCGAGGGTATAAGTGACACAACCAATCCCACATTTGGACCAAGTCACAGAACAACATTTCCCACAATTCCAGTTCTCTTCATCATTGTCCAGTCTGAACTGCCCTGGCATACAAACCCTTCAACCTCCACGACTGGCTGGAACACACAAGGTCATTTGAGAAAAGGAATAATGGGACCGCGGTGAAGTCGTCCCCCACCTGCAGGGAGCAGAATGTATCCAACATTCTAGAATGTACGTGGAGCACTGGGCCAGTGGAGAAGTTGCAGTCCTGGAGCAATGGAGAAGCTCCCTTTCCAGGCCGGCTGTGCAGTGTGGAATGTAGCCATGTTCGATCTTCAGAAAGCCACTCGGGTCCCTCCTCGAAAGTGGGAACGCCTGGCACGTTCCGGAGGTCTGGGTTGAGAACAAGAGAGGGGATCAGCTGCATGTTGGCATCACATCGGGGCACATGGCGTTGGATCAACATGTTTCTACACACAACAAGCAGGATATAGGAGAGCCAATTCCAATGCGGTCAACGACGGGGCACCGATGCTTGTCAACCACGGCTGCGTTGAACTCCCAGAACAGTGGACCTCATGAACTGCCATTTTTCATGACTAATCAAACATATAAAAGGTGTCTTCAAATCCCCCCTCCCATTCACCTCTGACCCCCCCACCAGCTTTTTTGGGCCTCTGCCTCTTTTCGAGAGCGAGAAAAGCGCACATCTTTCCTCTCCCCTGAATATTTCCTCCCACTGGGCACCAATTACATCATGAAGTTGTAGTATATTCACATAATGTACAATGTACGTGCGAATGGGTGCTGAATTGTGTGTGCGCGTATTATGAGTGTGTACGTATGTTTGTTCAAGGAAGGCATGTTTGGTCTGTCCTCTTAAGTCTACTATTTAAATCACCACTGTAAAGGTCAGTAGAATGGCGACACAATATTGTGTGGATATCACGCTTCACGACCCTGCCCTCAGCACTGTACTGTCCTGTTCCCGTGACACCTTCAGAGGGAGAGCCATGTGTGTTAGCAGTGCTTGGAAGGCAAGGGAACAAGGAACTGAAACACTGGGCTGCAACTCAGGATACCCGACACGGGTTCCAACATGGTCGCCCCCTAAACCTCAAAAGGTTTCCATCCGAAATACTCCTCTGACAAAGTAACCAAAAGCTACATTAGCACGAATGCTTAATGTTCCCCTCCCCCCCCCCCCCCAACCTAAATATGCGCCTGAGCTTATAAGAGCCATAGTTCCCTTACCTTTCGCCCATTGCTTTGTACAAGCGTTCCCCAAAGCCAGCTCTCTCATGCCCGTCTGATAAAGATCAGGCCTGTTCGCCCCCCCCACCCCCAATCCCTCTCTCACACTCCATTGCTCTCCACGACTCTGCACTGTGTGTCCATGTACACAAATCGCTTTGTTCCTGTAAGCAATAATGAACCTCGTTGAGCCGCGCGTGGAAAGGCTCTCTCTGAGGGTTTGTCTTCACTGAGTAAGGCAGAGCTGTCAGTTAGTCAACGACAAACATATCCCCAAATTTTACAGTGACCTCTTAGAGTCTAGCATACCTTCCGGTTTTCCAGAACTTTCCAACGTCAGCTTTGTCCAGACACACCCCTTAACCACGATGCCTTTAAAAAAAAAAAAAAAACACCTGAGCGGTTCTGAAAAGATAAAAAGGGACAAAAGGCACAAGGTGAATTCTACCTAGCCTTAACGACAGGCAATCTAATTCAGAAAACTCCAATCGATTTCCGATTGACATGAATCTAAAAGGCATAGGGGAAAGGATCTTTTCAGGCCCCGGCTGAAACAGATCCGCTCCTAGCTCTGTCACAGGGTGGTTCAACCCATTAGGCTTCCCTGAAGACAAACCCCTGGCCGGCTCTTCCTCAACCTGCAGGTTAGGTAAAAAAAAAAAAAAGAAATTATATATATATAACGTTTCAGTACATGTATCTTCTGTGTTCACGTAGTATACATATGTGTATCTTAACTGGTGGCTATTATGTATAAAGAGATTAGACCAAGTCTTTGTCTGCTGACTGTTTTTTTTTGTGCCTCAACTCGACACGTTATCCTCTCTAGGATTCCTGTGTGTGTTTGTGGGATGTTTCTCCCCAAGCTTGTGCTGTTCTCATCCACACCCCTGTGGCTCGACCGTAAGAGCCAGGAGACGTAATTAGAATGGCTTCAGCCAGCACCTGTACAGCCTCGGCAACAGAACAGACATATTTAATTACTCAAGTAGCGTTTTAATCAAGATGAAAAATTCTCATGTGGCGATATGCGTATGTGCCGTATGTTAAAGCTTGATGGCCTGTGTTTACAACGAAAGGAACGCCCAACTGTTCAAAGTGCTTTAACTTTCAATAAGAAGTAGTCAGAGCTCGCACCCAAGTTAACTTTAGGGTGAGAGAGTTTAAGAGGGCGGGAGGAAACATCAGGTGCTTCACTTAACAGAAAGAGGGAATGGACATGCAAATGAAATATAATAGGACATTTCATTTCCTTGTTGCTGGCCAAGCAGGTAAATAGAAACATGACCTTGTGTTACTGCAACCTGCAGGTGGATTGAACTGTGTACAGTCAGATCCCCATTTATATTTTCTGTGGTCACATGAAACATTCATGGCCATTAGTTATTCATGGGTACTTTTTTAGACAGCATTCAATGTCAAGAACACTTCACAAGTCCCATCTGAGTTCCGGAAACAGCTTTGCAGACTTGCTAAGAAGTAAGTAAGTTATTGCTTCACATAGTACCATTTCAGAATAAAAACAATCCAACACCAGCAGAGGTAAAAAAAAAAAAAATAATGCTGCATTTAATTTCCTAACTACCTTGCCTTGTGTTCTACCTCAGATGTTTAACAATGTTAAGTCAGGTAAAAATAAAAAAAGTCAATCTAAATGGTTGCTCAATCAAGGTGGTTCTAATCCACAAATGTAGTTTTGCAAGGCTTATCGGGGAAATCAGTCAACCCTATTTGTGGAGTACTCCAGGTGTTGGTGGTGAGTAAAATACGATATAGGGAGGTGCGGTAGTATTGCTGCTTGGACTCCTAATTCACTGCACTCAGATGATATGAAGATATTTTAACATTGCTGCCTCCCTCATTTTTAAAGAGAGCGGGTAAATGGAAGTACCCAGCAGTCAGGGGGTTGTAGTTCTGTACAGTCGGGTGGTTGTAGTTCTGTACTGACCTGGTTTCTGTGGATGGCGTGGTGCTGGTCTGGACGGTGGACCCTGGGCTGGGAGGCTGGTCTGATTGGTTGACTTGTGCTGGTTTGACGGGATGGTCTCCCTTGTGATGGTCTGGGCAACACCTCTATATCATGCCAACAGTGGCTCAGGATCTATTCATCCTAAACTTAAAACAACCTCCAAACAGTCAAACCATTACCATCTGTAAAAACTAAACTTTGCATAGATAGTCGATTGTTAAATGGGACATTATATATAAAACTGGGGGGGAAATAATTAGGAAAGTTCACTGTGTACCATAGTACAGTACTCCCATTGCAGTAACAGGTGTACTCGGTTGTGTACGGGAATAAATGTGAATTAAAATGTAAAGTAAAATAACAATTAAAAAGGTACTGTAGACTCATCTAATGATCCGAAATAGCATGTTGGGGGAGAATTGTTCCCTGAATGAATTAAAAACAGACGAGTTCATTAAAAAGAGAAAGTGATAAGTGGTTGCAGCTGTTAAACTAAGAAAAGTGGGGCAGAGATGCATACTGATGCCTCTTAATTGCCTAACTCATTAAATGAATCATCAACCTTAAAGGTTCTCCAAACTCTACCGTAAATATCTCCCATCCCCCCCCCCCCTCCACAATCGTGGAAAGTGGGGCTAGCTGCTAGACAGTGGGTCTCTAGGTTAGTCATGGCGGATGAAGTCAGGCCAATTCCTAGGGGGCTTGATGGGCTGCAGACGAATATGCAACCTGCCCTCCCCTCTCCCGCCCGCCGCAGACGAAGCCGTCCTTCCTGGCATGGCCGCCCTCGGAAACGGATGCAGCCAGGACGCTGGCCCGGCCAACGTTTACTCACCCACATCATCTCTCCTGAGCTGGCCGCCATGGCGTGCCAACCTGGCACAGAGAAGCCCCCGCCCCCCTCACATACCTCACCGGCCCCAAACAACCAATCAAGGTTGCTACCCGGTCTTTGATTAGTGATCGTTGAGAATAAGGCATGACGGGGGAAAAAAAAACGTTGTACAGTACATTGAAATTGATTTATGAAATAGACATGCTCAGTTCCAAGAAACCATAAAATAGTTTATTTATGTGTGCCACATTCTCTGTTAGTTACTAAATATACATACCAAATAAGTCACTCTGCATCTCATTTGCCCAATCGAAAACAAAATCGTAATCTATTAAAACTACAACCAACATTTACAGACTTCTAGGTTACTCTTCCAGTGCTTTCCTGCAACTACACACACACAGCAGTAACAGAAATGTGCATAGTCAACAGACATTCTGAACACAGAAATATGCATACACTAAGATATGAGTACAAGTCATATATACAAGGACATCCTTACAAGGACAGAGCAGGGGTCACCATGGCGACCACATCCTGTCACACCATCGGAGGCATGCAGCGTTTCAGAACCACAGAATGCTCTACTCAGACGTGTCCATGTGAAGCTATTGACCCATTGGCAAAGAAGTATTTCCCATATCGTGTATCAATACATTTACAGTGTAAACTATCCTTCTTCCTCCAGACTGGTTTTCTCATGGCCTTTGACCTCAGCGCATGGGGCTCATTGACATGAGGGGAAAGCCTGGAACGTTTACTGACGACGTTGCGTCAAGCAACGGCCGCTGAAATGGGGGCCAACGATCTTAGTGGTTCACAGACCGACCAGAGGATCGGCTGCACACGGGGGTCGTGTCCCTCATCACTCCGCTGGAGCCTACATGCTCAGTGGTGGCTGGATGTCACATAGAAAAAGGTAGACACATATAGAAATGGAATCAAGTGGTACATTATCAAAGCGCGCCAAGTGACATTCCTAGGTGGGAATAGCCCCCTCTGTTGGTCCGATCCTCACTATCAGATGCCACCCATTGATGACTAATGGCCCAGATGGATCTGGAGACAGTCATTCAGAGAACTTAAGACGCTGAAAGACAAATGCTATTCAACAGAATCGAAATGGAATGGAATCGAGCAGAAGGTTCTAAATAGACCCATTCTTACATTTTAAAACTCCTACCTACTGGACCATGAACACATTGGTATTCGAGTCAGTGTTTCGTTTGTACATGCCGAGTATACACGATTCCCAATGTCCTTAAAAAGAAAAATCTCAAAGAAAAACTCCACTCTTGGCCTACACATACTAATAAACTACCTCGCACACACTGCAACAAAATGCAAAAAAAAAAGAAAACTGAAATATATCCTTATAATGACCATGTGCTGCAATGGAATACAGGACAAGCTAATGCATAAAGTGTGGTGATTCAAGCGGGTTTAGAGAAGCCAAACTTCTGCCTCTGGACGGTTAAAATAACATGATATGAATCCTTCAACAGCCTGAAGATCATGCTGGTGTTATAACCTTGGACTGCAAAACTGCAATCGCCAATATCAACTGCAGTAAGATCACCGGAGTCAGCCAGAGAGAACAGCAATAGCACCAAGCCTTGCAAATTGTACGTTAAGGGGTTCGGGTGTGTGTGTGTGTGTGTGAGTGAGAAAGAGAGAGGGGTGGGGGGGGGGCTGGGCAACCGCAGCCCAATTGGACCCTTTATGCCATTTTCCCTCCGATATCTCACCCGCTCGCTTTACCTGTTCTAACCAAACAGTCTGGCTTCGAACAAAGCGGACAGGAAAGCGGAGGACCAGAATAGAAGCTTTCAGGGCTCTTCAGAGGGCTGAGAGGTCTTCCCACACACTCTACCAGGAGGGAGCGGGCATGACAGCCCCTGGCGCAAGTCTCTCGCCCCTCCAAACGGACATCAATAGCACCTTATTGAATCAAGAAGGCATGGGAGCTCATGCAGACTGGCTTAGGAGGTGGAGGCCTTTCCGAGGGCCGGTCACACTGAGCCTCACTTGAGCGGCCCCAAGGCCCAGTCCTAGAATGGAGTTGCTGACTGGGGTGATGTTCGTTGCATGCCATGTGTATGCTTGCCTCAGGAGTAAGGATAGCCTTAATTATAGAGAGGGCGATCAGGCAAACGTCTGCCGTCGCTCCTCCTACAACAAACTTCAAATGTCACACTTTACACACGTACAGAATATGGGATTTGAGACTCCTTCAAGCGAACAAATATATTCGAATTTTTGCGGTCCGCTTGGTGCTCACTCGATTAGAGTTGTATCGCTGTGTGGCATTATGGGATACGATGCTAGCCCGTTCCTAGTATGAATACATGCAAATCTATACAGGTGCACTTGTGCGTCGTAGTATTAGCTATGTACACTGCGCATTGGTGACACCATATTGCTGTGATTGGTCAAGACAAGGCTGTGGGGGGGGTTGCCATGTTGGAGGGGACGAATCACCTCTCGGTGGTCTCTCCCGACAGGAAGTTGAGGTCTTCGCAGATTAACTGGTCCCCTGGGAGGAGGAGAGAGGCTGCTTCAGTGAAAGAGGCTCTTCAAAACAATCAACATCGAATCATGTTTTGCTTCCATTCCAAATCCCAAAGCTCTGGCGGAACAGGATGCAACAGGAACACACGCGTGCATCGAACGCTTTTCGGCGGAACCACTTTTTTGGGGGGGGTGACTTTTTCGACACCAAAAAGGGGGGGAAAATCAGTGTGGACGCATGTGCCATAGGGACGTGTGCGGAGCGTCACCTGGGCAGGGCATGCTGCTGGCGTCGTAGCGACACTCCCCGGCCTCCAGGGCCACCGCCTCGTCCTCGTTCTCCGTGTCGCAGTCGATCTCGCTGTCGCTGCTCATGCCCGGCAGCAGGTGGATGGCTGGCTTCTGGCCCACGTGACCTGACGGGGGGGGGGGGGGGGGCGGGGACGTGAACAAAAGGCATTAGGAGGTAGAGAGAAACAAACAAACAAAAAGTACCGTAATTTCCGGACTATAAGCCGCGCCTTTTGTCCCATTTTTCGCCCCTGCAGTTTATATAACGGTGCGGCTAATCTATGGATTTTCACAGCTAACGGCTAATTAATGGGAGCTTCCCCAAGCAGCCGTCTCTTTCCCGACAATCCCCTCTGTGCACAAGCCCTTACATAGGGTAATTAAACATTAAAACACCTGCAGCTAATAGTCCAGTGCGGCTTACACATGTACACATCATTCAATTTAGCTGCTGCGGCTTATACAACGGTGCGCCTTATAGTCCGAAAATTACGGCACTAGAAAAATCCTTGAGGCGAACAGTAGCAAAGTAAATCGAGGCAATTCAATGGCAGGAAACAGCCCGGTGAGGGGGCTGCGAGGCAGGTGGAACCAGAGGGTGAGACAGGTGCAGAGCAGGACCCCCCACAGTGCAAGTAGATCTCCAGTTGGAGGCTGTGAACAATGGCGCCGCGTGACCCACCTTCTCTCGTGTGAAGTGGGCGGCGCTCTGTTCGGGAAAAGCAATGCGAGTAATGATGCCTGATAGGCGCGCGACATAATCATCGCCCGAGGCAGAGAGCGCCCGTTTATAGCCAACTCAATCAACTAATGGCACACTGCAGGTATGTGCCATTAGGGGATGGAGGAGAAGAGGGATTTGGCCATGCTTGGTGCCAGCCCCTCCATGCTCTGGCACTGCAGGAACAGAGGGAGGGGGGGGGGGGGGGGGGGGGAGGAGGAGGAGGTAACGAGGTGAGGTCTCACCTTCGTCGGCGCGTGAAGAGGGCCCCTCGGTCAGGGACAGCAGGGACTGGTGGAGGATCTCGCCCGCGTCCTCCAGGTCACAGTCCAGGGAGCTGTCTGTCAGCACGCCCGCCCTGGGGACACAGACGAGGGAGAGAGAGAGAGAGGGGGGAGGGGGGAGGAGTGTCAATGGAAGAGTTCACAGTTCCCTCACCGTCAAGTGTCTTTCACACCAACCCCTTTCAAAATGGTCACATGACCCCAGATGACCTCACCACAGGGAGGCCGAGCTCACACGAACCGTCTCCTGAGCGGACACATATATCTATATATATCTATATAGACACCCACTGCTGTGCTTCCTTTCAGATCTCTCTGCTAGTCCACTGGGGCGCACCAAATGAAAAACTGGGCATTGGTACCACACTAATGCAACTGAGAGCTTTACAACAGAGGCCGCCTCAACTCTGTTTCTACTCATCTCATCTTTCAGGGCCCAGCCAAGGTTGCTTGGCAACCTGAAGTAAATGGCAGAACCCAAAACAATTAGGACGCCCAACAGAAGACATTAGCCTACTAATTTGCAGAGGCTTTGGCAAGTGACTTGGGCGTATATCTACGGTTTTCTTGATCAGGCAAATTTGGATCCGTTCAAGTCAATAACGTTGATCGCTGGAAAGCAGCCATCTTGATCCTTAGAAACCAAACGAGTTACCGTCCAAACATTTCCTTTTTTCGTTTCCGCTTTCAGGTTGCTGGACCAGAACCAATGTAGCATTTTGAATAGTAAACACGTAGATTGTAGCCCCAACAAAATGTGCCACTGTAGACCATTGATCATTGGACAATTCTGCTGCTTCAAAGCCACTCCCCCCCCCCCCCCCCCCAGTAATACGGGGTGTTTACCCCAAGGGCCGCTGGGTCCGGCGGGTCTTGGAGGCCGAGGTGGAGAGGCCGTTGAGGCCCGTCAGGCTGTAGAGGTGGGGCCCCGCGGCCCCGTAGGGCTGAGGCTCCTCCTGCTTGGGGCTGCCCGGCTTGTCTGAGGAGCCGCAGAGGGAGGGGGGGGAGCTGTGCACGCTGCAGGGCTTCAGGGCTCCTGGGACACACACACACACAATGCTAGTACATCTTAAGGTTGCCCGACGTTCATTTTTGAATGACAAATCACCAAGTCAATGGAAGAAAACAGAATTTTGAAGTAGGTTGTGACCTATTGTTTTGGGACGTCAAGTTACGTTTGACTGATGCAGATGTTGGAGAAAGTTCCATCCCCTGATACTGACCAGCCAGTGGTCCCCCCCTGATCTAGTAGTAGTCGTCTACTGACCTTCAGCTCCGACAGAGGCGTCCCGTGGACAGAGGCTGTGTTCGCTGGCTGAGTCTCCAGCCGCGCTTCCCCTCAGCTCCTTCTCCCCCCCCTCCATGTTCCTCCTCAGAACCAGGGTGCCGCTCGACACGGCCCCCTCCAGCTTGGGGGACTTCTTCCCTCCTGACGCAAACACACACGCGCGCGCGTGCAATGTTAGCATGAGCGTCGACGAGCTATTGCGAATGTTGATGGGACGGGCATCTCTCAAGAAGTTCTTAAAAGTGCAAGTCTGCGGAGTAGTGTGTGATTCGTATTACAGTGTGTGTGTGCCTAGCTAGCTCCTCACCAGAGCGACAGGGCCTCGAAGCCCCAGCAGCAACTTTCCCCAGAAGGTCCAGCTCAGTGGGCTTCCGGCAGCTTCCCAGCTCTGAGTCCATGTGGTGGGAGGGGCCCTGCTCCACCCCCGCGGCCCCCGAGGGCCCGGCCCGGGCCTCCCCGGCCCCGCGCGCCTCCAGCTGACACTTGACGTCCGACATCTTGCTGCGGACCTCCGCCATCTGGGCCTTGAGGCGGATCAGGACCCCGGAGTCGGGGGTGGACCTCCGCACAGCCTGAGGCCGACGCTCCCTCTCCTTCCTGGAGTGGGCTTGGACTGAGAGAGAGAGAGCGCGAGAGAGGGCGAGAGAGAGAGAGGTGGATAGAGGATCAAACAGAGGGTCATGGTTTCTCTCCCATCTCTCCGACCGAGGAGCAGATCAGCGTGGGAAACAAAAGGCCTCCTTCAATCCCCTCGTGT